>NW_028277097.1:4242424-4545454 GCF_059951505.1 Python bivittatus
TATTTATATGAGTACTTATTATTTGATGACTGCATTAGAATCCTGTTTTTGTTGGACATAATTAGTATTTAGAAAGTCTATATTTTTTATTAAACTTCAGTGTGATTTTAAACAATTTTAGAATGCATTTTATATAGTCTAATTCCACTGTTAGTGGACTGCAATGTTTAGCATGTTTAATATTATTGAATTGAGGTATTATTATCTATATAGGAAAGGGTAGTGCATGTAATGGAGTAGTCAATAACAAAGCCAAAAGTCATATTGATTTTTCCTGAGCAATCTAGTGTATCTTGCAAATATTTCTCATTCTAATAAAATTGGTTTGCTGTTTTCAAGAAGAAAGACAGATCCGTTGATGCTGTTTCGTTCTCATATCAAGAGGAGTTAAAAATAAAAACCAATCTACACCTCAAACAAATTAATCTTCTGGATCTTAATTAAGAGAAGGGGGTCATGGAAACCCATTCTTCCCATAGCTATCTGTCACAGCAGGCATTTCTCTTAGCAAGGAATTAACACATATGCATTTGGAAAGGTTTTTACCACTCTCTTTTTATAACTAGTGGTTCATCATCTACATAAATAGATTTGGCCAGGCACAGCCATCTTTGTTTGTTTGTCTGTTTGTTTATGTATTACTGGAAGTTGTTCAGGGGAGAATGAATTTCCTATTTTATTCTTAATATAACTTTGAACTATGCCAAGAAATAGGAAATCAACCTTAAGATATACACTACATAAATGTTGTCATATATTCATCATATTTATGTGCTTTCCCTGCCATTTGGCCCAAAGTGATTTAATACTACATTAAAGTAGAACCTGGGAGAACATCATAAACAGCTCTTGTTTAAAGGGCATTGTGAAGGAGAGCCTTTAATCTGATTGATGAAATAAATGGAAAGTAATCTATCCTCTATTCAACAGCTTGTTGATGGTATGAAAGAATTCCTACTCAAGCAAGCAAGCCTTTAAAAGAGAAAGACCTCTTTCATCCTGTCAGCTTCTCATTTTTGAGAAAAAGTTAAGTTTTTCATCATGGTTCAGGGGAGTTCTTGTAAAACGTTCACTGAAAATTTAAGAGCAATTACAGTGTCAGACAGCTAGAAAAATTGCTTTACTGAGTGAGAGTCCTCTGACAAATGCATTGTGGGAGAATTGATTCTTTCTTAAGGATAAGTGAATTGTCATTGTTAGTGTCTTTCTGTGACATCTAGCGAGATGTCATCTGCTTTGTAACAGAAGATTTGAATCAGACAACTGTACTCAACAGTAGACAGTGTCTAGATTAGTTCAGCAAAGAAATAAGCCTTTACTCTGTAGGGTATCAACTGAGCTATTAAGCATTACGGATGAATGAGGAAAGGAAGGGGTGGAGAGTTTAAAAATTAAAAATTAAAAGCCAAATACAAAGCCATGTAGCTTGGATGTTATAAAGAAATCTGTCATATCCTTGAGGAAACTACACTGAGAGAAGATCGATAGAATACCTACTGCCTCCATTAGCCTGATGTAGAAAAAGAGAGAGAGAGAGAGAGAGAGAGAGAGAGAGAGAGAGAGAGAGAGAGAGAGAGAGAGAGACTCTTCCAAGAGACAAGTGACATTATTCCAGAGATTATACAGGGTCAGGTCTCTTTGCAGAAAAGAAGATGGGAGGAAAAAAGGGATGAAGATCCTTGGTGGGTCAAAATGGGAGGGAAGGGACCTTGTCAGGTAAACCGACTGATGAGAGCAGTTTACTGCCGAGGAAAGGAGCGGTAATGAGATGTTCATTAGCATAAGGTAGGTGCCAGCTCTAATCTTGAGTAATGCAGAAGCCTGTAAAGGGTTTAAAAACAGTCTGTCATTCATGCTTTGCTTTTGCGAACCCACTACTCTGTTTTACTGACACAGTCATATTACAGATTTATACAGGTAATGTATTAGTGCTACGGGAAAGTGCAGTTAATAGGTGAAAGTACGGAGCACAATTTCTTGCAGTTTTTCACCGCTTCCATTATAATCCCCTGGCAATCAGCACTAGAAAATAAAAGAATTGAAAATGTTGGGCATATTCAAAGCTGTAATTCTAGTTCAGGATTCCACTGAACTAGCTAAGATCCAAAGCCGAATATTTAGGATCTGTTGAAAGATTCTGCAAACAATATAATGCCAGTTTATTGTACCAATATATAACATGAATCTACATTTTGTGTGTGTGTGTGTGTGTGTGTGTGTGTATGCATACATTAGAGACAGAGAGAATATATAGTACTATATGCAGTATAATATATAATATATATCCAAAAAGATTGCTAGATAGATAGACAGACAGACAGACAGACAGACAGACAGACAGACAGACATAGAACTTTACTTAAAGTTTGTTGAAGTACTGTTATGTATGTGTATTCTTTAATCAGTATTTTTCATGGCAGCATAAAGCATTTCAAATGTTTGAAATCATTGCATATTCATAAGAACACAATGACCAAGTCATGTTTTGATTTCTTTTCAAGTCCAGTGCTTAGAATTCTCAGACATTTAAACTTAAAACTCTTTATATTCAACACTTCATTTACTTAAGGGAATGTATACAGTGCTCCAATTAAACATTGTTTATTCTTTTTTGTCAAAGAGGAATTAAATATTGGTACATTTGTCATTCTTTAAACATTTAATTGACTGGTCCTTTCATGGGGAAAAATATTAGAATTTAGTCTTTGTACTGTCATTTCTTTACAGAGCTGGTAAGTTTGAATTTTTAAAAACAAAATAAATTAAAATAATACCCCAGCCTTAGGGAAGTTATAATGCCCAGTATTTTTTTCTTTAGTGTTAGCATGTTAGGAAGCTGCTGAAAATGCTCTCTTTACATGTTAAAGAAAGCTCTACTTCCAGCAATTATTAATATATACTTTTTGTGTTTGCTATTGATAAGATTTTTTCCTATTTTTCATACCTATTCATGGTATGAATAGCTAAAATAGACAAGCCAGAGCCAGCTCGTACTTCATTAGTGACACTGAAAAATAAAACAACAGATAAAGCTGCAATTCTGTATGTACCTTACAGCAGTGTTTCTCAGCCTCAGCAACTTTAAGAAGTGTGGACTTCAACTCCCAGAATTCCCCAGCCAGCATGTCCACACTGCTGTAAGGTACATATAGAGTTGCAGCTTTATCTGTTGTTTTAGTTAATGCACACAATATGGAATGGTAGTTTACCATTGCAGAGAAATGCTGCCTTGGAGTTGCGTGATTTCACTTTTAGGCAGACAGCTGGAGCATTAATAACCGAAAAGGAACCAGAATTCCTGACAGCCCCTGTGAATGCTCTAGGACAATGTTTCTTAAGCTTCTTTTTCTCTCAGGAGCCCTTCCCACTTTTAAAAATTATGGAGGCCCCCCACAAAGAGCTTTTGTTTGTATGGGTTATATTTATCGATATTTACCATATCAAAAATGAAAAATGATGCATTTGCTATTGCTGCTGCTTCTCAAAATTGTTTGATGGGATTTTAATATTGTATTATTTTTCAACAGAGGCTGGCAAATAATTTTGATTTTTGTGGACCCCTGAGAAGATCTTGGGGAACCCCCAGAGGTCCTAGGATCATAGTTTCTGCACTAGGATATATTTCTGAGTCAGCATGCATAGGATGATGCAGGAAAAAAAAGCTTGCAATGTACAAATGAGTTGAAATTACTGACTTCTGCTAATTTGGGTTAGAACAGCACTTGAAAGCATTCAAAATCATAGGTAAGTTTTTATTACTTCCAGGCTGTAAATCTGGAAGTTTTCTTTGGTTTCTTTAAGGTGACTTGATGAGTTCATGGATAAGGAGAGAGAGATCTTTGGTAACCCTGTGTACTAATTCTGAACATGTAAATGTCTATTCTTCACCAAAGTAGAGAGCAGGCCTTGTGTTTCTCTTACAAGTAATGAAATAAATCTGCTTTTCTCCGCCTCCCATAAATATGCCCCATTTTAGAGTAAGTTCTGTTTTTTTTAAAAAAAGGATCCTTTAAATTCAGAGCAAGAACATTCACATTTTTAAAAACACTGAAATACGGAAGAACTGGGTATTTTAGGGGTATTAGCAACAAAAATCCACTTGTTTAGCATCAATTACAGAAAGGTACAAGTGAGAAAAATGTAGCGTACAGCAAGTTAAAATAGAAGTTTACTGTCTAATTTTACAGTGCAATATTCTGTTCAAACTCAGTCTCAAATTTCAAGCTTCCTCAATGTTCTAGTATCTGGGATAGTTCAGCAAATATTGTATTAAAATGATAGAAGGAGAGTGAAAGAATAACTTTATGAACGTGTGTCCTCTCTGCACTTTTCTTGTAGCTTTCTTGAAGCTTTCTGTAGGTTACAGTAAACTACCATTCCATATTGTGAGCATTTATTTAAAATGTTGGATGGACTCTCCGCTAATAAACAACCAGTTTTGTGGTAATTCAGTCATTTGGGAAAAATCTGCAAATACACAAAGGCTAAGGTCCTGTCCTGGACTTTTCTTATGAATTAACACATGGGAGATTAACTTGTGTAAATCTATAGCCTTTGCTCAAAAATGACCTTTGTTCAGATAGTGATACATTGCTGGGGTTGAATATGATGGAAATCATAAGTAATTGTGTTTTTGTAATGTTGTATACAATGTCAGGTTGTGTTATCTAAAGTCGCTTTATGAAACAACCAGTGATATGATCTTTTGTCTTGCTAGTATATCTATAAGAACTATTTATTCATTAAACTTTTTTTTCCTCATGAGAAAAGATAATTGTTACCTGCTGTATATACCTGATGAAACTCTCATCTTTTCTGATAATGAATGAACCCATTTTCAGTCTCTTTATGATATCTTTTGTGGTCCAGAAATGGATGGCAATGTGATTATGTCTTTGAAAGATAAGTTAGTGTGTGCACTCTTAAATTTCAAGGCTTTCAAAATACCAGGAAAAAAATGGAGGCATATGGAGCAATGCTAGGAATATTTCTTAATTTTAGCTTAATAAAATGTAGCTAGCCTTGCTATTTACCTTATTATGCTAACTAAGATGACAACACCTCCATCTGTATTGGATAAAGAAATTCTATAAATGTGGTTTATTCTTTTTTATATGCATTAGGAATAGAATAAAAACTATGATGCTGTACAAAATGTTGCAATCTAATTCTGAAATGTTGATGGATTACCAATCTGAAGCAAATAAGAGTTTCCAAAGATTGGCAATCCATCAATATTTCAGAATTCTATAAAATGGGATTGGTTTTATCCTAGAAAAAAATGTTCTTATTGTTATCATCATTATTACATGGGATTGCAACAAGACATTAAAAATATTCTATATTAGTTTTCTGAAGTATCTCTGTTCCATAGGATGATGTGTTTTAAAAAAAGGAACAGAAAAGCAAACAGCTCAAATGGCATAACCTTCATTATTTTTGCTAATATATAGGAAAGTATTCCATTCTGTCATTTATCACAGCTTGCAGAATCATGCTTCCATAATAATAAGGTGCAGAATGGGGAGACTGATGGCAGAAAAATCAAATATTACACCAGTTTTTTAGCTATCTACTAAAGAAATTCTAAAGAAAGCACCTTGAGAAAGAGGTAGGAAAACAGAAGGATCTCTTTTAGGAGAATAACGTTTCAGGAAATTGGAGAACACATTCCAGGACACTATATACATAGGCAATGCATTTATGGATCAAAATATGCAGGAAGGAATCAGACAGAATAGGTGGCAGAGATGACAATGTTGACTTTGCACACTGGGGTTTCCTCTTAAAAATATCCCCTAGCTCAGTGTTGTCCAAACTTGGCCACTTTAAGATGAGTGGACTTCAACTCCCAGAATTCCCCAGCCAGCCATGCTGGCTGGGGAATTCTGGGAGTTAAAGTCCACTCATCTTAAGGTGCCCTAGCTGAAACGTTTGGGCTCAGTGGTAAGTCTTACTTGGGAAGCTGTTTTTGGTTCAGTATAGCAGTAGCTTGCAAACTAGTAGTAAGAAAGCATCAACTGCTATGGCAAAATTTTCAATGAAACTTCAGCACCTCCTCCCCATATGGTGTGATTCAGTCCTAATTGGGTCCTAAAGTTCAAGTGTAAGTAACTAATTTGTACATAAAAGGCAAACCATGGTTCACGGGAACCCATTCCCCCTTATTTATTTATTTATTAGGATCAACCCAAATATCAGGAAAAGAATGTGTTGGCTTTTGAGTTCACTGGTAGGCAAAGTGTTATGAAACAGATTTTGTGAATGTATTTTTACAGGATTATAATATTTGTTCTTTTTCTTACAGTTTTATTCTATATTTTCACATTGTCACCTGCACTGAGGTATGCAAATAGATAAATGAACCAATTAAACCAGCAGACATTTTGATGGTAGACATTTAAATTCACTGGCTGCCTTTATCTTTGTTCACTGGGATCTTAATATATTAGAATTATATGGCTTACATTAATTTTTTTTAAAAGCATTTAAAAAGAACAGTTTGGCCACTCTAGTATGAAATAAAGTGCTGTGATTATCCCAATTTTGTTTCAATCAGTTTTGTTTATGGTTCAGGGAATTAGGAAAATATTACTGTGTTTATACTTTTTATAGCATCCTTAGGAAGGTACTCATTAAGCTTGCTTGTTGTTACCATGTATTTTGCCCTCATAAATAAGTTTGGTACATCTTTTATGACTAAACTAGGATCATCATTACAATGACAAATTGTTCATAACAATTCAGTCCTTTGTCTTCAAAAAGTCAAGGAGTTATTGTAACTCTGAGAGCCCTTAATAATATCACCAAGCCACCATGACCGAAGTTTCTAGAATAATGTCAGAAGAACTAAACATAAGAACAGATTTTCTGCTACTATTTATTCAGAATGAAGGAGTAAGAAAATTCCAAAGAAACCTCAATGGAAATGTAGGATACTCTTTGTAAAACTGAGGAATAGAACAGTTGCTACATCAAAATTCCTTGTGTATTGCAGAAGTAGATCCAGCGTGATGTGGTGGCTAAAGGAAGGGGGACTGGAAATGGGGAGTCTCCTCAGTTATGGAAGTTCACTGGGGGACTTTGGGCCAATTACTCTTTTGCAACCCACATACCTTACAGGGTTGTTCTTGTGGGGAAAAATAGAAGGAGGGAGTGGTGGGATATAAATCAAACAAACAAACAAGTAAGACCTTTCTTGCTCGGAGGACCATATGCCCCTCCCCCCCAAAAAAGTAAGACCAGGATAAAAATGACATTTGGCTTAAATTTAAATTCAAACAATTAAAAATGGTTGATATGATTATACTTGATATATATATAATCATTTCCCCTGTCAAATTATGTGTGTGTGTGTGTGTGTGTGTGTATAGACAGAGGAGAGAGAGAGAGAGAGAGAGAGCATGCTTGGATGGAAGGTCAGAAGATGTGAACCTCAGTCTGCCACAGGGTTCACTGGACACAGCTTTGGATATTCCATCCTGGGCCAAAATAAGAACTCTGGCAGAACAACAACAACTCCTCCTCCTCCTCCCCATCCATCCATCCATCCATCCATCCATCCATCCATCCATCCATCGTTAGATGGTAGCACTAGCTGAGGTAGCACTAGTTTGGGTTAATCTTGAAAACCTATGCAGGATCAGACCCAAAATGAAATAACCTCAGAGCTGCCCTAGGAATAAGGAAAGTGTGCCTTAAGTTGACCTTGGCTTCTGGTGATTTCATAGATATGGTGATAGCATTTCACCAAACATGCCTGACCTTGGAAAGTTAAACAGGGTTCACCCTGGTTAGTTCTTGGATAGAACACTAGGAAATTCCAGGGCTGTAGACTACATTGAGAATTTTAAAAAAGAACAAAGAGGAAGAGGAAGAGGAAGAAGAAGAGAAAGATTCCAAATCATTTCTGAACTGTTACCAGGGAAGACATATTCCCAGTTCATCATCTAAAAAAAGTTATCTGAACATCATTCAAGTGTTCTTATTTTCTACTATTTTACTACATATATGTGTATTTTACAGTATGCATGCTGTATATAAATGTGCTTACACCATCTCCATTCCACAAAGAGTTTGCAATACTGGATGTACTAATTTTCTACATTAACGGCACCATTCTGCACATCTCTCTTCAGAAGTAAGCCCACTGATTTCAATGGGTATTACTCCCAGCTAGGTGAAGTGTTAGGATTGCAAGTGGGAAAGGAATACAGTATGTTATCTAGAAAAGTGGAATAAATAAAATATTGCCATCACAGAAGGAAGCAAATGAGAAGAGGAGACCAGGCTACCTATCTTAAATTATTCTTTTTTGGGTCAGCAATAAAACTCCAAAGCATTTTACCTCCCTGTGCCACTTTGAAATTCCTGTCTAGCTTCTTTATAAAACTGTTTATGCTAACTTCTCTTGTTGATGACCTTGGAAGTTTATTGCACATTTAAACTGGTTCTTGTGTAAAGAAATTACAGTCCAATCCTTTGTGGCTGCCCTGTTTAGTGTCTTTATGTTTTCTTTGCTCTCTACAAAGAGATCTGGGCATTTCATTCTTTCAATTCCCCTTTGATGGTATACTCAGTTAAAGGCAAAGCTCTGGACCAAATTACAGGAAGTTAGTGAGTGGGGAAGAAAGTTGATATTGATAGTTCAACATTTGGGGAAAACAGATCCCATTTTATTGACTACTGATCTTATATACAGATTGTTTCCTGTTAAATAGCATAGTCATAGCAAAATTTAGGGAGTGGTCCAAAGCCTTCCACCACTCAACTAATCCACTGGACTGTTTTAGTGATGCCAACAGACAATTGTACTCCTTCAGAGTAAACAAGAGTGGTAATATCCTGACTGTTTCTTCTGCTCAAAACAGAGAATAATTTCTGGCAATGCCATCCAGTACATCCTACATCATATTGCACAGCTTCCATTGGTCTCCTGTCCTTTCTAAGCCTGAAATCTTCAAGATGCAGGGGGCTACAGAAGTGGGAAAGAAGTGAGGATCCAAGTCTCTCTGAATCACTGCCATAAATTTTGTTGACTCTGCTGCTGAACTTTTTCCAGTGTCTAGGGATTAAAACAGTAAGCCCATCACTGACATGGTTGCTTTTTAAAACAGTATTTCTCAACCTTGGCAACTTTAAGATGGGTGGACTTCAACTCCCAGAATTCCCCAGCCAGCCTTGCAATTCTGGGAGTTGAAGTCCACATATCTTAAAGTTGCTGAGATTGAGAAATACTGTTTTAGAGCATTGCTTGTTTTTCAGGTTAGTATATTTTAGCCTATAGTCCCGACCCAGAATACAGTTTCTTAAGCACATAGAAACATAGAAGATCCTTATAGGGTCAAACCAAAAACATGTCAATCCAGCATTCAGTTCTTGTAGAAGAGATACCAGATATCTCATAGAAGCTCACAAGATGACATGTCTACAACTGTTTCCACTATAATTGGAAAATTAGCTGCTTCTAGTACGAAAAGTAATATATTGCCATTATGAATTTATTAGTCTTAGGCTATGTCTCCGGAGAGATGCCTCATTTCCTTCATGTACATCATGGGCCTTTGTAGGTGGGAACAAAGGAGTATCATGATATTGTGCAGATAATGCACATTATGTAATTAATGACATTTGCACAACAGCATCATGGCGCACAGGACATCATAGGTCTTGAACTGATCACCAGTGATCCACAGCTTATAAGAACTAATACCACTGTTTAACTATAAACAAACAGTTCTCTGTACTTTGCATATGCAACCAATATTTTTATAGTATTGCTATTTAATTTTTTTTATAAATGTGCATATGTAAGTGTATGTATATGCATGCATGTGTAAAACATGTTTTATATGCATCTATTAGTTCCCTTTTTGACACACATAAATGGCTGACTAATTATTTTTCAGGAAAAAGGAACAGAAGTAAAGAGAAATACAGGTAGTCCTCGTTTAGCAACTGCAACTGGGATCGGCCACTCGGCCGTTAAGTGAAGCAGTCGCTAAGTGAAACTGCAGCTGTGCTTATGATCTTACTTCAGCTTTCCTTTGCTTTACTGACCTGTGAAGGTCGTAAATACAAGAACTGGTCACAAAGTTACTTTTTCATCACTGTCATAATTGTGAATGATTGTTAAATGAGGCAGTTGCTAAACAAAAACTACCTGTATAGATTTTACTTCTACAGAACCATTAAAAAAATGAGAGGCTTTATACATTTTACAAAGGTTTGGTTGGTTGACTTATAACCTGCCACAATCAAAAGAGTCTCTTGGCAGCAAGAGTATCCACATTGGGGAGGATCAAAAAAGTCAAGATGTTGGTTGTGATTGTCAGTTTACAAGCTGTCAATAAAAATATAATACAATGTCCATGGCATAATTATTATTTTTTTTAAAAAGCCCACAGTTACATATGAACCAATGAATATCAAATGGTGTCATTTGTTGTGAGGTGGGCAACTATAGAAAATAAATAAATAAATAAATAAATAAATAAATAAATAAATAAATAAGGTGTCAGTTCATGTCACAAAGGGTCTCTGAAGTCAATGAAGCTGATTCAATTTCTGGGTGAGTGCTGTTCCAAAGTGCAGGTACCCAATGGAAAAACAGGGCTTGTGAACCTCCACTCCCCACCCCCCAACTCATGGAAGTGGAGAACTGCAAGTAGGTTTTCCTAAGACACCTGAGTCAGGTGGATCAAAATGGGTTCGACAAGATGTTCCTGCAAATACTTCAGTGTCAAGCCACATAGAGCTTTAAAGATCAAAAACCACTTTAAATTTCATTCAGAAGGTCATTGGAAGATATAACTATAATATATTGTGTAGTATAGTATAGAAATAGTGCTAGAGATTATTCATTACAGCTGTCCTCCCCAACTTGGTGCCCTCCAGATATGCTGCAATTACAGTCTGGAAGGTGTCAGTTGGGAGGGCTGTTTTACTGGAAAAGGATAAAACCAGAGCATTTTTCATGCACCATGTAATTATGTAAGCATTGTTCCAGTCTGTGCTTGGACAAAGCAAGGCAAGAGAGAAGGTACAATTACAGTTCAAGCACTTATTTTTGGACTGCAAGCAAGGATACTAAAAAAAATAGTGAAATGGCTTTGCATTTATAAAACTGACAGACAGATGCTAAGTCAGCTCAAATTTTTCATCAGTATTTCATTTAAGTATTGCAATACAGTTTCCTTCCTTCCTTCCTTCCTTCCTTCCTTCCTTCCTTCCTTCCTTCCTTCCTTCCTTCCTTCCTTCCTTCCTTCCTTCCTCATCTGTTCTGCATTAATCATTTAAAGAAATTATTTTTCAAAGCATTTCATGATATAATTGAAACACTGGCCTATCTGAATACAAGCACACACTTTCTTTTTTGAGTGCAATCTTCCAAACCATTAAATACCTCCCTGTTTCATCCTTCACTTCATTACATAATTTTTTCATAGCTCTACTTCATCCAGGTGATACTTGTAGCAAGTCATTCTGATCTGAAATTCCCCAGTTGAATGAGCTCCGAATTCATGAAATTAACTCCTTATACTACAAATCAGAAAGTGCTGGCATCCATAGGCATCCACAGGAACCATGGTGGAAATTGACAAGATGGCATATCAAGGCTTACAATGGAAGACCCACCTCTTCTGAAAGTTTGTGCAGTGTCAATGCATAATGCATGTATGCAGTGTTGATGCATGTACATTACATATATGTACTTCACAGTGCTCCATTTGCTGTTTTGTCAATTTTGATACATCATACATTCACCCTGACAGATGCCTATGATATCATCCTTGATTGTGGGCAATCAGGTAACAATAACAATGTAGACAAGATGTTACCAAATTTTGTTCACTTGTCTCTGATGTCAGCTTCAGAAAGATGTAAATCAGCATTAGGAACAAGGGAATACGGTCTATCTAGTTGAATCCTGTCGCCTTCCTAATGAGTTAAGATTGCAATTCTCAAACTTCCTAACCAAAGTTTATACAGAGAAAGTTTCTTCTTATGTCCTCTGCGTTTTCATAAAATAGATCAGTGGTCTTCTTAAAAATAAGAGTTATCCTTGATATGGGAGTAGACAGTCTACAGCCTATGGGACAGGTATCAAGAACCACATTTCTAGTCCCATCAGACCCTATAATTTTCTATGGGGGGGGGGGAGGGTGAGCTGAAATCATTAGAACTGTTTTTTTAAAAACATGGAGAATTGTGAGGTTTTAGAAAATGTTTTTAAAAAATTCCCCAAATGGGCCATTTTTTTTTCTTTTTTTGCATTCAGAGTTTTTTAAGTAGCAAAATAGGTATGCTGTATTTAAAATGCTTTACCATCACCCTAAAATGCCAAAGAAGGGCAGAAAATTTTGGATCCACCCATTCCTGTTACATCATGACCTCTCTTGTCCCCAGGCAGGGCAGAAAGGCAAAGATTGGCTTCCAGGTTGGTGCCCTTGCCTTAGTGTACCTCATCTGTACTTGATAGGAATCCATGTGCATGTCTGGAGTCTCCCTCTCACTCCATCTAAGAAGGTGAACTGGAGCATCCATGGCTGAAACATCAGCCACAGTCCATCAAATCCCCTCTTTCTTTTCCTGATTTCCAGCTGTCTTGTCAGATGGAAAAGTTCTTGGAAACCTAAAAGGTTTCAATTATTTTTTGAAACTTGACTTAGTAAAATATTGCCTCAGTGGATTTGGAATACACATATAGATATACCTATATACATATACCTATATGCATACATATACATATTTATTCTGAGGGCAACCATGGGCTGTAGGTATGTATGTAGTAATAGAAATAAATAGAAATAATTTGAGTTTGGTAACTGTTCTGTCAAGTTCACATTTTATTTTGTAAAATTAAGGATACCCCTTTGTTGAATAACATTTTGGAATGGGCATTCATTATCTAAAGTTGAACTTTGTTGAAGATTGCCAAGCTACAGCTTGAACCTGATATTTTAGTGCTATATCTTTTTGCTAGCTTTAATTCCTGGATAAAGTAAATCCTGAAAACTAAGCAATTGTTGGTCTGTAGGTCATTCTGGAGTTGCAGTGCTAAGACCTCTAGTGGGTGCAAATTGAAGATGATTAGTGTATATTCTAGACCTCCCTGGAGATGCCAAGAGCTGAACTCAGAATATTTTCCATGCAAAGCATGAATGGAAGTACTGGTGAGCACTAGATCTTCTCTGAATAAAGTTTCTCTGTTCATGCTGAATCAGTATAGGCAGTGATGTGGATTTTCTGAAAAAAGGAGAAAAATAAATTAGGTTATTTTATTTTCCCACACCCTGAGTATCTTATATAGTAAATATAAATCATGCTAAATATTTCCAATAAATATTAGCCTGCTGATTTTCATGCTGTGTAGAAATTTACTTATTTATTTTATCAACTGGTATGCTGCCTTAATTACAGAAGCAACTTTAGGTAGCATACAGGTTGGTAGATAGATAGATAGATAGATAGATAGATAGATAGATAGATAGATAGATAGATAGATAGATAGATCGATCCTTTGATTTTCTTCACAACAGCTAATTTGGGAGTGAACTGGGCTGAGAATGTATGATTGTCCCAAAGTCATTCAGGGAGCATCCACCACTGAGAATTGATTTGAACTGAGAATTGATTTGAATTTGAGAATTGAGATGCCCCAACTTCTAGTCCACTGTTGGTTCCACATTGGTTCTCTCAAATATCTCAACAGTTTTGCTGGTAGTGAAACACATTTGAAACATATAATGTTACTCAGGTGGGAAGGATCCCATAGTAGTAGTTTATTATCAAGAAACTCAGCGCTTACTTTGATACTGTTTTTTATTAACATATTTGTAAATATTGTAATATAGAAATCCCCAAAGCCTGTAGCAGTTAACAGTTTAGCACTTTCAACAATGTGCATGTAGATGCATACGTGTGCATAATATAAGTGCCTTTTTTTCTAGTGATAGTCAGTTGAAAAGAAAATTGCATTATATGTCTGAAACTGTGCGGTATGACAGGTAGTGCATCCATTCAGTAACAAATTACACTACTGTCTTCAAAGCTAGTAATCTGAGGCTACAATCCTATGGATTTAATTGAATCTGAGGGGGCTTACATCTGAGTACACCCATACAGATTGCATTGCACAATGTTACCAAACAAATATAAAAATACCTCTCTTGTTTCAAGAACGCAGGAGATGCATCATCATTTACCTTCACAATTTCTCAGGCCATTAGTTTTGCTGTAATCCAGCTCAGATATATTTCTGTTCTTAAGCAAGAAAAGAAAAAAGCATATTGGATTCTGAAAGCCACTGGGGCTTGCTGAATACTAATTTAATATGAGATTCTATTGTGGCTTAGCATAATCAAGCCCAAACAGAAATCTTATAAAATGGGCCATTCAAAACATGCCATAGAAGACTAAAGGAAAAGAGGGAGGCTATTGATTGGGCAATGAAAATAAAACTCAGGTAGCCCAACCCAGATGTTAAAGTAGGAAATGATTTAACCTGAAAAAGGCAGGAGCATGAAAATAAAGAAGACAACATTGAGAAAATTAAAATCTAACAGCATTCACCCATTCCATATTGTCAATCTGTCATTTTTTGCCAGAAGAAGAAACCTGAGAATAGTCCAAAGAACTGTAGGCTACCATTTTCATATGCTGACAAAGAAAGTATGATGGGCAAATGATGTAACTGGCTTTTCAGAGACTGGGCTAAAAGCATGGGTCCAGGAATGTTATCTAGCCAGTTTGCTTCAGTTCTTGTAAGCCATTTCTTGTTTTTTTGTTTTTGTTTTCCTCCTTCTTCTCTAGTTCTAAGTGGAGTAAAGCTATGATCTGGGGTCTTTCATAACCCAGAAGCAGAGACTAACCATTTCATTTAGGGCCTCCATTTGGTCTTCTTCAGCATGTGGCAGGCTGCATGCTTAGGAGGGTGAAAGGCAGTGGCAAAACCTATGGGAAGCACCCAGAAGTACTAGACAGACACAAACTTTATTTCAGTCATTGACCAATAAAAATACATTCTATAAAACTAAGCAAAATGATCCCTTATCATCAATAACTGTTGGCAACCATTTGTGGGCAAAGTTTATACATAATGTAGCTACTTTTAGAGAAATACATTTATTTTGTGGTTTAACAGATAATGCAAATAAAAATTATCTGAGTGTCCTGGAAATTTAAATAAAAGAGGGGTAATCAGCTGGTGGTGAACGTCCCTGTCGAACTGACAATACAAAAGAATGTGGATGTAGCTTCTATGGAACCCATGTCACAGGGACAATATCGGGTTTCATATATTTCCCTTCCAAAACAGCTGTGGGGAGGACATTAAATCAGGCCAAAGATAAGGCTCTCCTGACAGAAGTACTAGAAACTAAGCACAGGCTGAAGAGCTTCCTCCAAACACCTCAATTGCTGAGTGGGAAGAAGTTGTCTCGGGGCACATGTATCCTGCTGGTTCCCCCCCACCCCCGCACCCCCCAACTTCGGCTTGTCTCATGAACTAGTTGTTATCTAAATAAATAAAGACTCAGGCAGAGTCTCTTTTCTTAGCCCGATCACTTTGTGTCATGTAAGAGTTACTGTAAATACATTACTTTTCATATGATTCAGGACTTGTTGAGTCCGATCAATTTGTGAACAGTCTCCACTAGTGATGGGAATAGGTTTGAAATGATCTTGCATGATTTGATATGTGGTGGCCCCTGTACATATCTATTCGGAAGCCACATTTGTCAAGTGACAAATACATATATGGGTGAGCCAGGGTTTTGTAGTCATTAAAAAGAGTGCTTGAGGAAGGGGGAAGACCTTGGTAAGCACTTACTCTGATCCATACGTGTGCATTAGAATGTTATAGAGAGATCTGACTTATATTTATGCCTTTTTAGAGATGTCCCAAGGCAGCTTTGTCATATTCTGATTGAATATGGTGTTTGGAGACTACGTATCCTAGACTTATGCATATTAGGAGTTGAGGTTCCCATAATACTGTATGTAGAGCCCATAGCATTAGGCAAGGCTGTTCTAAGAAATTTGCCTAAACTGGGCAGAGGAGCCTGTTCCTGTGAAATGGCTCCCCCAATGCATATTCATGTTGGCCTTGATTCTGTTCTATTCAAGAATGAATTGAACAATATGACCATTACACTGGAGACCATCCATACAACATATCCTTATGGATAAAAGTCTCTCTCTCTCTCTCTCTCTCTCTATATATATATATATATATATATATGTGTGTGTGTGTGTGTGTGTGTGTGTGTGTAAATAAATGGAAGGAATGTAACATTATGCAAGCACCAGTCTGCTAATGCAATGGCGCTGTCAAATTTTGTTGCTCACCCAACTTCTCTGAAATCTGCTTTGGAGTCACTCTCAACTTTCTGGAGCAGGTTTAAAGTAAAGCTACAGAGGGGAGGCAAAATAGCTCCTCTTCCCATGATGGACAATCTAATAGTAGTGGGAGAACCTTTGATTCCATCCTTTAAATCTAGGCAAGTTTCCTCTGCCATGCATCAACTATCATTAGGCTATATTAAGATAAAGGGACAGAAGTACCGCCAGCTGATGTAGGGAGTCATACAGAAGTCATTTTAACAAGTGTCTGCTAAGACAGTACTCCTGTTGTGAATTATTACACATGGTTTAGACCCTTTGGGCCTTGTGACTTTTTAAAGATCAAAACGTTCATGAAAAGGGAAGTTTTTGCAGACAGTCTTAGCAGTAGAAAACATGATCAACCCTTAGATCATTTGCTGCTTGCAAACTGTCAGTCATTATGAAGAGAAGGCATAAAGGACCGTGTGTGTTGCAGGACCTCTGAGTTTATTATACAGCTCTACTGGATCTCTGTAAGCGATGACTGATGGTTGGATAACACCAAAGCATTTCCTCCAGGTGTATACTTGTCTTATTTGAAGTGAATGGTAACCATTGTCTTTTGAGAGAGAAAGTAAAGGGGCATCCTTGAAGACACAATTAGGTTTACAGAATGTTATTTTAATCTTCCCACATTTTTCCCCCTGAACCTTCTACATTCATCACTCCATTTGTGATCATTTGTGGATGGACACTTGTGGTGGAAATCATATGCTCTAACTTGTCCCTTGGTATAGAAAAGATCATAAATACAATGAGTAAATAACTGCAGTCTTTTTTTAGCCTGGAGACAACTTCTATAGGAATAGAAAATGTCTCCATTTGAATTGACTTGACACAGCAAAATCAGGTAATGTGACATTTTAACTGATCAAGTTAAATTTAGCATATAAGGTTTGAAATAAATTAATATTTATGTCAATTTAGCTTATAAGGTTTGAAATAAATTAATATTCATGTATTTTTTATGATAATCTTCAACCAGAAAACAATATGGTATGTTAGAGCTTGGTGTTCAGAGAATAATTCCTTAGGTACTCTTAGTGTTTTAAACATCCATACAAATCAACACCCAGTGTAGCCCCATTAACTCCACAGTGACATGTTTTTCACATGGAGAACACTTACTAAATAGATTTAAATGGTCAGTATGCATAATACAATTTTCTAAAGTGCACTCTTCCTGGTAGGAAATCCTTCTTTATGGAGGTGAGACTATGACAAATTTCTCTTTCTCTAGAAAGACATTCTCTTGCCCAATTTTCCCCATAGAAAATCTTCCATTTCCATCATTTATTGAAATAACTGAAAGTACTTGAGGGCTCATACCACCAATTTTCCTGCTCCTAAAATGAGCCTTTGCCAAAAGAGAGAGCAGGTGGGTTGGGGTAAATTTTAGCCACAGCTTCTGCAATTGAAAATATAACTTACCTGTAATCCTTTTAAACTTTCTATCTTCTACTTAAATGAAAATATAGTTATCACACAAACTGTATTAAATGTAGTTATCATACAAATTGCATGCACTTTGGCACTGATTTAATAAGGTTATCAGGGATAATAATATGTTTTAAGGGAAATCCAATAGCCAAAATGTAAGAAGCATACAGATGAGATTAATGTTAGTAGACACAATTACACCCATTGCATCAGGATTGGGGAACCTTTGGGCAGCTGGAAGCTACACTGAATGATTTGGGGAAACTGGAGGTGTGTATGAGTGTGGGCAAATGTTTTTTTTATTATTATTATTATTATTATTATTATTATTATTATTATTATTATTATTATTATTATTCTCAGGTTTACATTATTGTTTCCCTATCTCAGAATGGCAGGAATTGCCTTTATCACTGACAAATAAGCATCTTTTTTTACTCCTTCTGGCACAACAATACCACATTTCTTTTGCATTTTTAGAGCATTCTCATTTTATGGGAAAGACGTGGCTACAGATTGTCCTTTTCTTTCTTTCTTTCTTTCTTTCTTTCTTTCTTTCTTTCTTTCTTTCTTTCTTTCTTTCTTTCTTTCTTTCTTTTTTTCTAAAGAGAAGAATATTTCAAACAAACCCTCCAACCATGTTGCAGATTTCTTGTACATGTTACAGGTGACTGAAGGATAGATGTGAAGCTCTGTAAAATCTTCCCCTCAGGACCCGGATTGTTCTGCATCAACAGTTCTGGTGTTTAACTTCCTTCCTTTTTCAGTGCCCAATTTATTGAGTAATAATTTTATTTAGTGTTGAGTGGTAAATCTTTATTGCATTGTTATGAACCAGCCCAAGAGTCTAGTTAATCAAAGGAAAGATAAGCATTTTTATAAATAAATGATCTTTCTCATTGCCAGCATTGGCTGCAGCAGCATTCTCCAGCCAATTTTGCTGATATAGGTGTTCGCTACAAGCCACAAATAATGTCATGTACATCATATTGTCATTGTACATGTGATGCAAATGGTACAATTTGTGTCATTTGAGCAATGATGTAAAGATGCTTGTGATGTCACTCCCCCCCCCCCCCAATGCCTATGCTTTTGGGGACTGCAATTTCCAAAATTATAAGCTAAGATTGAGAATTCAGTGCTGCAGAATTCTTAACTTTCTCTGAAGGACACCCTATTAGGAACGCAGGTCTGCAGTATTATGTATATTTTGGTACACACATCTTTCCACTCTGAACGAACTCTTGGCTATACTGGAAAGACGTTACAATGATCTATTTCCAAATGTAATTATTACATTTGGACAATTGTAACCCTTTCCAATAAGAAAGCACAATGCTTTAAAGTTTCTTGGAAGTATCTGTTGTTGTTTTTAAGCAGGGATCAAGATCTCTTGATGTTTGTAATAGATTGTCAAGGCCTTGCGACCCACAACTGTGTAAAAGCAGCAACAGTAATAGTCCTTTCCCCATGGCCACAGTGAATTGCTAACCATCCGTCCTTGATTCAGTGGAAAGCTCTACCAGCATGAACTCCATTCCCCCTTTGCTAGTCCTTATCCTGTCTCTGGTCCCTCTTCTAGCTCACTGCTGAATGATGTTGCCCTGATTACATTTGTGCAGTGACTGATAGGCAGAGCAATTGGTCAAGGACTCCACCTTTTCTGACATCATCAGCTGGCAGAAAAAACAAATGCCACTCATGTAGGTGTGGCAGGAACAGGCAGAACTGATCGCAGGGCTCTATCCATCATCTCTGGCCTCTTTCCAGTGTCCTTCCTCCTACACTCCATTCTGTCATAACCCAAGCTGAATACAGTTAAAAAAAAAAACAAATGACAGATCAGAGTTATAAAGAGAGCTGAGTCACAAGGAGTGCTTTAAGTTAGCATTTCTCTCTCTTTCCTTTCATTATTTCGGCAACAAATACCAACTTCGAGATTCCTGCATGCTGTATTCTAGAGGCAATTGGGGATGATACTATTGTGCCACTGTTACTGTATTTTAACGTTGCATTCAACTGGTACGGGCCATAGAGTTTAAGTACTTACAAGCAATCTAAGTACTACTGGCACTCCACAATTCCGATAGACCACTGTTTAAATGTACCAGCTGGCAATTGCTTCCATTATTTTGTAGAGGATGCAAAATGGGGACAGCCTCATATCATATTGTGCAATGTAGGTAGATGTGTGCTTCTGACAGAGAGTCATTTGCAGGTAACTAGAGGAAGGTCTCCAAAAGAATACCAAGGGAACCGCCCTGTGCTAAAACTACAGCTCTTTGTTACACAAATCTAGAATACCACCAGCATAGGATTGAACGCTATCCTATGAGAGAACAGAAGAGAGAGAACATGCCCATGTCAGCCTGAAATGTCCAATAATGGTCAGTATTTAGGAAAATGGTAAAAATGCACCTCTTTTGCCAACTGTTCAACTGATTTTAATTGTCTTGATGTAATGTTAATTGTTTTGATTTTATTTTTAATTTTGTTGTTGTTGTAAGCTGTTATTGGGTGCCTTTAGAACAAGAAAGATGGGGGGTGTATTTAATAGCTGTAGTAATAGTACTTATCTGACCCTTTCCATCACTGTTCACCTGACCTCATCTGCAGTATAATAGGTGGTGTAATGTTACAGATTTTACATACAGTATTTTGCTGGTGTTTAGGATATTATCAGCTTAAGTCAGAAACCCTGCACACCTGTACAGTTAAGGCCTACTAAGCCTGCCTCACTCATGGGATAGGATGAGATAAAATCATGGAGTTATAGCAAGGAAATAAATGCGCAGGACATGTTTAGGTGCAAGTGGTGATTCAGTCAATGTCTTCTCAAACTTCCTCAAAGTGAAAAAGAATACTTGGAGGAAAATGAGGGGTAGATGGTGGTGGTGATGATGATGATGATGATGATGATGATGATGATGATGATGATTTCAAATTCAAGGAATGAGCAGGTACACAGCCATACCCTGTTCTTTAACTCTTGGTCTGCCCATTGTTTTCACCTGCTCCTGTTGGGGGATCACAAGATTATGGGACATAAACAAATACAGTAACAAAGCATATCTCACAGCCTGTTTTATCTGACTTCTCTTTGCCAAGGATATAAGTTTTCCTCTTTATGTAGTTGTGGATATCAAAAATATGGGATAAGTTCATATGCTTGGTTCAAACCATTCATGCCTGCTCTAAAGGAAGTGGGAGGTAATTTTAGTTCTTAATTTGCACTGCTTAAATACTATAATTCTAACTTTTTTTCCTTGAAGGAAACATCAAGTTAAAAAGGAAACTGGGTTGCATTAATTATACTGTGTCAAATTAAATGAACCAAGTTCCCCAACTATTTTTAAATATTTTGACATCTGGCACAACATGAGCTGCATTTTGATACACACTTTAATTTTGAACAAGGCATTTGAAATGTGGTGAGTACATGGCACTGCACATCCATTTTCTTATTTCCAAATGTCTGAAGACCCTGAAAGCTGCATAAAAATTGTTCACTTATCCTCTATCATTACTGCTGGTTGTCTTAATAATTAGGAGAACTGGTTCTTATAATTCACCAGATCAGTCAAACAGAATATCTTGCAAGTGATGGACAAGTCAGTCAGTCAACTGTAATTGCTTGAGAAGGGTAGTACCACAGTGGTAGACCTCATGTCTTGCATGTGAAAGGTTTCACATTCAATCTTAGGCATCTCAAGAGAAAGACTTCTGTTTAAAATTCTGGAGAAAGGCCAGCAAACAGAAATGGGCAGTGGTAGGCATTTTGAGAGCAACTGCTGGGCACACTCATAAAAAAGTCTGTCAATAGAGATTACCTTCATCACCAAATGGCTGTGGTGGTAGCTATAGTCCATCAGAAAATACCCATTTATCAGAAAGTGACCTGGTCTCACAGGATGTTCTTTATCATTCCAGTGAGGTCTCAGAGGCATTTCCAAAGGCATTCCTATAAATACAGTAAATACGGTTATTTGCTTTGCAGAAAGACGGTTTCCTGCTTTTTTACATAGATTTAAAGATTTTTTTAAAAAAAATCAGGTGGGTCAGAATGCTTGATGGAGAGCAAGGCAGGCTGGGGATCATACTGGTGCCCACAGGCTCATATTGTCTACTCTTGCTATAGACAATACAGAGCTAGATGGACCACTGATATGACTGGATGTGCAGCATCTAATATTTTAGTTAATATTATACTAAAATCTGTCTTCTCATTTCTGGCAATTTTTTTCCCTGTGAAAGAGGCATCTGTTTTCTACCTAATTATCAAGGTGCGTTACCGTGTGATTATTTTCCAGTTCCAATCAAGAGAATACAACTCTGCTTTGATTTTACAATGGTTTTTCATGAGAGCATTTTAGTGTGTGTTCATTTGGAAAGTAACAGATGCATTCACAAAAAGGCCACAAGGAAATCATCACAACCATTCCTACAATTAGGTGCTGCTTCAGGTAGGTAGTCATATCTCTATCTACTGCCTCCCTGTTCTACCTCCTGGAGCAGCTGATTCAATAGGGTTTAGTTATACAGCTCCTCAGAAGAGCTTCCTAGCTGATTCGGCCAACCTATGAATTTCACTGTGAGGGAACCCCCAGGGCTGAGGCACTCTGGGTTGTCTGTGATGTTTAGTTAGTCATTGTAGGAACAGGTTTGTGATGTGGGCCAGCAAGGCTCTTCTTTGTCTGTTCTTAATGAGGTTTTTTGTTTTGTTTTGCCATTTTCTTTCTGGGCAGGGCTAATGCTCTGGGCAACAGATGTCTTTTGATATCTGCCACCAACATTCACCTATAGCTTTCTTTTTATAATTTATAAAGAATGCATAATGTATATAGTATCTGTAGGTTGGTAATGCTGCTACAATATGAGCCACTATTTTTTTTTTCTCAAATAACTTAAAAGTAGAAATTGAGAAGAAGGCATAATTTAGGGCTATCTGCAATTAGTTTTGTGTTTGGCACCAAACAACCTTTGGAAAATTGCAGAGGGAGGATGGTATTAAACCAATTATTTTGATATCCTAGCTCAGTGTTTCTTAAACCATGTTCTGTGAAACTCTAATGTTCTCAGAACAACTTGCAGATGTTCTACCTACTGATCCCAGGATCCAAGAGTTGTTGGGTTTGGATCCATTTGGTTTTACTAATCAAAGGAGTAACCTATTCATGAATTAAAAGGAGATGTTGACAGGTATCTCCTCAGATGTCATGCAGAAGTAATATGTAAAAATTGTTCATCACTAGATGATTTTTGGATGAAAGTTCACAGAGAAGGTGAGCTTTTAAGTGAAAATGCATTGGGAGGTTGTATCAGCTTTTCCTTCAACATGTCTTTGTAAAAGTGGATTGTCAGCACTCAGTAGAACCCAAACCAAATATTGAAATAGGTTAAATGTTATGCCCATTCTAAGGCTTTTTTTTAACAAGTTTCATTTACACTTTGATGAAATATGTCATCATATGAAAGCATATACATCCCATTAATGTTTAGATTTTATGTTTTAAAATGAATATTATTAAAACGTGCTTTGTTCCAATATTCCTTTTACATTTTTAAAGAAACAATCATAGATGATCCTCATAAAAAGAACATTGTTTGGTGTTTTTTGTCTTGAAAAGTTTAAGAAACAGTACCTAGCTTTTTCAATTCATACATTCAGTTACCAAATTCATCTATTTCAGCTTGGCAACCATCCAGTCCACCTAACCCCTCTTCCGAAAGGACAAATCCATCTCTCCCCTCTGTTCCTTGTCAACTGAGGACCCCCCTCTCTCCCTCTGCTGTTTTTAAGAAGCTCTTTCTTTAAACATGGGGTCCATGTAAAGATACACATCTATTTAAAATATTGCTGCCTATCCCTGATGCAAAGCAAAACAAAGCACTCTTTACTCATGTTGGTACCATTTTGACTTTCAAAACTTTGTCACAGTGGTTGGCTTGAAACATTTCAGCCCACCGTGTTTCAGGGCCTTTCCCCATTTGCACCTAAACATAGCCAGGCAAATCTGGGCAACCTCTTTTTTCTGGTATCGCTTTATGATGCCTCTATTTCACCCCAACCCTACCCGAGGCAGCTGAAAGGCCATCTTGGATATTCTGTTGTTAGAACAGCATTTTCCTATTTAAGCAGACCACAGAACATGGCAGTCTATAGCTTGCAAGCAATCTGACATACTTCATCATCAGGCCTGGCACTGATTCATAACTTTAGGCCCCTTTTCTCGGTTTAGTGTTTCTCAACCTTGACAGCTTAAAGATGTGTGGACTTCAACTCCCAGAATTCAAGGCTGGCTGGGGAATTCTGGGTGTCAAACTCCACACATCTTCATTCAGTATTGCCAAGGTTGAGGAATGCTGCTCTGATTGGTCCCCCTCTTTCTGCTGCTTCAAGGCACAACCCTGCACCACACCTGTCAGATGTACAAGCTGTCTCGATCATGAATTTAGAGCTTTTGAGAAAAAGTGTTGTTTATATCATGAAATACCCTTGTTTATATCATGAAAAGCAGCTGAGAGGCACAGAGGGGAGGCAGGAACAAGATGAAGTTCTCCCCCAGTGCTAAGCAACCCCTCCTGTGATGTCAGCTGCTAGTTGGACCACTTTTAAACATGTTCTCACTAGACACAGGTCTAGTGCTCTTTCAGAAGAATGCTAAACCCATATTAAGAACTAAATGGTACTGGGTGGCAGAGGGTGTGTGATAAAGAAGCTTTCTGGTACCTAACAGCTATTTGGGGGCTGGATGACAAGCACTGCCAAGTTGACTCCACTTTCTCCTACCATATCTTTAGTTCTGATAGCCAGGGAAGGTAGGCATTAAGGCTACCTGGCGGGAAAAAAAAGCAGAAGGTGGTGATGAGTTTTTACCCACCAGATCTTGTAGTCAGAGATCTGATATGTAAAATGTTGACTGCCCCCCCTTCTCTACATGGCTTTCCAGTGAAATAGGAGAGCCTCCACTTACATGTGGATCAGCTATCTTAATATTAGGTTTTGACAGATGGCTCAATCCATCAGGTTGACAAAACCTGTCTTCTCTCCAACCCCAATCCCATTCTGCAGTAAAAAAAAAAAGTGATTAGTGGATGTTTTCCCATTAACTGGTGGGAGAAGAAGGAAATAATATTGGAGGGAATCCATCAATCTCCTTCCTTAGCTTGTCTTGCACATAGCAATTAAGAGTACCATTAGATGGCATTGTTACTTTGGCAGGATAAGGATTGGCAAGAAGGGTAGCAAATGTTATGCTAGTATAGTTTTCTGCTGCCTCAAGGGTAGGTAGATAATATTTTTCTCCAGCCATGGGGAACAGCCCTCACCTGCAGTGATTCTAGCCATCAAATAAGCAAACTCTGCAAATGAGAAGGATGCAAAAGAGACTCACAAGAAGCATTATTCTCCCTATACACCTGAGTGGATCTAGGCTTCAGCTATGTGCCACCCAGTGCTGGAGTGATGGAGCTGAGTGGCTGTCACAGATGTTGGCTGGCTCCCAACATCCTGAGAGTAAAGCACTGGGTTAATTTGTCAGTCACATTTAATCAGGATGAGCATCTAGGCCAACATTTGGGAACTAATGGGGCAACAGGTGAAGCAGAATAGGACCTTGTTTCCTTGTCACCTGCATCTGGCCTCTGAGATGAAGGGAAACCTTTTTTCATGCGAGCGTTGCCAGCGCTAGTCTGAACAAAACGCTTTGGCTGTCAGCCTGCAGAGCCCGGCTGCGTGCCAGACTCCTGTGTCGTGGGCAGTGAAGGACTGTTGCTCAGAGGCCCAGAGGGCACAAAAGAATAAATGGATTGCTATTGTCATTATTGCTGTTGTAAAAGCAAGGCTGGCAAATATTTTTATTTTCTGCAACACATCTTGGCAGGATTGGAAAGCCAGCTGCACACAGAGAGGCACCTGTACGATGGAGAACTAAGTTCAGGAGGAAAGGAAAAGTTATCATGATAAATAAAGATTTTTTTTCTCCTAACCCTAACCGTTTAACATCCCTGAAAATTGTCAACTGTTCCAGTTTTTCCTAACCTCCCCCAAAAACACCTTTCCAAAAGGCTTTTATAGACCTTTGGAGTAGGCTCCAGCACCCCTTCTTTC
This sequence comes from Python bivittatus, assembly GCF_059951505.1. Lineage (NCBI taxonomy): Eukaryota > Metazoa > Chordata > Lepidosauria > Squamata > Pythonidae > Python > Python bivittatus. Next base: position 4,268,361 of record NW_028277097.1, read on the forward strand.
TCCCCCCCCCCCAAAATTTTTTTTAAAAAGAGTTGGGCTTATGTTTAAATGTGCTTTTCTGTTCCTGGCAAAATGAAAAAGGCTAATGCAGAGGCTAAGTATAGTCTTAAAAACATCCAACAGCAAAATTTTATTCCAAAGAAAATCCCATTTTCTGCAGAACACTATAATCTAATATTACTAGAGGGACAGTCTAAATTAACTTAGGGAGGCTTACCACCAATTCTAGACTTTTGACATTAAAAAAACCTTGTATAATTAAAGAAGTTGTCTTCTACTGATGTCTTCTGCTATTTCAGAGAATTTGATGCATTTGTGCAGAGCCTGGGCAGCTTTTGAAAAGCTTGGGAGTGACAGTGATGCTACGGAATAGAGCTGTGTCTTGGGGTTAATCTATTTCTTGAGCGCACACATGCTGTTGAGTTGGGAACTGTCTTTAATTTAGGTAGGCTGTGATTTTTCTGTAACGTAACACGGTATTCAGCTTTCTAATAAAAACAGTAAATCCCATTGTCAATTTAGCTGCAGTGAATGGTCCTCACAAATTCCCACAATTACTAGAGATCAGCATTTTTCTATGCTGCTCCATGAGGAATTCTGTAGCCATGAAGATCCATCCCCAAATTGGTGATTGGGGGGGGGGGCAGGCAGGGAGAAGGAGGAAGTTTTATTATACACACCATGATGCCATGGTGCAAATACCATGGTATAGAATGTCATTGTGGCTTCTACAGAACGCCTATGCACAGGGCCATTTGGGTGGGTTCAAAAAAGTCAAGATAGCAGCTGTGGTCTGTACCTTTTTTATGTGTGTTTGAACTTTGATTGCATAGCTGCAGCCATCATCTTGATTTTTTAATACTCCACTCCCTCAGGTGCTCCTGCCTGTGCACCCACACTTGTGATTTTCTAGTGCTTCTGTTGTTATCTTCAGTAGTTCCAAACAGCATAGCAATATTTAACATCTATAATGTTTGTAACAGTTCACACATATTGACTAAATACATCAGCCTAATCTATAAGGTGGTTTGGTATGTTATGTGAACCCAATCATTGTGGTTGGTAAATCATGATTTACGGCTCAGCATGTTGTGCAACCCTAGCCAGTTGTAGCTTATTCAACAAACCATGTTTAACAAATATAAGTCTCAATATAAGAAGCCATACATCATTTCAAACATACGTACAACTAATGATTGTTATCTCAGTTTATTTCCAGTCTGTATCATCATCACAGATATTTATTATTCCATTTTGTCACATTGTCACTCTCTCCCAAATTGTAGCTCATTAATTATGTCACAGTTATCTAACTACTTAATCAGTTAATGTAGAAGCTGGAGATCCTACAATATGATTTTACTCGTGCCAGTTATCTCACTTTTCCTATTTATTTTTTCCTTTTTCAGTCACCAATATATTTACTGCATGGTGAGCCAGAAAATTTGATTCTCTCCTTCTTTGACAAAGCTGTAATTTTCTATGGCTTCCATTCTTTACAGCAAGTCTATTATTTGCTGTTGCACATGCAGACTTGTTCCTTACTTCTAACTCACTCCAGCATCTGTTTTAAACAAAAAATGAAAGAAGTTCCAATACAATGAAAAATACATTTAACTTAAGAAAGAAAATATACTTGCCATCTGTGCCTCAGTTCATTACATACTAGAAAAGAATAGAATATCTATATGTGTATAAGTATATGCATCCATGTGAAGAATGCTAATTAAACACTTCTCCTTTTCAGTTCTCACAGTTCTTTGTGCCCAGTTGGCATCCAGATAAACAATCTTCTTCTGTTCCAACTGTCCATAATTTAATATACACACATACTCCAAAAACCTACTATATCTAAGCTACCTTTTTTCAAAGTCACTACCTCTCATGTAGGACACTGCCTCAGATGTTGACAATTACCTTACAAGATTTCTCTCTTCTCTTCTCTTCTCTTCTCTTCTCTTCTCTTCTCTTCTCTTCTCTTCTCTTCTCTTCTCTTCTCTTCTCTTCTCTTCTCTTCTCTTCTCTTCTCTTCTCTTCCCTTCCCTTCCCTTCCCTTCCCTTCCCTTCCCTTCTCCCCTCTTCCCTTTTGACAGATGATGTTTGCTTCCACTATTCTTTCTTAATGTTTTTGGCATGCTGGCAATACATGTTGTCTTCTAGGGCTGTGAAAACTTTTGGTATGGTGATTCTATCTGCAAACAGTTCAAATCAGAAGCAGTAGTTTACTTGTCAAGTTGGAGTATCCATGTTACTTTTCTTTGGCAGCCTCCATGGCCCTAAAAGCAGAGCATCTGGACTAGGTATAGAGCATCACTTCCAATCTTTGCTTCAAACCTGAGGCAAATTGCATGCAAGAAAAAGGTCAAATGAAATTGTACATTTCATTTCAGTTCAAAGCATGTACAAAAGAAATTGTACATTGCAATATACAATGTCTTCCTTTAAAAAAAAAAAACTGTCTGAGGCTTAGAAGAAAGACTTTCTTCTCCCTCAATGGAAATAGAGATTTGGACATGTAAGTTTCCTTGATGTAGATCCCAAGTCTTCAGGCCTTTTTGGTGAAGTGGACCTTGCCAAAGTCTTTCCATCAGGGGCTGACATCATGTTGCAACACTAGGTGCCAAAAGGTTAAAATAAAGTCAATAGCTGACATCTTACAAGATCTCATAAAGTTTATTATAACTGTATCCCACAACCCTTACTTTAGAAACCTGAAATCTCTTGTGATCTTTGGCAAGAGGGCCAAAATCTCATGAAATTTCTTTGTTTTCACCTGGTACTACAGGTGTCATCATAGTACTTGTAGGCACCTTGGTGTTTGTGGATACTGTGTGGCTGACCCCTGCCCTACATGTTCTTGGAATAAAAAAGAAACAGTACCCTCATACATTGGCATAATTGTCTTTTCACCTGCCACTTGTCTTCTTTGTTGTCTGTCCAAATCAGTTGCATCTGGAGAACTTTCTGCTATATATTGTTTTGCTCTTCTTCATTAAATTGCTCTGCTCATAAAATAACATTTGGTCTTTATTGATAAACTAGTCTATTGCTCCATTTAATTCAGGTCATTCCCAGCCTGCTACCTGATCTTTCTCAACTAGGATGTCCGTTATTCAATATGTGAATTCCTGCATGCAAAGCTTGTCACCATCACTGTGCTACCATCTCTCCTCTGTTATATGTGGGTAGTGTTGTGTGCAGGGTCTCCACCCTGCACACAAATATGCCCTATTCCCTAAATTGCACATCAAATGTCTCCACAAAGATGCAACACTGGAAAAATCATGCTTAGGGAAGAAAAAACTGCATTCTCCCACCCATGCTCAAAAGAATAAAAATCTACTTTTCCCAGCAAATTTCATTGCAAGTGGCAAGTTTCTAGTTTTAGTAGGTGGGAGAAAATGGTATGAACATTATTATTTTTTTCCTATAATAATTTTTATCAGTTCTTTCTCAGGGTCTATCTCAGTTTAATCCTATGGCTTTGCTTGTCAACTGAACACTGAGCACTGAAGGATACAAAAAGTCCCTTTTCTTCTGAGGTATCTTTCACCCAGTGACCACTGAAGCATTTCTACCTCTCCTTCTGAGTGTTTGGACAGTAATTCAAGTAAAACACTCTAAACCTGGACTTCTTTTAACATTCAGATCTTTTCCCCTCCTTCCTTTTCCCATTACCACTGACAGCCCTATCATCCTCTTGTCATGCCCAGGTCGGCATGTCCTTATTGAGCATCTGCATTGCTATTAAGTCCTGACACTTCCAGGCTAACTCTGAAGTCAGCTGATAAAATAACATTGTACTACTAAGTCATTTTTACACTTATGACTCCTGCTGTCTCCTATCTGGTTCGTTTTCTCTCTCTCTCTGTCTCTCTCTCTAAATCTGGATCACCACTAGTATCATGTTGCCTCTCTTTCTTTTCCCTTGTTATTTGATTGCACCATCCCCATTTCCCTGTTGTTGTTGGGTTTTGGTTTTCTTTTTGTACCAAGGTGGCATTTATTTTATTTTCACACTTATATTTTGTAAATTTTAAAATGAAAAATGATTTTAAAAATTATTAAAAATATATTTTATTTTATTTTATTTTTTATTTTTATTTTATTTAATTTCCATGTTGAAAACAAGACTTATTGTTATTGTTATTCATTGGACTCCTGCTAGCTTTTGTTTCTTCCCAGTAAAAGATGACTCATTATCAGAGCTGGGCAGAAAGAATGTCTCCTCCACCATGTCGCAGTGTAATATATCTCTGATACCTTGGGAAAAATATGGAAGAGAATTTAAATGCACTTTTGAAAAGAATCAATCCAATGGAACATAGTTATTCCTTGGATTACACATGTTCCTGAATTTCACAATGCAGTTCTTAATACACATAAAAGTTTTTGGAAGTGTGTCTTTCAAGAAGAATTAGGCACACTCCATAAAACCCAGTTCAGAAAATACATATATTCTGAATGTACTCTTTTTCTCTCTCTTCTCTGTCTTTCTTGTAAATTGTTGCATCATTATTATTATTTACAACAAACATAATGAAAAGGACATATTGCTGAAGTCATACAAAACTGAGCGTAGAAGTCCATTGTATTTGATGATAAGAGGCTGACAGTAGAAGAGACAATAGACTGGCTCATGTACCTATTAAGCCTATGTAGAGCCAGTTCGGTCTAACGGTTTAAGGCACCAGGCTAGAAAGCAGGAGATGGTGAGTTCTAGTCCCACCTCAGGCCTGAAAGCCAGCTGGGTGACTTTGGGCCAGTTCCTCTCTCTCAGCCCAGCTCACCTCACAGGGTGGTTGTTGTGGGGAAAATAGGAGGAGGAAGGAGTATTAGGTATGTTTGCTGCCTTGAGTTATTTATAAAAAAATAATAAAGGCATGATTAAAAAAATTTTTTTTAAACTATGTAAATCTTCCAAAGAATGCTTTGTTTTGACCAAGTTTCCAGTGAAGCATCTCTTTTAAGCAGCACAATAAAGTGGTTCAGTGACCAACTTCTAACCATTACAGCAAGCAGCCTTGGCACATGGACGTGCACAGAAGCCATATCCATCAAAGCAAAATGACTCATTGAGTGAGATCGGCTGCACCTTGACAGTTCAGAGCCAGAGAGACTTGATTCGCCTCCGCAAGGTGCTTAATTACCAGCATGGAGATGGTGGGGACTTTTTTTTTTTTTTGTAATATACCTCTTCATGGTGAGCAAGATCTGTCTCCTTCTTAAACTCCATCTTCAAGCTAGATGGTTTGAAAAAGTGCCACCTGGTTAGATAAATCTTCCATCTCCATGTTATTTAGTTAATTTATAGATCATGTTGTTTACAGATTGATAAGAATTAAGGAAACAGTTTGGAAAATAGCCAGCTGCAAGCTCTTCCAGTATCAGTGAAAAAACACAGCTTTATAAGTGTCAGTTCACAGCAAGCCCTTAGAACAGTGTTTCTCAACCTTGGCAACTTTAAGATGTGTGAACCTCAACTCCTAGAATTCCCCAGCCACACATCTTAATGGTTGAAAAACACTGCCTTAGAAAGTAACAAAGAAAGACTCCACCCAAATATATCTGGTAGTAAGTTGGTTCTAAACTGGAGGCAGATCAATTGCTGAGGTTGTTGTAGTCCTGACCCTTTTTTCTCAATAAATCTTGTGAAAGAAGACTTGGTTAGAATCTTTTTGGAAGAATTACTTTAAGCTGAGGCAGCTGGCAAAGAAACTGGCATTAGATTTATATCCCACCATTCATTCAGAATTCAAACGCAGTATATAAGGCTCTTTCTTCACATTTTTTCCCCACAACAACTACACTAGAGTAGGTTGGACTGTGAGAGAATGACCAGTGAGCTTCTGTGCCAGTTCAGCCCTTTAAGTGATATACTCCAGTGGCTCCCAGCATTTGCTTGTCCACTAAGAACGTCACAACCATGAGTGACTGGATTCACACATTGCCCTAAGTCAAAACACAGTTATGTTAATGTAACATGCAAACCTAGCCACTGTGCCTTAGTCAACGGACCATGATTAAACCAAATCATGATTAGCACACTGTGTGAACTAGCCAGTTACCCAGAGCAGTAGCTCAGCCATTCATTCATTCATCCATTCATGGCAGAGCTATGGTAAGTTTGTGCTTACATAGTGTCCAGTGATATGACCAATTTATGGTACCTGATTTTTCATTCATTCATTCATTCATTCATTCATTCATTCATTCATTCATTCATTCATTCATTCAATATGCTCTTCATCTCCCTCAGAAGGTAATTCTGTTATTATTGTTATAGTTATTTAGCAGGAGACTTGAACTGAAGGTGGGACCTTCTGGATACAAAACAGATTATCTAGCATAGAGGCATGGTTTTGCTTAAATGAATGCTGGAGCATCGCTATTTGTTTTATTAGTACAAATGATTTGTACCCTGCTTTTCTGCCTGCTGCTGCTGCTACTGACTACTAGAGCTATTGCTGCAGGGTTCTCAATGTAGGATGCTTTATAAAATCTGTCTGGGACAGGAAGGCAGCAAAGGAAGAGCCCCCAAGTTAGAGAAGAGAGTCAAGGTAGCAATCAGCAAATTCAGTTTTGCAATGAAGCAAAACAATACAATACAATGTTCTGAAGCCTATGCAATTTAGGGCCAGGTTCTTTGAAGTTATAGTATCTGTGTATTCGCCTTTTGAAGCTCTCTCCTTTCAAACTTCTTGGAAAGTCAGGATGTCATATTTTAAATTAAGAAAATGAAATAAATCCTATATTGTCTACATGGAAGTAAACTCCATTGTGCTCAGTCTCCCAGGTAAATGAAGGGATGACTTCAGCTTTTGGCTTGACTGCATCTGATGGTGAGTATTACAAGGAAATCCAAATTTTAAAGGAAAAGATGGGTTTGAAGACCAAAGCAAACTTTACCTCTCTGGGTTGTGTGCTATTCATGCTGATTACACAACCATGCTTTTTATAATTTTCACATAAGGTTTTTTCGGGGGTGGGGAGCAAGAGAAAGAAAGAGATGATGAAAATCAGTGGAATTGACACAAACCTTTTATTTCCCTATTAACTTTAAAGCTGATTAACTGGCAGCCGGGGTGTGTTTTGAATAGCTTGCTAAGGTTCAAGGTATATCTAACCTGTTGAATCAAGGTAATGATATATGTTTCATTCACCAAAGAAACAACTGTTTTCTTTTCCTCCTCTAATTCTCTTCTGTGCAGGTACCTACAGTGATATAATATACATTACTATTATTGTAAAACAAGACTTTATTACATGGCTAAGTAAGTTGATCTTTGTAAAAGTGAACAAGCGCATTGAAATAAAATAAAAACTACTTAATCCAATCTTCTCTCCTACAATTCCTTTCGAGGGGGAACAGACACAGCCTGTTAAAAATCACAAAGAACGTAGAGTTTCCATTCACAGACAAAGTGTCCTCATTCAAACTCACATTCTATAGCTACCTTTCCCCTCTTCTCAGCTTTCTGCTCTTGCAAGGAAATGTGACTCCATGGAGCCATCAGTGTTTTTTCGTTTTTTTATGCTCCCTGGCAGAGTTTTTCGAGCCTCGTAGACCGGGTGACACCTAAACGGCACACACATTTTGGATTGTCTTGTTGTGTGGAAAAAGCAGGTAAAGGGAGGAGGAGAAACATGAAACAGGTGGGGAAGGCCTGCACTGGGAGACTGGAGCCAGCGATGGGATCATTTCTGTGATGAAACAGTGATTTTATTGAAATAGTTTTGTGTCAGGTGTTAGATTACTTAGAAAGCTCTGGGAAATCTGTGAAATCTGGCCAGCCTGTGCTACAAAGCAGAAAGGGAGAGTGGGAAAGGGGGAGAAAGAGAAAGGTCTTCTGAACTTTCAGCTAGGAAATGAGGAAGAAGCAAATATTATCACATAATAGTAATCAGTCGAATAGGTGTTACAGGGCATAAGGTTGCCTATACAATTGTGTAATAGTAAATGTTGCCAGACAGAACATCCCTAGCTATGTTTGGGATTATATCCAATCTTCCCCCAGCCCCAGCCCCTCATCATTTGGCTCAGGAGATGGTTCATGCATTCTAGGTCATGCATGTGCCTTCTAATTTTCCTATCTTCATTTTCCAGTCATCAACACTTCAGAGCTATTTGAGGCTCTTACTGGAATGTTCTGAGGTTTGCTTGCTTGACTGATTTTGTCTACCTAAACTCTTTTTTTAAATCCGTTTGTTTGTTTGTTTGTTTGTTTGTTTTTATGTGAGCGTGGTTATTTCTCACTGGAGCTTTTCAGTTTATCCAAGTACTCGATCACTATCAGACTGAATGATTTTGCAATGGACATATAACTTCTATCCTTACAGAATTTTGACATCTAATTTGTTGCCACATTTGATCTTTAAAATCCTCACCACGGATCAGTGTGATGTGGCTTCAAAGAAAGTAAATGCTATTTTAGGTTGTATCAGCCAAAATATAGTTAGTAATCATTCTAATTCATTCTGTATTGGTCAGGTTCCTTAATTTTAAGTAAAATTCAGATAAACTGGATCAGGTTCGGTGAAGAGCTATATAAATGATCAAGGAACTAGAAATTAAGAATGAATGAAGTAGCATATTTAGCCCTGAGAAGTTAAGAGGACAGAATTCTCCATACACTTGAAAGAACATTACATACTGTAGAAGAAGGCCAAGATGTGGCATTGTTATAATCCCAAAGGGCAGGCAATGAATTTAAGTTACAAGAAGGTAAATTCTGGTTGAAGATTTCAAAAAGTTTCCTAACAGAAAGATCAGTTTGGCAGTTGATCCATCTATTCAGAATGGGGGTGAGGTCCTCTTACTGGATGTATCGAGTGGAAACTGAACCACCATCTCTTGGTGGTGTTCTAATTTAGATTCCTACATGGAGCAAAGGCTTGGTCTCAACAGCCCCTTCTAAGGCTATTTCTTCTCTAGTGACTTATAGTATCTTCTAGAGTCATCCAACCTTTGTTGTGTCAAAGTAATACTAGTGAGAAAAGGCTTTATATCCATTCATGATGGTAACATGATGTGTGACCTATGACACTAATGAGGAAATGGCTTCACTCTGGAATTCTATGGTGCTATGGTTCTGTGCTGTTACACACACTTGCTCAGCATCAAAGTATCTCCAGATCTGTTTGTTTGTTTGCTTTTTTTTAAAAAAAAGAGATCCTTCTCAGTCTCCATAAAATCATCTTTAGACATTACAGTTCTAGTTGGTGATACCTTGTCTTTTATTCTGAGCAAACTGAAATACTATTACAAAAATCTTCCTGATTATTCTTCTTCTCTACTTAATAGTGGCATTTTATAATTTATTCTGGCCCTTTGCAAACACTGGCATTATCTAGATGATAAAATAATATGTATGGCTGTGTGTGTCTGTGTGGGTATGTATGTATGTATGTGTATATGTATGTGTGTGTCTGTGTATGTGTATTGCTAGTTGCTAGGATATATATAAGTAGGTAGAAAAAAAGAAAGTGCCAGTGTGGTTAAGGTACCAGGCCAAAAACCAGGAGACTGTGAGTTCTAGTTCTGGCACAAAGCCAGCTGGGTGACCTTGGGCCAGTCATTCCCTCTCAGCCCTAGGAAGGAGGCAAAGGCAAACCATTTCTGAAAAACCTTGCCAAGAAAACTGCAGGGACTAGTCCAGGTAGTTGCCAAGAGCAAAACGCTGACTTGAAGCTACCCAAAAAAAGGAAGGTTGTTTTTTTTCCCCCCCAGAAAGGGAAGGCAAGTCTATCACCTCAAGCAGTTATAATCCAGATAGCAATTCACAGTCATAAGTAGGCTTGTAGCTAACTAGACAACCCTGTGACCTGTTGGGTCATCCTTTGAGAGAAAGATAGTGCAGTCTGATGTGACCAGAATGAACATTAAATTTTAGGCTGACCATATTTTTTTTTTACCCCAATGCTGGATGGTCCCGTGATCATGTAAGAAGAGTATATATCATGAATAGAAATTTTTATTTATTTTATTTATATATCAAATTTGTCACTGCCCATTTTGTTAAAAAGCAACTCTGGGTAGTTTACAGAGAAGATAAAATCAATTAAGAATACAATATAAAAATAGTCCTGAATAAATAAATACATAAATACATAAATGAAGTCCAAGAATTGATGTTAATTAGCAAGTAGCTCAGGGGGCATCATCAGGGCATCAGCCACCCCCAGGATTGATTAAGACTCTTATTGCCCCATGCAAGCTGGCCAAAGTCATACATAATAATTGTAGTGGCAAATGAACTTCAGTAATAAGTCAATATTTACTTACCTAAACAGATAAACAGAATGACCGCGGGCAGACAAAAAAGCAGTGGGAGCAGGAGCAACTTCCAACTTTCTGCTGGCTTCCCCACTGACTTTGCTTATGGGAAGCTGTCAGGGAGCATCGGAAATCATGAAATCACGTGACTGTGGGGGTGCTGCAACAGCCACAACCTTGCAAATCAGAGGGGTCTGAACATCATGGAAATTTCAGTTCCACAGGAGTAATGGGTCCCGGATTTTTTATGCATTCTTTAAGTTATTTTAAGGATTTTAGGTACCTTGATTCAAAATTTGTTGTGGTATAATACACTATTTGGGCTAACTGGAGGGTACAAACAGATAAACACAATGAGAGTTTTAGTTGTGTATAGATACACAATAGATTTTTAACAGCCCTTGGCAATGCCTTTGCACCTTTGAAAATGCAATTTGAATATTGCGTGGTGTTTAAAATAATTTATCTCACTATTTTTAGTCTTATGAGGTACTTTACCAGCAAAATGAAAACAGATACAGAACCCTTTGGGCTGACAAGCCATTCTCAAGAGAAAGTAAACTCTGCTTTTCCTCTGGGTTTACAATCTGCAGGCTGGATATCAGGCACCATGTGAGGAGTCAGCAATCTCACCTGAAAAACAAAGGGTTGGAGACATGGATGAGAAGGTGCAGGTAGAGGAAAGTACCTGATTTTCAATATTTGCTGGGCAACTGGATTTTCCCCCACCTTTTGATGCACCACTACTGGGTTACAAGCATTGGCATGGGAGCGCCAGGTATGTCGAATATTGACTGTGATAAGATTCATGACCAATTTACATGCAAGCCACCCTCAGGTTGCATATCTCTCTTTTAAGCAAACCAGGATTAGCTTTCAAAGGAGCAAAGGGAGAAATAGAGACATTGTTCTTCTGATTTCTGTGGTTGTCATCAACCTATTAGTCTACAATGTCACAACATGTATGCAAAAATATGAGTGCTATGTACATATTAAAAAATAGCTGGGTTCCCACTACTGTATATTTTCCCCTAAGGACACAATCTGGGCTAAGGACTTTGCAAAAGATCAAGAATGTCTGGTTCATTTTTTGGTCGCCTCATATGTTATCCATCTCTTGCTTCTTTTACTCTTCGTGAGAGTAAAAGAAAAAAAAAACATGGGACCCTGGTATTACGCAAAGCCATTGTTTTTCAAACTCAAATGCTATTGCGCCTGCATTTCCTGCCTATCAAGTACAAGCCACTCAGGCAAGATTTTGATTGCAGCATCATAGATAGCCATGTAGTAAAAATATATAATAAAATAAAAATAAAAAGTCCCAGTAGTGCTTGAAAGGTGAGTCGAAGGAGCAAGAAGCATAGCTCTCACAGAGGGAAAAATCTATTCCACTGCTGGAAATCTTTCTGCACGGTAGAATTGGGAAATTATATTATTAATTCTTGTTAGGATTTCTTTGTTCAGACTGAAATATCTAATAGCGAGAGAAAAAGTTGAGAACCAGAAGAAATAACCATTTTTATGGACAGTCAATTTTTTCCATTCAGTAAGAGCTTTCAAAATAATCCCGTTTTCTTCATCCATTTAAACTTGTCCAAAACTGTCAAAAGTTGTTTATATTTGGTTAACTCCATTTCACTCTGGCTCACACAAACACATACACACATAAGTCTGCCCACTTTAAATATGAGATAATGGACCCAAATTACTATTGTGCACTTACATTCATTTGGAAACAACCTGCCTAGATCTTTATCAGGGGATTGTTGCAACCACCAAACAAAAAGGTCATGTGAAAACTATTTCAAGTCCGGAGCACAAAAAGAACATATCAGGTATCCCAACCTATATGCTCAAAGGCCATATGTTACAGAGCAAGCAAAACAGAGATCTACTGTCTGCTTGGACGAAAGAACTGAATTAGGTCTTCATGCAGTTTCTGACAGGATAATTCCATTTGGGGGGACATCTTCATGTAGATTGTTCTGTATTAAAATGAGGGATGAATGGGCCAAAACAGAAGGCTCATCTCAGAAACAGCAGCCTAGATACAAACATTCACTGAATCAAATGTTAAGATGTCCACAGGAGACACCCAACACTCATGATCTTGTCTAGGGACATGAGTACTGAGTGGATAAGCAGGAGGAGATAAGCATGACTTCTTCCCATGCCTATTCCTTCCTTTGCGGGCTGACTTGCCAAAAAACAAAGAAATGTACTAGTTAGCAGAAGGATTTGAGGATGTCAAGGTAATCAGAAAAACAGATGGAAAAGAAAGCTTGCCACCTAAGCCAGAGGAAGATGATCTGTCACTCTTCCCACATTCCCAGCTTTACACTTTTTTCCAGCAGCATCAGCAGTAGTACTACCATTCATCTTCTAGTTGGTTGGACAACTGCTACCTATCATCACGGCCCCAAAATGTGTCACACCTCAATTGTCCTAGTACAGCTGCTGATGGGGTGGTAAGCAGCTTGAAAAGTCATGCACCTTTGGTGCAACAGCTGCTCCAGGAGCTGGATTGGAATGGCAGGAGGCAGATTGGCCAATTCTTCTTCCATCCCATTTGTTATCTGAAAAGGCTGTCTTGTTCTGCCACACAGCAGGACTGGCTTGTTCACCATCCAAGTTCCCATTCAAGTGTGCTGTTCAGTTTGGACCCACATTTGCAATTTGAATGGTCATATGTGCACATGTGCAGAATTAGGTTGAATTGATTTAAAGGCACCAGTATCAGTCTGGCACTGTGAATGGATTTGGTCATTTTAGTCAAAGATCCTCCTTGAAGGCGGGTGTGAGAGAATATGATGCTCAGGTTTTTCACTGTAAAAGGGTGATGGTTTTTCTATGAAAATAGCCTGAATGCTTTAAAGCCACTATCTTCTACACAGAGGTGTCCTGGGGGGAGAGAAGAGATGTTTAAAAAAAAAAAAGGAGAAGATGGTGGTTGGGACTGCATGATCAAAGCCTGGCCCTTTTTATGTGTGTTGCACGTGCGACGCATATACAAAGGAATGGAACTGTTGTCATTGTGACACCTTTTACCCACCCCAGTGGATGTTGGGCAAACAGCTCTCAGATGATGGGGCTACACCTTTTTAATTTGTTTTTTTCCAGAGGCTGCGGCCCATCATACAAGTTAGTATGGGTATGGGGGAATTTTTTAAAAATGTTTGATGTATGTGAAGCCAATCTCAAGGATTGCATATTTGTTTGCAGTGGGAAAAATGGTGGGAAGCTGCTTTTTTATAGTTTGGTGGCTTGCTGCCAATTTTCCATATTGTGATCCTAGAAAGCTTTGGGGACTGTCAAAGCCCCCTTGCCCCCCTCCCCAAAAGGATTTGGAGACTACAGGTTGTTCATCCCAGGCTTAATGCTAGAGTCTCCTAAAAATGTGGGGGTGGGGAGTAGGCAGGAAATCCTTGGATTTTAGGCTTGAATTACATAGCTAACATAATATAGAGCTTGATCCTCTGATAAATATTTATAGAATTATGGTTTTGGATTTGTATGGGCATTTTCATAATTGTGTACTTAGCTATTTTTATATGATCTGAAAAGCACACCTAACCGTGCCTTATTCAAGAAGATTCAGGATCCTAGAAGGTTGCAGTCTTTATTAATACATATATGTATTAATGTACAGTCGTGTGAAAAAGAAAGTACACCCTCTTTGAGTTCTATGGTTTTACATATCAGGACATAATAAAAATCATCTGGTCCTTAGCAGTTCTCAAAAGTAGGTAAATACAACCTCAGATGAACCACAACACATGACATATTACACCATGTCATCATTTATTTTACAAAAAGAAAGCCAAAATGGAGAAGCCATGTGTGAAAAACTAACTACACCTTATGATTCAATAGCTTGTAGAACCACTTTTAGCAGCAAGAACTTGAAGTAATTGTTTTCTGTATGACTTTATCAGTCTCTCACATTGTTGTGGAGGAATTTTGGCCCACTCTTCTTTACAACACTGCTTCAGTTCATGGAGGTTTGCGGGCATCTGTTTATGCACAGCTCTCTTGAGGTCCCCCCACAGCATTTCAATTGGGTTGAGGCCTGGACTTTGACTGGGCCATTGCAACACCTTGATTCTTTTCTTTTTCAGCCATTCTGTTGTAGATTTGCTGGTATGCTTGGGATCATTGTCCTGTTGCATGACCCAAAGTCAGCCAAGCTTTAACTGTCGGACAGATGGCCTCACATTTGACTCTAGAATACTTTGGTATACAGAGGAATTCATGGATGACTCAATGACTTCAAGGTGCCCAGGTCCTGTGACTGCAAAACAAGTCCAAATCATCACCCCTCCACCACCGTGCTTGATGGTTGGTATGAGATGTTTGTGCTGACATGCTGTGTTTGGTTTTCGCCAAATGTGCCACTATGCATTATGGCCAAACATTGCCACTTTGGTCTCATCTGTCCAAAGGACAGTGTTCCAGAAGTCTTGTGATTTGTTCAGATGCAACTTTGCAAACCTAAGCCACGCTGCCATGTTCTTTTTAGAGAGAAGAGGCTTTCTCCTGGCAACCCTTCCAAACAAACCATACTTGTTCAGTCTTTTTCTAATTGTACTATCATGAACTTTAACATTTAACATGCTAACTGAGGCCTGCAGAGTCTGAGATGTAACTCTTGGCTTTTTTGCAATTTCTCTGAGCATTGTATGGTCTGACCTTGGGGTGAATTTTCTGGGATGTCCACTCCTGGGAAGATTGGCAACTGTCTTGAATGTTTTCCATTTGTGAATCATCTTCCTCACTGTAGAATGATGGACTTTAAATTGTTTGGAAATGGCCTTATAACCCTTCCCAGATTGATGGGCAGCAACAATTGCTTCTCTAAGATCATTGCTGATGTCTTTACTCTTTGGCATTGTGTTAACACACACCTCAATGCTCGGGACCAGCAAACTCCTAAAACTTCAGCTTTTATACAGGTAGTCAGACTTGCTGATGATCAATTTGGGCATTTGATTAGCAGCACCTGGCTGCTACTTAGCCTCTTCATACGTATGAAAGCAGTAAGGGTGTACTTAGTTTTTCACACATGGCTGTATTATGTGCATGTTAATACACCAACACAATGGGCTAAAATTACATTTCAGTTTCTGCTTTTATTGGTCTGAAATCAGTATTTTATTGACAAAAGTAGTAGTCAAACTTTATTTGCATAATTTAAACCTACTCAGAAAATGTTTTCCAGTCTCTTTCCATTTTAGTAATGAAATGGTATTATTTTAACGCGATTTTATACAGATGGGAAGCCATCTATTGCTTACAAAATATATAAATGAATGAAAGAGAGTAGGATGAAGAATGCTGGTTCAAGCATCCTCTATTTCAAATCGTATTCCAAACCAGCTTTTGATCACAAGCTTTATGCGTTTACAATGGCTTTTCTTGTGCCTTGTATAACACTTGAGAGAAACATAAATTAACTTCCATTGTACTGCCTTATTTCTTATTTTCATAGTTCTAGAAGGAAAAATAATTAAGAAAGAAATACTGCACCCTTGAATAGCCTTGTCTTAAATTTAAACATCCTGGTCAATAGCCATAACATCTGCCAGACACTGAAGTGCCAGATAAAAGGGAAGCTTCTAGTCCACTTGAAATTTAATAGCATGTATTGATAATTCTTACCCAACCTCCACAAGACTGTACAATCCTCTAGACACCATGATAGGTTGTAATTAGTTAGTTTAAAGAATGGAATTAAAGGACACACTTTCATGTGTACCACATGCTGAAATAGTTCATTTTGCTAACAGGATGAGATGGGTGTCTAAAATTACATATGAAAGGAGAAAAATCTATTATTATAATTTTCCACTAATTTTTAAAATATATGTTAACTACAGTTTGTTTGTTTGTTTATTTATTGAGAGAGAGTCAGGTTCATGTCCTAAATAAATTAGCATTTGAAGGTTGGGGTGAGACTCCCACTGACCTCAGAAATTCATAATTGGTTAGGTACCTTAATGACAAATGGATGTATTAATTTATTTCTGCTCCAGCTTTGCTCTTTTTTAATTCATAAGTATATCTGGTCCTGTTTCAACATCATTTTGCATTTTTTGATATGTATACACATTCTTATTAAAATATATATTTTCAAACTTAAAGATAAACTAACAACTATAAATGATGCAAAATTATTTCTAGTTTGTAGATACTCTGTGGACTTGTGTAACTATTACGGCTATAATCCTTTATTCCTGGGGTCATAGAATTAGTTGGGCTTCCCCTTCTAGGTGGGAATCTGTCCCTTTTTCTGCCCACCCAGTGCCTGAAGGTTTGGATGGTGGGGTTGAGCCAGCATTGTGCTGGGAATTTGGAGTTTTTAGAGGCCAACTGTTGATCTGGTTCAAATGAATTCTTGGTTACTATTTGTGGTTGGAGAAAATATTTCAAAACAAAACAAAAACTAATAAAGCCAGAAGGGCATAAAATTCTGCTTCTCTCCTCGTGTCTGTCCCAGTAACTTGCTGCTGGCAAGGCAATGAGGGCCTAGTGATTGGACAACAAGATGGTTCCATAAATGTGTTACTTTCAGTTATGTTTACTCTTTCTACAGTTAATAATAGGCAATTAATACTGTCAATAAGTCAATAATACATGATTTTCAACTTTCTCTTTTCTGGATTATAGGGAACTACAAGAGTCTGAAATATCCATATGTTTGATGCATCAAGACCGAACCATACAGCTTATGTGCTTAAAATAGCTATTATTTTTAATTAATTTAATTTTAAGTGAATTTCAAGAATATTTAAATGAGCTCACTTTTTAAGCATATATTCTTTAGACACAGGGCAAAGCACGTCAGAAGATATTAAATATTTGTAGGAATTTAACATGCTGCTTGTGCATTTTTTCCTCTCCAGATTGATCTATTATGTCTGATGTTGCTGGCTGCTGCCTATTGTAAGTGGCGAGTGTCATTTGGAATGAAGTGTCAAGAAATTCCCATGTGTTCTCCAGCTGCCTTTTAAGAACTTACAAATGACACCATTCATCTTATCACATGATAGACTCATGTCATGATAAGATACTTGCCTCATCCGGAGTGACTTTAAGATTGTTGGGGGTTTTTTAAAGTATCTTTCTAATGCTGGAATATAGATTAATTTGGCTAGAATTTTAGAAACACAACTCCTTTATTTCCAGGTCAAGCATTATCAATAATTCAGAGAAACCTTCTACTAGAGTTATAGTATAGGAATCCATAAGCAATAAGTCACTTGAAATTGGGGTCCCTTTTTAGTAGTGGAAAAAAGGGGGCTATGGAGGCTACTTAGAAGGGAGACCTCTCTAAAGTATGGATCTGTCTTTGAAAAATCAGATGAACTGATATTTTTCATTCAAGGTAATTAAAATATAATCCCGTGAATTATTTCAATATTTTGGATTTCCCCATGCTCCTGTTTATTGGGCCACTAACTTTAATAAACATAAAAAGATGGAGAAAAACTTTACATTATTAATGGGAAAAGGGAAAATCTGTGTCTAGTGTCTCAGAATCTTAAAAAGACCCTGCTTGAGATGATAGATAGATAGATAGATAGATAGATAGATAGATAGATAGATAGATAGATAAATATCCCTTGATATATTGAATATGCCTTTCATTTAAATTCAAGTTAGCAGTTTTGTGTAGGTAGATGTCTGTCTGTCTGTCTGTCTGTCTATCTATCTTCTCACTCTCCTTTTTTCTTCTCTTTATCCCTCTTTTTTATTTTATTTTTTTAAGAAAAGGACTATAGCCATAAGATAAATAATTTAAACATGTTGGGAAACTCTTTGTGAGATATAAGTGAATTCATTGTGCCCACCGGGATATTTACCAGATGAAAAGTGCGATAACGACAGTAGTCTGGTTGTTTGGTACATAATTTAGAGTATGCTTCATGAATATTTCATGCCGTTTCATTTGTGTATGAATTGTAAAACATGGATCTCTCCATTCACCAGGGGCAGCGCCGGGCTCCTCAGGCTGAAATAAGCATTTTTATTACTTAGGAATGCAGCTGAAAGAACACAAAGTGTATATTCTGTGTGAAGCATTGTAACACCCTCCCCATGGGGAGGATGGGTTAAAAAGGAAGGCACTCAGCTTTGCTTAGTCAGCACTGTCTGCCTCAAAATAAAGAGAGATTTCCTTTCCAGGTTTTCTGCTGAGCTTCTGCAATAGCTTAGCTCATGCAGAACTAAGAGAGAAATAACAAAGATGCCCAGGGAAAGAGTGATATCAGCTGACTGTTCTTGGCAGCTGCCTGAAATCCCACCTGCTGACACAGAACCAGGTCCCTGCTTCATACGGAGGAATTCCGAGAAGCATCATTCTATGTGATGCTCTAGATCTCTAACCAAGAATTCTGAAAACCAGCACTTATCTGAATTTTTCTTCTTTTTTGTGTGGGGTGGAATAGTTAGACCTCCAGTTTCTTGAACTTTTTTGTTTTCCTGCTTTCTTGATGGGTAAAGTCAAATCTCCCTCCAACCATCTCCTGGTGACTAGATGGAGGTGTCCATTTTGTTTTTTGACAACGGCGTAAAAATGGTTTACCACTGCTGCCTTGTTTTCTCGCTGAGTGCTTTCAATTTTATTTTGATTTTCCTTCGGTGTCAAGTATGAGCTTAAGGTATTGTTTGGGCTGATACACATCACTTATCCCTCTGCAGCTGCCAACACTTCCTGATCAAAAGAAGAAAGGGGCGGAGTCTTTCACGACAACTTCCCTTGAGCTGTGGGAAGCTAAGCAGACCGTAGACCCCTGGGAAGATGATTATATAGTGGAAGGCAAGACATACACATGCATCGTCAGCTACCACATAACAAAGCACAAGATCTTTGCATCCAAACCAAGTGAAATTCACCTTCTCTTTTGGATGTGTTCAAAAGCATAATTTCCCCAGCCAATTGAATCAGGCTGGTCAAAAGAACAAAGAAAATGTTGGCTCACACTACTTTTAATCTCTGGGATGCTTGGTCTGTATCTCCATTTGTCAAATTTACTAGAACACCAAAAATATAAGAAATTTATAATATCTATAGAGGATAGAAGAATGGAGAATGCCCAGATTATTATTATTATATACACAACAACATTAAATCACAGCGGCCAGTTCTTTAGCTGGTGTTGGCCTTCATTCGCATCGAGTTCTTCCCAAGAACCTAGGATGTCATAATGTATCGGCATAGTATATGCGCGGATCCAAGCCTTTTGTAATTGACAAAATGGAAATTGACAAAATGGAAATTTTGTCAATGCACAGATTTTCTAAGTGCCGCCAAAGGTTTTTTGGTATGGCACCCAGTGTGCCAATAACCACTGGGACCACCACAGTTGGTTTATGCCATAATTTTTCAACTTCAATTTTCAGATCTTGATACTTTGTGATCTTTCCAATTCTTTGTCTTCTATCCACTATCCCCTGATATTG
Organism: Python bivittatus; assembly: GCF_059951505.1. Lineage (NCBI taxonomy): Eukaryota > Metazoa > Chordata > Lepidosauria > Squamata > Pythonidae > Python > Python bivittatus. The sequence goes on from NW_028277097.1 coordinate 4,288,099, forward strand.
CCACATCAATTATCCACACTTCTTTCTTTTCAACCACAGCTAAATCTGGTGTGTTATGCACCAAGATTATTATATTATATTAATTATATTATATTATTACATTACAAGATTATTATTAGTGTTGGTCTCACAATCAGCCAGATGTTTAGGCTGAATTTGGCATTTTTATCCACCTATCAAGTCCTTCCCAAAGATCTGGGATAGGCAGATGTTGTTGCTTGATGGTGTTAAAGGTATTGATGCAGGATGTAAGCTGTTCTAAGTAAAGCTACAATTGACTGATGCTGATTTTATTAATGCCGATAGTGTACAAGTGGTGCTCCAGATGTTTTGGGAATGCACCCAAGGTGATCATCATCATCATCCATTATTATTATTATTATTATTATTATTATTATTATTATTATTATTATTATTATTACAGTTTAGCATGCTCTAGAAAATAGAATGTCACCCAGTACCCAAAAGTAAGCTGATTCTTATTAGTTAATTCTACTGGATGGAATAAAAGACATGGTTAAGCTTTATCTCCGTGACAATCTTGGTTCAAACTTCACCTTTCTTCTTCTAAATCTATATAAAATTATAAATATTTTATAAAATTATGAATATACAACTCTGTATATTTCTTATATGTTTCTTAAATTATACATATAGATTTATTTATAATGAAGAAAGAACGGTTGAATCTTGTACACCACTCAGAATCACTTTTGGGAGATGGGTGGTCTTATAAATTGTTTAAATAAATAAATAAGTACTGTCCATTTTGTAACAGAACAATTTCCTAGGTAATCCTACTAGGAATTTTACAGAGGAGAAGTTCCTTCTATATTCCCCAAGATTGCATCCCGGGATTGTATCCAGGGACTATAAGAGAAATATAGGCCAACACATCTGGAGGGCACTTGGTTTGAGAAGATACCTACTATTCATGCTTACTTGAAAATAGACTATTGAGTTGTCAGCAGACATGCTTAGGACTGTACTGTCCAGGAAAGGTTTTCCCACAGCCTTTTCCTAATATTTAAGCAAGGGTAAAACTTTTGTTGATTTCCAAACAGTAGCCATCGTACATTCTAACTGAAGACAGCACTCCAATTTAGAAAGCAAAATCTCTCTCATCACCCAGGGATTCTCTGCTTCCAAAATCCCACACAACCATTCCATCTGTCATCATTCTGGACTTTTCATTATTCATTAATTATAAAAAGAAGCTAAACAGGATTAGAATAGCAATAGGGATAGAAATCAGTCTCTTTCCATCTTCCACTTTCCAAATTAATCTATTATTTTCTTTTCATACTTAAAATTGTACTTGAAAGTTCACATTGAAATCCATGATTCTTAAATGTAATTTTTCTTCTTATTCTTTGGGATTTTTTGAACCAAGGACTGCACTTCCATATTTGGGAAAGTGTGAAATCGGAGAAGCTGCTATATTTGGATTTTCTTGATCCTCCAGAGCAGTACAGATTAAGTCATATGGATTGATTCAAAAGTCCCATATACCAAATTCGGTAAGCATTCCTCCAATAAAACAAGGAGTCAGGAAGCTGCAGCTCATGAAGGTGCATGCCTTTTAATACCATCTGTTAGTTGGAAAAGGTAATAATAATTTCCCAATTTCTTGCCACCATAGACTAATATGGCTCTCCTCCTATAATGTCTTCAATAGAACAGACATTTCTCTAAAACCAATCAGGGTCTAATTTCTGCCACCACATCATTACTATGAAGTTGGCACCTTTGCCTAGCCATTGGGGAGGGCAAGCTATCTTAAAGGCCTGGGGTCCTGCCTCTAAATTTAACAGTACCTTTTAAAAGCCTTTAAAAGTTCAACAGTCTTTTCCAACCCGAATTGCAAGAAAAGACAATGCTGGCCCGATCACTTCGTAAGGCTGTTAATAGAGATAGTATGTCTTTAACAGCATTTTAAAATTGTTTTAAAGGGCAATCTTTTTTGACTACTCTTAGAGTGTTAACTCTCTCAGAGAGGGTAACACCAGCTTTGGATCTTTTAATGGGATTTATATGAGGTGGTGAAGAAAATATCAACACCATATAAAAGCCTCATTAAAGCATTTCAAAAAATAAGATAAGACACAGCTAGAGAGACAGCATGCTAAGGACTAAATCAAACCAGTTAAACGGAGACCAAAAAAATAAAATGAAAATGATTTTCTTGTTGTATGTGTCTCTGATGTGTGTGGGCCAAACAAGTTTGTATTTTAGTGAATCTGTGTTTCAAGTGCCATCTTGTTCTCCATTTCTTATTTTATTTTCAGAATTGTTAAATCATAGTCTGAGATTTAAAAAAAATCCATATTGTTTGAAATGTTTCTTCTTTGCCCCATTGACCAATATTGAGTCCTTGATATCAAAATTGTTCTATTTATATCTTTTCAGACTTTTGATTATATCATAACTAATTCTGGTATTACATTATATTGTTAATACTAATGTGTGTGTGTATGTATGTATACATTCTCCTGTTATTTGTTCAGTTAATTAAAAATATACTTTTTCATATATATATATTTGTGTGTGTATACACAAACACATATGTGCTCATATATACACCGACATACATATATAGGATAGTGAATGCTTATGTTGGTTATTAAATTAACCATTTTATTCAAAAGAAACTAACCTAAAAATAAGGTAGGGAGCAGAGTAAGAAAATGTTGAAAAAAATTACAAACCAGATTTCAAAAAGCATTACATGCTCTTAATTTTGAAATCTAAAATCTGCTTCCACCAATTTTCCCATCAGTTCTAGTTGTGTTCTTCAGAGCAGCAACAACACATTTGCTTATCAATTATCTGACAGGTTTTCAAAAACTTGAGAAAGGTTGTTTTCTTTTCCCTTGATCCCTTTTTTCAGACTCAGCTGAGTAAAAACACAGAGAACTACTGCATGACATAAATACTACTACATATTATTTTAATTATTCTACAGGTATTGTATTTTATTCCACTAAGTAAAATTGTGCCTTTAAACATTCTGGTTTACAAATGTTTGCTAGGGACTTGAGAAGACAGTTGAGTTTGGTTACTACAAGTTTCTGCATGGAAGGTAATGGCTAGTTTGTTATAAACATTTGCGTCTGGAAGCCAAAATATCCAGGTGTGATGTATTAGAAACAAATAAATGACTCAGGGACAATGATATAGCTTTCTGATTCTTCCATCTATTTCAGTTCTGTGTCCCCGATAAGTAATGTAATTTAATTATTTTGAGGTCTACATACATTTTTTATTTTGTTTCCCCAGACCTCGCCAATGCCAAGTAAAATATTCTTATTTATAGACAATAATGATGATCTGTCACACTGTGGCTTGGCCCTAATTGGCAATGTAGTAACTCATTAACTAAATGTAAAGCTCTGAGAATGAGACATTGCATTTTAGAAGATTCAAATCAAGCAATAAAAAAATATGAGTCTTAAGGTCAGCTTGGTAAGGCTATTCTAGGTGACCTTTGGTGACCATAATGTATCAACTTCAGTCTGCTATCTATAAAATGGGAATAAGAGTGATGTCACTGCATGGGCAAGCACAATAAAAGGAAAAGGATAAACCAGTTTGCATAAAGCCTTCTTCTGGAATTAATAAATGCTGGGATGTTATATGGATAGGCACACAATTATATCCAGACACGCATAGGTGTTTCTTCCATGTGTAAAGGTGACAGTAATGAAGACATAAAGACTCTCCTCAAGATTATAAATACAGAAGTTTATCATTACAAAAAAAATAACTTTTTACCCATGAAAAGCATTGACGGGGGCTGATCAGAGCCAGCATATTCATCCTGTCTCCTGCATGTCTATTAATATCTAAGAATGTGAATATTTTAAACTTGATAACTTCATGACTCATGATTTATTCAAAGAAAAAGACATGTGCCAAAAATTAGCGTGTAGAATGAAGCGGGGGGCAGGAAATCCAAACTTTAAGAAGCATCTCCTTTTTTCTCCCTTAAATTAATTGGAATTAGGATTTCATGATCACTCAAGAAATTTGTGTCAACATTATAGCATAACCCTGTGGCATAATCCATGGGACATAATCGGTTTTTTCTCTCCATTCTTTCTCAGTCTTTTTAAGTATTACTGCACAGGATCATTAGTAATTCTGACAGACTGTATGTCACTGGCCAATCAAATGGGACAGGAATGGATTATCTCAGAGAAACCCCCCCCCCAACTGCAGGATTTGGTGGCCTTTTTTTACAAGAATGTTAAAGGAAGTCTCTAGCCACTTACAAATAGAATGTTAATAGTTTATGTCACTTTAACACTGACAGCTCAGCAGTGAAAGGGCACTAATCTTGCTGGTAATATGCACAATCTGAAGAACAGGAGCAGTCTATGTTTTCCCCCACACCCCTTGCTTGCTTACTTAAGCAAAAGTGAAGTATTAACTGATTGTCTGAAAATGTAGGGAATGCCTCTTAATCGGTCTGGAATGGCAGGAAGGATGAACAAATGAACAGACAAACAAACAGCAAGAAATCTAGAATGTCTCCTTTCCCCTTTTTTCTCTCATCTTTACTGCAGAGGCTGAAAATGAAAGCTTGCCTTTGAAGATGATCGGTTCAGAATCCTTTGTTTTTTCTTATATGAGGTAGGCTACCGCATGCCTACGACCACCTTAGCATACAGATTAGAAAGAGTCTTTAATATCACTGAGAGATTGATCGTGCTGTTCTGTCATGCACGATGGCAGAAGGAGGAGGAAGAGGAGGGGAGGAAAGAAATTGTGGAGGTAGAGCAGCCTTCCCTCGGTGGCCATTATGGTTAGGAATCTGGGGGGTTGCAGAATTCCCTTCAGTTTGGGATTGGCTGAGGTAGAAAATGCCTTGGTCCCTGTGCAAGTAATCAGATGGTTGGATACTACATCATCAGTGTCCAGTGCATTATTTGAAAAAAGCTGGTAAAGAGAACGTTGTTTTTCAAGGCTTCTTGCCAGGCATGACTATAAATCTCTCACAACTCCATATTCCCAAGCAAATGCAATAAGGTTACTTCTGGCAGGTAATATGACTGGACCTTGTGACCAGCTGGGTGATTTGGGCAAATTGAACTGCCCAAGAGGTGAGGAACACATAAATGCTGCTTCTCAGGGTTTTTCTAGGTCTGGGCAGCCCCTCCAATGAATTAAATATTCCAATTTGCCACTTCTGGGCCAGATGTTCCAAATACATTCCACCTTAAACTCTTCCTTCCTACCTTCTGATATGGTGTGTAAATAGCAAGGCATAGATGTGCAAAAGACAAGGAAAGCTTTCCATGACCAGGAGGGAAAGATCAAAAGCTCAGTGTGATTGGAAGCTGCAGACAAAAGGCTACAGGATTGATCTGTACCAATAAACTTGGCTTCCAACTTCTTAAATAGTGGGGAGAAGTCTTGTACAAAGCCAAATGTGGAATGATCCCATTGCTCCTTGAAGAGACAGTGAGTGGCCAGCAGTTCCTGGAGAAAATGAGAAGCTTCTGAAATGGAGAAGAGCCAAAAAAACATTTGGCAACAGGCATGGGTGGTAACTATATATAGCCTGAACTGGCAATATCTGGGCAGTGTAGACCCCTGTATTGAAAAATAGTAAGTGAACTAGCATAGATACAAGATTAATCCAAATGTCTTGCTGGCAGTTACCATAGCAATGAAGGTATGCCTCAACATTATTGTGGCTTGTTCTTAGACACCCATGACTGAGTATGTAGCTTCATACAGCTTGGGCCCAGATTACTTTCACGGCCACATATGTTCATACAATCAGTCCTCTTAGATCTTTAATGGGATCCCACCATTAAATCTTAAATTTAAATCTTAGAGCTTTTACTGGTCCCACCACAGATGCTAATTCTGTCACAACTTGCACTGGAAATGGACTGATTCCCCCCTCCCACTTCCCACTCTCAGCCTTAACTGAAGAGTTAAAGACTTAAAACATGTCTTTTTATCCAGGCCTCTTAGAGTATTATAGATTTTAAAAGACACTTTTGGTTGGGTGTTAATCATTTTTATTGGAGAGGAATATTTGCAAGCCACCTAAGACTACTAATGGAAGAGGAAAGCATATGTACAGTATTTTTAAAGGAAAACACATAAATTGAAATTTCTGAGGGCTTTCAGACTCATCATAAAAGTGGCTAAGGCATGCACATTTTTTTAAAAAAAATTTCCATGGGATTAGGAGTGTTTCTTTATTTGTTAAAAACTATGATAAGCCTATGTTCAGGGCTATAGTAACTGTATTGTTACTACTGGTTTTTCCATCTCACCAACCAATTTTTAGCAATAGTGATCTGTGGCTGTAATGGGGAAAAAAAGCGTATGCCATAGGTTGTCCACTCAGCATAGGTAGGCAAACTGTTTACGAGCCACACAAATTGCCAGCTGAAGGCACATAGATAAGAGCATATCCATACACACACAACAATGGATTCACACATATGTACCCACCCACACAAGCCACACTTTCATACATTCCACAACTCTCCCTCTTGCTTTGTCTCCTCTCTATCATATACGTGAACACACACACGCCACTTTTACACACTGTAGTCCAACTAAATATTGCTACGTATATGTTGGTAACCAAACACAGAAAAAAAATTCAACTGGGAATGATTAAATACTGGTAGTTAATTCCATTCCATGTTAAATGCTGTTCTCCTTAGATAGAGAGGAGAAGAAGACATGATGATTTGCCCTTGTCGATGAGGCATCATGGATATTACATAATAGATAAAACCTTTGTTATCACTTTGGACACCTCAAACGTGGTACTTTCCAGTGGAATCAGCACACATGGTTATTGGCAAATCACAAAGGGTACAGTAAAGAAGAGTAAATCAGAGGTAGATAGGCCAGTCAGTCCTTACCCTTGAGTTTCTTTTCTCCCATGTAATACATTAACTATACCTTTTTTAAAAAGATAACATCTAAACTAACAAAAAACGAAAACCTGCTTCAGATGATGAATTCTTCAAGGGGTGCCTTATTCACACCTGCAACCTGGTATTTCTTCCTGATAGGTCTCTAGGGCAGAATCTGAGCCAGTGAAGAATGCTACTATCTTACTGCCTGGTATCTTCTGCTTTGAATCAGAGCTCAAATTGGTCACTGAGCCCAACTCTGCTCTGAACAAGAATAGCTCACTCCCTTGATACACTCCCCTGGTCTGGGCTGCAAGGATCCAGGTGTCCACTAGATGGCAGCAACAGAGAGTTAACATTTTCTGTATCTCTTAGCTGCCATCTGGTGGTCATCTGGATTTTTACATCATAGCTGTAGTAGAAAAAAAAGGAGGGGGAGGGAAGGATGCAAAATTGGTCAATTGGTTCAAACCACATTTTAAGCAAATTCACAATTCCAGACTACTACAGGGATTAGAACACCGGTATTCTCTACAGTGCACATATCTCTGATATTCATGAGGCATGCCTCAGGTAAAAAAAAAAATCACAGGTTTATGTCATGAAATGTTAAATAATATAATGTGTACATGAGGGAAGTTCTGTATGAAGAGTCATACAATTCAAGTTATATATGAAGATAAATGAATATTGTAATATAACTAATGCAGGCTATTTTCATGAAAATATGATTTTTATGCAGCTCCTTATATATTTAGGCTGCATAAAAATCATATATTCATGAATTTTATGAATACCATGAATTTATCTCTCACACACACACATACACACACACACACATAGAAGAGAGACGGTTTGGTGTAGTGGTTAAGGCACCAGGCTAGAAACCGCGAGACTGTGAGTTCTAGACCCGCCTTAGGCATGAAGCCAACTGGGTGACCTTGGGCCAGTCACTCTCTGTCAGCCCTAGGAAGCAGGCAATGGCAAACCAGTTCCAAAAATCTTGCCAAAAAAATGTAGGCAGTTGTCCAGGCAGTTACCAGGAGTCAAAAACTGACTCAAAGGCACCCAAAAAAATCACAGAAGTGTGAATTTCAAAGGATTTTACTTACAGCTCATATATTTTTATTTTAAAAATGCAAAATTAGGTAAGTTGGCATTCAAAGTCAATGAAACAATTTTCCCTGATCCCTTTTTGGACAGGAGCCCCACTAGAATGCACTCACGTTATGGCCTAAAGGATATTTGGTGAACAGGCAACAGGTTTTGACTGTTTTCTTCATCGTGTTCAAAGATTCTAACCCACTAACTGTGCATAATAAATTCACAGTATTTTTTCTTAATGTTGTGCTAAAATCTCTCTTGCATTTTCTCAAAAATCTTCTTCCCCTGAGAAAGAGCCTTCTGTTTTTCTTCTTTATTCTCAAGGTGCTTGAGAATTTCTTTCACATTTCTCTTAGAACATTTGAGTTTCTCACTGAAGATCATATCGATATCTACTACTGGTGTTTGTGTTTGCTGATATAACTTGCATCACTGTTCACATTTCCCAAACTTCAAAAAATAAAAAATAAAAAATGGAGGGCGCTCCCTCATCATGACTACCCTTGGGGCTTAGGGGAGCCAGGGAGGCAGCAGAACATCACATTACAAATGAAAAGCAGGACACTCATTCTCATCTTACAAATAAAGAAAAAGTGTTGTCATTTTCCTTCACACCACTAGTTTTTGTCCCTTGATAGGCAGGAGTGGTTTGGATTTTCCTTTTAAAATTTGAGTAGGATACCATTTCTATGATCGGTTTGATGCCATAAATAGTTTCTTCTGCTTTACATAGAGAGTATAAAGCTTAACATATAAAGTTTAACCCAGGTTGAATCTACGTAGACTCCTAATAGATCAGTCGATTTTATTCCATTTAGCTTGGTGTAGGATTAATTTTTAGAAATGTTTTAAATGATTTGATTTGTTCATGCTTTCCTTATTGCTCCATTTTCAGCGCCACCACCCATTTTGTCCTACTTGGGTTCATTAGATGCCTAATGATTCTCCCTCGTCTGTGAAAATTTCCATTAATATCTTGAAGGCAGCTATTAAGTATCATTATAAGCAAAGACTATAGACGGATGCTGCATGCGCTAACCGTGCAGGGAAAGACAATCGTCACTTTTTTATTTGAATCTTTGTTCTTAACATGCAAATGAAATGCTCTGCTCTTTCTTGCCTTCCTTTTTCTGTAGTAATATTTCCCATTTTAGGCTGAATAAAAGTCCAACATTCCTGGCTAAGAAAATACCTATTTTTAAGTTATTATCACCTGTTGGTCTTCTCCTTTGGTGAAAGGATGTAGCTCAGATCATATTCTTTGTACATCAAAGATCCAATATTATCCCCAGCAGCTCCGATTAGGACCAGAAAAAATGATAGTCAGTTGCTTGACTGTTGCTAGACACAGTAGCAAATTAGATTAAACAATCGAAGTCCATTCTGATAGAATAAGAACTACCTGGGTAATTTTACCCAGGTAGTTAATCCACAAACTGTAAGGCAATTTAAAAAAATTTTTTAAATGCTAAACAATAATGTTTGTTGCTTATTTTTAGTTACAACATTTTCATACAGCCCTCTTAGAAGATACAGGATGGCATGCACAATGTGAAGAATTAAAACCATCAATTCAATCGCCATAAAACCAATTCAAAATTAATAGATCATTATAGGTACAAAGATCACTGCTAGGTGTCAACTGCCCACTATAAAATTGTGGTTTTCAGGGCCTTCCAAAATGCCAAAAGCGTAGTGGTATATAGTCCATAAAGTGGAGGCAACCACAGAGAAAGTTCTTCCATGCACCCCTTATCTCTTGTAGGGGCTGGACCTTTTAAGGTCCTCTGGATGGGCAGAATCATACTGATATAACCCAGCATTGCACCATATTCGTTTTAATGATGAGAACCAGTGAAACAGTATCTCCATCTTGCTAGGATTTAGTGTCAGCTTGAGCCGAGTTCAATGCTTCCACAGCATCTCCAGCCTGGCCCAGGGGAATGATAGACATTTGAGTATCATCAGTATGCTGATGAGCTCTCTAGCAGTTTCATACCGATGTTAACACAGGGATGAGCCCTGCTGAACTGTCTTCTTGGGAGCTACATCTACCTCCAATCTTTTCAGGCAGACCAGTCTATGGTCAGTGGTATGAAATGCCACTGACAGTTCTAATAGGACCAGGAGGAACACCCTCCGCCCCCATCTATGTCAAATCTAAAGTCATCTGCCAGAGTGACCAAAGCTGTTTTCATTCTGTGTCCAGGTCTTAATTTTGACTGGGAGGGATAATAGAGGGAAGCCTCTATGGCTGGTTTTCCACCACCTTTTCAACAACCTTCTCCAGGTTGAAGTTGTCTAATATGATCAGATTAACATATGGCTTTTTCAAGAGATGATGCACCAGCATCTCCTTCAAGGCAGGTTACATCTTAACTTCTCTCAGAGGGGCATTAAGCAACTCTTAAATCCACTGTACATGTCTTGCCTGGTCCCCTGAAGGAAGACCCAGGTGGGACATGAATTCAAACCATATGTAGCAGAGCACCCACATGTTCAAAAGAATCCAAAGTCACAATGTAAAACACCATCCGCTTAACTTTCATCACTCTGTCCAACTGGCATCAAGGCCTGGGCAAATGTAAACAATTTTATCTACAAAGAAACCTGTATTCTACCTTTCCTTTCCTTAAAAGGGTCCAAGTGATTTTGAAACAGAGATATCAGGCAGGAATTTGTGGATACAATAAGAGTGGAGAACTATACATACGTAGGTGTTCTTCTCATCTCTGTATCATCCTGAACCAGGTTCATACCAGTTGGGCAATATTCACATCTTGTCCTACACCATCATCAGTCTAGTTATCTTTTCACTCACTTCATCTCTTGAGGCTCCTCTGAAAATCAATGAACCATTTGAGATCAGTGACAAGGAAGAGGCCTCTCAAGAAGAAACACCCATCAACTCCATTAATATATGACATGTTTATCACATTTGCCAGTGCTATAGTGGTTATATTGCCTGTAACATCTTTCTGCATTAATGGTGGGCAACCTATGGCCCATTTGACTACATACAAACCTTTGCCCCTGAAGTTCATTTTGTGGCAAAACTTTGGCAATGATACTAATCAAACTGTGATATCATGGTTGGAAAATGTCCTAATGACAACAAAAGCAATTGAAGGCCACAAATTGCCCAGCCAGGCATTTATTGAAACTCCATACCTGTCTAGTCACTCTTTGGCTATCCAACATCCCTATCTATCTCTGTCTCTATCTCTATCTCTAGTCTTCATCTATCTCTATTTATCTCTCTATCTCTCCATCCATCCATCCATCCATCCATCCATCCATCCATCCATCCATCCATCTCTCTCTCTCTCTCTCTCTCTCTATCTATCTATCTATCTATCTATCTTACTGGACTTATATGCCACTCCAATTGTAACTGATTTTGAGTGGCTTACATGCCTAAATATGGTACTGGAATTGAAACCTAAGCCAACTATGTAATAATTTCCCATCTTTCCACCACTGTATATTTCATATTTTCAATGTTACTGGCTGGTATTCACTAATGATTGATCAATCCTTTTCGGAATCATCATTCAAAAGTTCTGTGGATGTTTTTCCTCACTGACTTTGTGTTTTTGGAGCTGAGTTGGTTCTGGAGTCCTTCCCCAAAATTATATTGCTGTCAATAAGTTGTCCAAGTCAAATAACTCATCCAAGCAATTGAAGGGTGTTTCTTTTGTACCTGTGCATTTCCATGGAGATACATGTGTGCACGTGCACACATACACACACATCCCTCTAATTTCTCTGTACGTATGGTAATTGTTATGTTAGGCCATGCAATTGTTAACATGTCCCATTAGTACAGTATCTCATTTTCAGTCTACTTCAAATAAAACGAAAACTTTGAATTGTGCAGAAGATATCCACATTCTATGTTACTACTGAAAAGTACTAATAGGTTTGGTACATGTCTCAAAGAAAGCAGCATCAGACTGACCATGTAATTACAAACGAAAAAAGAAAAAGAAATAAAGGATACAGCAGACTGATGAGAGTCAACGAAGTGTTTCCTGAGCATTGTTACTAATAAAACATGACCATCAGTTCATTTGTCAATCATGCTTGATGGTCTGACTGTGAAGCCTGATAAAATACCTGCCTTCTTTTATTTCTTAGTATTCTCTGAAGTATTAGTTACCCACTTGTATAAAGCATTTGGCATTTGTTTGTTCTTTTCATGATATATCATTTCAAGTCATGAATATATTTTGGATGCCTGAGTGAATACCGATAATGTCTGGGTGACCATTTGCCCACCTTTGTATCAAGAAAGAACTCTCCTCTTCACATGAATAAAAAACAACTTAAAAAGAAATTGAAGTGTTCCCAGCTTCTATTATTTTGTCTTGGATACATTGCTACAGTGAGCAGAGTATTTCTGAGCAGGACCCGAATATGAAATTACAGGTCAGTTTCTTCTCTTTTTTGCCTATGTGTAGACTCAATTAAATATAGGTACAACACAATACATTCAGCTGTACAATGCCTCTTGAAAGGACTGCATATTTGGATAACCAAAAGGTCAGTCTTCATGTTTTCATCATCTTCCGCATTTCCATAGGCTCTTTGTTCTGCCCATTGTCAATCTAGAGGATTGCAGTGGCTCAGATTTAATAGTTGCTTGGATATAGACATCCTCAGGTAACGATGATGACAAAGAAATGACAACATGCGCACAGTGATGTCATGGCACAAATCCCACCTTTTCGTACCTGCATCCCAACATTGGATACAAATATGTAAGTCCCAGGAATAGCACGGGGATGTCATTATACATATTTTGTCATTTTACCCACCCACCCGGCACACAGATCTCTATGGGCTTGGAATTCATGTCCAGAGACAATAAATCTAATTATATTATTCTGTCCATTGCTATGGTGCTCCCTTTTTTCTTCCAAGCAATGCCTACTCTAATACTGGTGGCAGAGGACATGCTCTGTGTACATCTTCTTATTTCTCAGGCCACACTGTTCATTTTAAGAATACTTCCTCTTCCCTTCAAAGTCTTTTCCAAAAACAATGGCTCTATTCATCAAGCTAAGTCGGAATCCTGAAAAGAAGCCATTTGTAATTGGGAGTGGTTAAACAAACCATGGGAACTTCTGCAATTTGTTTAGTTTGCTTTTTTCCCTATGAATTCATGCCTGGATTTTTTACTTGGGCTTGCCAGAAGAGGAATAAGCCAGGATTTCCCATTCCAACCACTATGCTCAGCAAACTTGTGTGTGTGCATATGTGTATGTATGTATGTATGTGTGTGTGTGTATTAGTGTGTGTGTGTGTGTGTATGTGTATATATATTTAATTTAACCATATTAAGGAAGCTTTCTTACCAGAAAAATATCTATTGGTTCAGAAATATCAATTAAATCTTTCCAAGGAAAGCATTCCATAATGAAGGTGCCATCACTGCAGAGGATGAAAAGGGGTCCATCATATTAATGACCTCCATGAATGAGAAGGCCCATACATACATAAGTAGCCATTCTGGTACTTTGCTTTTAGGCCATGAACATTTTTAAAGATAAAACCAACAGACACAACTGGGACTGGAACTGAACCAAGAGCTAATAGAATTAAGCGAGAGGTACCCAAACTCCAAACCCTTTCCAATAATTACTGATGTAGCCACAAGCAGTCAATATATTGGCGGGAAGAGGGGGTAATCATGGTAACTTCTTTAACCTAGACTGCCCAATTTGAGCCATATAGTCCTTGGAACTTAATTCACAAGTCACGTATGGCCTTTGTCCCTCCAAATGTTATGTGCACATGACATAAATGCATACAAAAAAGCTTTTTGTGTCTTTGTGTGTGTGTGTGTATTGATTTACCTTTCAGACCACAAAGGTTCATATGACCTGAGGCAGTCTACCATATAACCTGGACCAAACAATTTGGGAATTCATAGGGGAGCATCTTGAGCAAAGTGGCAGCCACTGGTTTTGATTCAGTGTCACTGTAATATGATCAGCATAACATGGACATGAAAACATCCAACATCCATGTTTTGCACATCTTGCCCTTTTCAAATGCTCTTCAAGGGCAACTCTGTGTGCATCACATTTCAGTGTCTAATTTAAAATTTAGGAACAGTAGACTTTTGGCACAGTGGCCAAAGTTAATGGAAAGGTTTAATGTGACAAAACTGAATATTAGAGTATACCTGAGCTATAAATTTTCTTTTATTAGTTCTGTAGTTGTAAATTCAGGTCATTTACTTTTTCCTGTACACTACTAAGCTCAAGCTCTGGTCCAACTCTTCCCCCATACCTGAATTTGATAAGAAGTAGGTTATCATCCACACACTGGTGACACTTCACTCCAAATTTCTATATGCCTTCATTCTACAGCTTCCTACAGATCCTGAATTCATTTTAAAATTGGCAAACCTTTTCTATTATCTGGCTCATAAGGACATGAAAATGGATCCAGTAGTCTGTAAGTACCTCCCTCCCTCCCTCCCCCACCCAAGACTTCAAAGGATCTTTAAAAGTGCTTTCAACTGGCAAGCCCAGAAGATAATTTTATATCTCTAAAGAAAATATTTGCAATAATATTTTGATTACCACATAATCATCTCACTTTGGCAGCACAGAACTGAAGGGAAAGAGCATTTGGTTAGAACCAAGACGTTGCTTTTGGTGAGACTATTTGCTGACCTAGTATGGGACTCTCAATCTGACTGCCAGTGGCTGTATGACCAAAGTAGGAAACATTTTTGTGGCTGAAGATGCTATATTTTAGGAACAACAGAGGCTACGTTGACAGGGCAATGATGCAAAATGGACAGGCTTATATAATGCAGAATTGCTGCCAATTCTGGACTACACAAATCCAAATGATGACCAGGTGGTAGCAAAGAAATATAAAAACCTCTTTGCTCCCCTCGTGTGTGTGTGTGTGTGTGCGTGTGTGTGTTAGGTCTGGTACTCCTAGATTCTCAGCAAGAGGTCAGAGAAAAGTCCAGGGGTGCAAAAACAGCATGTGAGGCCCATACAGGTTGGCCATTTCTGCTATGTGCCATCTCAGAGAAAGGTTTTTCATGCTACCCATGCATTTGTTCAGGTGAAGAATGTGTTCTCCTGCTGAAGCTCAGAATCTTTCCATTGCTAAGTCACTTGCTCAAGATTTGTACAGAACCCCTGAGATGACCTTGGAGAAACTATGCGATAGCAGTTACAAAAACAAGCTTTAAGCCCAAGAAACTGTAAAAAAGAAACTCAAACTGACTCCGCCTTATCTCCCTGGGCTATATGCAGAGGAAAGGGAAAGCAGACTTTCAAGCTTCTATTGTAATACTATATTCAATAAAGTATAATTCTAGTCAAGTTTGTGGAATCTGTTTCCTGACTTGGACTGGAGGGCTGACAGAAAAGATCTTGATGAGCTTTGAATTACTACGTCATAATTACGACATTTCACTGTCTATACTGTCTTCTAAATATGTTGGGATTACAACACTACCTCCACCCAGAATTCCCCAAAGATCACTCAGGATAGGCTGAGAATGTCATAGGTTATATTCCTAACCCATCTGGATATCTAGGTTGGGACAGGTAGGCTTTTTTAGATATACCATAACATGATCTAGTGGTAGCTGAAATTACTTGAACTGCAGAATTGGGGGTGTGGGAGGGGACTTTATTGTTCATGTTATTCTTTTCTGCCATGTTCAACATTTTTCTCCATTTGGTTTTAAATGAATTGCCATTCCAAACCAGCTGTTTAGATTGGCTAATTGTGAAAAATAATGTTTTAGGCCTGCATGAATGTAAGGAAGTCATATTCACACAGGTTTCTTGTATCCCCCACGGCTCCTACTGCTAGAGCTCTAACCTGAGTTAAATGCAGTATCTAATTGCTAGTTCCAGTGTGTTATGTTTATACAATATGATCCTTATTTTTTTCCACTTGAGTAGATAAAGTAGGTATCTATTTATATTATCGTCACTAGAATTTGATTAGTTACATTGAAAACCAACAGAAGCAGATGTAGCCTTCTGAAAGAAATGGGAGTTTGAGCAGCATGTAGAACACAAATGGGGGGAAAGGAGGGGTGGGGGAACTGCTGTCAGCATTTAGACCATTGTTTAATGTGTAGAATAGAAACTTCAATCCAGATTTTGAGCCAGGGTAATATGAATTCTGCAATGTGAAAAGTTTATTTTTGTTTGAAGAGCTTATAATTTGTTGCCTGTGAGAGCAACTTGCTCAGACTTATAGTCACTAATGAAAATTCTGCTTGCCCTCTCTCACTGTTATGAAAAGGAGGTGCACGTGAGTACTCAGTGATCTACTGCAACTGGTGATACAATATGTGTATCCATAGAAAACTAATCTGTTTTACTATCTGCTCTGGTAGGACAGCATTCTGTTTGGTTATAGATTTAATAGCTTTTGAAGAGAGACCTTCTTAAATCCTAATATACAAAGCTTTCAACATGGGAGACGGCCACAGAAGAAAGACAGCATTGGCAAGGATCAGCTGGTGGAGAACAGGCACAAACTGAGTATTGGGAGTGAATAGGTTCCTGTGGTAGGTGGATGGGTGGGTGGGTAGATGGTGAAGCAGGCAGAAAGTGCCAAGGCAGAAAGAATAAGAGGACCACCATCACCTTGACAGTGGCACTGAATACAAGTTTCCCCAATGTTTTCTTTATAATGTAAACTTTCCCAGAGTAAGTTTTGTTTTTGTTTTTATACTTAAAGGACGGGGTTTGATGAACATCCTTCAACAGGAACTAACAGATTCCATTCAGTAGGGCCAACTGTGCTGCGGATAATCTTCCTTCTCCTCCTCCTCTCTCATGAGACCTCACAAATCTGTTTCCATAGAATCAATGGAACATTTCTTTGATATCATTAAATGGAAAAGACTCAGGAGGTGACCCACTTGATTAACTTTGTCTGCACTTAAAAGCTCAGCAGGGCTATGCCTGGTTTCTTATTTGGGTGGGATTCTTCCAGGAAATATCAGAGTTGTAGGCTAGCCTGGGAAGTCAAAAAAGAATTCCTGCAAGAAGGCAGTGATCAATCACTTGTCCTGGAGGTGATTCAAAGGATGGTTTATCTTTACCAAAGAGTGATTATATATGCAAATATGCAGATATGATTAGTAAATTGATTATTAGGTATAATCATGATGATTTAAAAAAGAAAAGAAAAGAAAAGAAAAGAAAAGAAAAGAAAAGAAAAGAAAAGAAAAGAAAAGAAAAGAAAAGAAAAGAAAAGAAAGCTTCATAAGGAATAGCAGAGAATAGGACAGAGTCTAATTTCTGGTTTCACATCAGTGGCTCTTTGTCCATTCCAGTTTCCACCCAGGTGGCATTTCCTTCTGGGTTTTGTATAGTTTGAAAGTGGCATTTGCATTACATGAAGCTGTAAATAGAATCCTTCAGAATTCTGGCTTATTGTAAATAAGCAGTGGCTAACAAAACAATTGCTCGCACATTGCAAGATTAGATATGAAGAAACATTTGTATTTAATAAATGAGGGTTTATAAATTAAGAGACATTTGGGTGTTCTTGTAAAAAGGAAGACTATTTGCAAAGAACTAATTTATCACAACATGTTCTAATCTTACAACCACCTTCCACTTTTATTTCCTGGGAAAACGTAAGAGGCCCATCGGTGCTTGTGGACATAAACAGGGTGCTGGTAGCTAACATTCTCCTTTGCAGAATGCCAACTTCCCTCTTTTTTCCCATTAAGGGAATGTGTTAAAAATGGGAGGGGGGGATTAAGTGGAACATAGAGTCTTTGGGTCAGAGGTGTTCCAAAAATCTTGACTAGTGTTTCTCAACCTTGGGAACTTCAAGATGGGTGGACTTCAACTTCCAGAACTCCCTAGACAGCCATGCTGGCTAGGGAATTCTGGGAGTTGAAGTCCACACATCTTAAAGTTCCCAAGGTTGAGATACACTGATCTAGAGGTCTTATTACAATGATGAAACATACATTGTGACATCATAATACATGCTCCATAGCTGGCATACATGTGATATTGTGGGGCAGAGTCTGCATTTTGACATTACAATACCCATTTCATCATTTGCCCCCTCATTGTCCCCAAAATTTGGGGCTCTGGCAATAAGCAATAAACAGAATGAACATTATTATAGCCAGTGGCCAGTGCAAAAAGAGAAAGAGATAGAGAAACATAAACAGTAAAAGGAACCCATTCTTATTCATATATTTTATTATTTTCCTGTTATTCCTTCCACCTAGATGAACACAGCACCGATTTTGAAAAGCTAAGCAGAGTGCTTTCATTCTTAGATGGAGACTACAGACTAGACTGGGAAGTCAAATAATAATAATAATAATAGTAATAGTAATAATAATAATAATAATAATAATAATAATAATAATAATAATAATAGTAATAATAATATCAGCATTGACAAATCACCGTAAACTGCAAAAGGCAGCTTTACTTGGAACAACTTACATCCTGTGACAATAACTTTAACACCCTCAAACAACAACATCTGCCTATCTCAGGTCCTTGGGAAGGACTCGATGGGTGCATAAAAATTCCAAACCCAGTCTAAACATCTGGGTGACTGTACAACCAACAATAATAATAACAATAACAATAATCCTAGAAAAAAGCAGAGTCAAACTACTTCCGTATTGTTGCCAAGTAAACTAAATGGACCTGTCCTCGCAGTCACCAGCAGCTGAACTCAACTTGAAGAAGACTTTACGTTTTACTGTTTCTCATATATACCATTTGGGAAAATAGAACTCATCGCAACATATTGTGATTGGAAAGGATTTCTGCTCGCCTGGCTTGAATTGTCCAAACCTAATCCAATTTTAACATCATGTTCCTACCTAACTCCTTTTTTTTCTTCTTCTTCTTCTTCTTCCTTGGCATAGAAAATCAATAGAAATAGCTAACACTATCAGGGAAAAACAAAACAAAAAAACTAAAGCCCTTTGAAAGGGTTTTGCTTGCCTATGCAAAGGATAAAAGTGAGGTGGAAGGCAAACAGCTCTCGAAAGCCTGCGAGCCCCAGAATACATCTGAACGTCGTCGTCGCTCAATCCGACAAGTGGGCTGTGGACGGTCGCAGAGTTGTGCTACTATGTAAGGGGAAAATATAGAAAGGCCTACTTCAATACATCATGGGCCTTCTGTTAGGAAATGTATACTATTTGGTCAGATTCAGGAGCCTTGTAATAATCTGTTTTGACACCGTTCCCCAAGAAATACTCTGCTTAATTTTACTAGACAGGAGACATCCCAGGTACACACAAGAGCTGTGTGTGTGGAGGCTAATCATATTCCCTATTCATCTTCCCGTTTCTGGCAGCCCTGCCATAGCATGTTCCATTCAATTAATAATGCTGCTGCAAATTGGCAAATAGCATTTGGATTAAAACGCCCAGAAGAGCCTTTTTCCCCCTTCCCACACGAATAAAAAATGTTCTGCCTTTTCTCTGGTGTAGAACAATTTGTCAAGCAATTAGCCAATCTAATTAAATTTTTGTAGTACTAATCAAACGAATATGCTAATTTTTTTTTTTTTTTGCTCAGGCAGTTCGCTGTCTCCTTGCATTTAACTTGATGGTTTGAAAGAGGGCCGGTGCTGCCTGCCACTCCACATAATCACCTCATTTGCATTTTATATTGGTAAATCAAATTAAGCACCAGTGCCTTTTAGCATGATTGACTATGGTCAGGGCTGTTCAGACGGGACTTTGCTTTTTGTTTTCTTTTTTTTTCCACAGAAAATTAGGCACATTTTAATATGAGCAAGGAGGTTGGGCTTTCAGTGGTTGGCAAACGACATTCACTCAGCTAATTAAAAGTGCTTGTTGCTTTTTCTCTTTATTTTTTTTTCCTGCCAGGATATGATAGATTTACCCAGCTGGTGTGTCCATTTTGCCTTTTGCATAATTTCTTGATGGACGTTTTTATTTTGCCCTCTAATAAGATTTGTCCAAACAACACCTCAAACCAAGTGGGGAGAGAGCAGTATATAAATAATATTTTGTAGGCGTGATTTAACTTCAGGAAAACACTTATTTAGTGGAAGCTTGTAGGAGGGGAATTGTTTAGTTTCTGCCTGGGGAGGACTGGGTATAGAGAGGCATTATCTTTTAAAATCCTTTCCAGGGGAGGGAGGGAAGGAAGGAAGGAAGGAAGGAAGGAAGGAAGGAAGGAAGGAAGGAAGGAAGGAAGGAAGGAAGGAAGGAAGGAAGGAAGGAAGGAAGGAAGGAAGGAAGGAAGGAAGGAAGATCAGCCATGTCTATCAAAATCATCCGTTTTATTTTTATAAAGTCAATTTAAAAGAGTAACTGGGCTAAATACTGGGACTGAATGGTGGCTGATCCACATATCCCTAATGTTTATACTGATTGAATCACTACTGAATTCAGTTCCATGGGTTCCATGGCAGGAAAATATTAATAGGATTGTGAGCATAATACGTGGATGTTGTGAGTCTGTGAGTCATAATGCAAGTGTTTACATGGTGCATTGGGTGATTTCCCTCTCCCCCTCCCCACAGCTGCTTCCAATTCCCACTTATTTCTGAAAAAAAACTATTTTTCCAGGTATTTAGGAACTGGGGGCTGGAAATGCTGACACCAGCCTGACATGGCTGACACCTGACATGACTGGACAGATAGTGAGGCACACACCCAAGTGTTTTTTTCTTCCTTCTGCTAAACATAAGGAAAGGAAAGGAAAGGAAAGGAAAGGAAAGGAAAGGAAAGGAAAGGAAAGGAAAGGAAAGGAAAGGAAAGGAAAGGAAAGGAAAGGAAAGGAAAGGAAAGGAAAGGAAAGGAAAGGAAAGGAAAAATATTCCTCCCATTGGAAAGATTACTCTAGGATGGGGAAACAAATGGGAACAGGGGAAGAGAGAGAAAACTTTGGTGCTACTTTCCCCTGAACTTTGTCTTGTTTGGATTCTGGAAGGCTACTAGGGTGAAGGAACACTAAGGATATTTTATGCATTTGGTAGAAATTGTAAATTAAATGTTAATAAAAGACATTTCAATTTGATTTCTAATTTGTTATTTTAACTTTCTTGCCTCTCATTCTTACCATGTTAATTGCAGTACATTATTTTGCAATCTTTTAATATATATGGAAATTTATTTTAAAATCTTTATACAGCTGTCATTAGAAGTCCTAAAAATGGGCTGTATAATGTATATAACATGGAATGCTTCAATGTCACCTCACGGTCATGAATTTACCCTAAAATGATTGTTCTCTTGCAATACCCAGGCTTTAAAGGTAGAATCAATGTCTGTTTCTCTAGTTTCAAACCAATGACCACTGTCTTGGTATACCTTTGTTACTTATCAGTCATTGTTATGGCTACTAAAAAGGTCACAGAGGACGTATGGCACCATAAAGGTTATTTTTGTTATTCTAAGGAGGAAGTTTAGACATCTGATATACTTCCAAGATAGTACAGACACTCGCCCTAATTTTGACAACCAAGCTGGGATGTGGTTTGTTCCAAATTTAAACAGAAAAAGAAAAGAGAAAGCTCCTTTTTATTTTGTCTAGAATTATACAGGATTTAGGGCCTTTTCCATGCGTTGTCAGATCAAAGGGTGCCAGATGAGAATGCTTTACCCCAGTAGTATAATGACTGCAAAACCTGAAATGGAAATACATGATTTGTAATGGCTAAGTACCCAACATATAGATTATGGTCAGTAATTACCTCTTAGTTGAAATAATTAATGCAGAATTTCTTAATGGAATACAATTATCTCAATCTTTTTCAGTCTGAGCTCAGGCCTGGTTTGGGGAGAAAATCAGCCTTGGTGATAGATGATTTCCTGCAGAAGAAAGACAGAGGAGTGTGATTCTGTTGATCCTGCTTGATCTCTTGGCAGCTTTTGATACCATCAGCTACAGTATGCTCTTGGACCATCTCCATGAGTAGGAGGTCAGAGGTATTGCCCTCAGTACCCATCCTTCCCACCGACTAGGCTTCTGAAATCTGCCTCACAGTTCTTCTCATAGGAGAAATACATTTAGCCAAGCCTCTGCAGTATAGCATATGTTAAGGACCCTGTATATCTCATCTGCTTTCTTTGATTTTCCTGTCACTTTTAAATATTTCCCTCACTTTAAAAAAATGGCATTCTGAAATGAAGTGGGACTGTCTTCTGTCACTACTTCTGGGCAGCTTGACAACATTTATTCATTTCTAAGCAGGGCCTTGGTACTGTTCTTATTAAATCAGAAATTTCTTCCATATTGTTTGCTGCATAAGTATTCAAAGACATATTTATTCCTCATATCTAGAAATATCTAGTTCCTGTTGGTGATGTGATTCTTGTGAAAAGAAGTTTCCTCTGCATACTTCATATCACTTCCCTGTTCTACTTCACTTAAAAAAAAAATTTTTTTTTTAATTTAATAAAATAATAAAGGGAACCAGGTATGCAAAAAATCAGTAGAGCAGTAACTGAAGCCGACCGTTACCAGCTTATACTTGATTTTATGGCCGTACTTTCTCATCCTAAGATTTCTATTGTACTGCCCTTGATGTCTCTCGCCATAGAAAGCAATACTTCTGCCAGAGAGACTTGTCCTAATTTTTTCTGTAGAATCCATACCCCAAAATAAGTGCTTCCTCCTCAATGACCAGGTTTCTAGTCTTCCTATTCTATGAGACACAATTCTAGTGACCCTAGATTACAATGAGGTCTTAGATTGGAGGACCTTATCAATGATGGAAATTTGAAGTAGCTTCCAACCTTAGAAAGCCCCAAAAGTAGACATTGCAAGGCTAGCCAAGGATCTGTTAGAACCTAATCCCTTCTCTGTCTCTGCCTCATTCCCAAATGTTACTACAATTTAGATCCTTCAAAGCTAATCTAAAATGTATTCCTTCTGATTGTTGCAATAGAAGCAAATTAAAAAGGAACAGAAAAGGCAGAAACTTTGCTTCTTGCTACTTCAGCTGCCGGTAGGATATTTGGAGTAGAAGGTGCTTTCTGTTATCAAAGCGCACTGAGTGAAGCAGAGAATTGTTCTGTATCTGTATTATTTCGTTTACTAATCTTTTAGCATTCTTTGATGAGCAATTTCACAAGCCGTTTCTTAAATTTGTGCTATTGTTAAAATAATTTGCTTGGCAAATAAATTGTCCAGAGGAAGGCAAAGTCCACAAACCAAGATCTATGATGAAAGATTGAAAGGTTAGATATCTTGGTAAGCTCAGAAAAGAGACAATTAAGAAGCAGAATGATAACTATCTTCAAATACTTGAAGGGCTGTCAAAGAGATGATTAAGTACATTTGTTTTCTGTTATACCAGAGAGTAAGATTCAGACCAACAGTTTCAAATTACAAGAAAGAGGATTCAACTAGACAAGAGCAAGAATTTCCCAATGGTGTAAGCTATTTTACACTGCTAAGGGAGATGCAGGAATGCAGGCAATGAGTCTGAATGGCAATGTATTAAGGTGGCTAGAGGTACAGATTTCCCAAACTAGATGCCCTTTAAAGATCCCTTTAAAAATCTCTTCCAACTCTCTGGTTAACAAAAGAAAAAGAAGCATTTATATAATGTTTTAAAGGATTCTGCAAACAATACGTTTGTCAAAAACCAGCTGCCTTGCAAAGTATTGATGCAAAGTATATCAAAGATGATATTATCCCCATATTATATAGTAGATAAAGCATGTGCAGTTGAAGAAAGAAATACCTCATCCTCAAATCACCTAGTGAGTTTGTGGAAAAGGTGAGATTTGAACTATAGATTTCAGCACATAAATTCTCATAAGCTCTACTGAAACAGCAGATGTAAATCCATACGTTCAAGTCGGATGAACAGGTCCTGCATCCAAGCAGATCAGCTGATTTAGAACAAAGAAGAGTCCTCAGAAGCTCTTCCTATCATACCTAAATAACAGCCTTTGATTGAGCAGATCCTATAAAGACAACAGGTTTCTTCCTTATTTGGTTTATTATTAGCTTAGTGATCAAGTACTATGTCAGCCAATCCATTCAGTAGGGGGTTTGTTTGGTCTCTTTGTGTGGTATTTATAGCCTGGTCTGGTTAATGTCAATCTTCACTTTATTGGTAGTCTCTTAAATCCTGAAATTTTACTCAGGCTTTTACTAATAAACCAAACCTTCACAGAGGAAAGCTATGGATGTTTCCTACAAGCCCTGTGAAATCGTTCAGGAAAAAACTTAAAACATATGCCTTTCCAACCTGCATATGGTTATATTTCATCACTACTCTTTCCCTTGTTCAGCAAGGAGAAGAGTTCAGTTCTTGTTTTTAATGCCTTTGGGAATCTTATGCATTTTCATTTAATGCATCAAACCCTTCTGTTGATGCACACATTATTTAAAAAGTTATTATAACCGTCACCATCACCACAGCCAGCACATTATCAGTGATGTAACAATAGAATACACTACTTGCAATTCAGTGTCATAGCCATGGTTCTGTAGTATGCTGGGGTTTAGTGTGTAAACGACAGCAACTTTTCCAAGTTGGTGTTCACCAAATTTTTGTGACTACAACCCCTAATTCCTAGATTAGTATAAACAGGATTAGAATCAGTATTTAAATTCCATGCAGTATAACTTCCTGTAATCCTTGTTATTATATCCATATTGAATTGCTAAACTACAAATAAATATGTCAATATTTCTCTTTTTTCATTTTTCCACTTCCAGTATCAGATATATACCTTCTGAGCAAAAAAACCAACCACCTCCTTTTAAATTAGGGGTCACATCTCGTTGAGATGACTGTAAGGTATCTTACGTGGACATGCCTTTGAAAAATATTTGGGAATTTTAGCTAATTCATCCTGCCTAAGCTAGTTAATTGACTGAGGTCAGTTTTACACAGAAACACATTTTAAGACAGGATGCTTATAAACCACCAGGAGTCAGGGATCTATAATTAGGGTGGGCAAATAAATAAATAAATGGCAGCATTTTGTATGTGCTGTTTGGAATGCATCTATCTGGCACAGGAGATGAAAATATGAGAGCAAAATTAATTTATCTGACACATGATTGGCTTTCATTTCAGAAGTTATCGGCATTTTAGAAATCCCTTTATTGAACTAGCAGTAACATGTCCAACTTAAGTCAACTTTTTAAGTCAAAGTATTTCAGTTTCTACTAGGCTAACTGCATTCCTTTAAATTTCCCTAACAATTATATTTACATTACATTAAATAATAAATAAATAGATGGTACGTCATTATTTTCAAGTTAGAAAATAAGTAAAAGAGCCAGTTTGGTGTAGTGGTTAAGGACCTGGACTAGAATCTGGGAGACTACGAGTTCTAGTCCTCACTTAGGCACTGAAAGCTGGTTAGGTGACTTCAGGCCAGCCACTTTCTCTTAGCCCAACCTACCTCACAGAATTATGGCAGGGAAAATAGGAAGAGGAAGCATTAGGCACCCTGCATTGAATTGCACAATATAACAGTGGGATATAAACCTAGTATATAAATAAAAAGAGTTGAGAGTAAGCTACAAAGTTTCAGTGTAGTTTCAGAGGTTATCAAGTTAGTTTCTTCAATTAATCTTTCTATTCTTAAGGAACAAGAAGCTGAACTGGATACATAGAAAAAAATCTTTGAATCGTAGAGTTGGAAAGGACATTTAAGGCCACTGGATCCAACCCCACACTCAATGCAGAAATCCAGATTAAATTATCCTTGACATATCGTTGTTTGGCCTCCTCTTAACACATCCAGTGGCCTTGGCATAAAAGCATATGGAGACTGAGAATAGGTCTAAGAACAATCTTTTCTCCACATCCTTACATTTAAATGAATGTATAAATGTATTTATTTGATTTAGGCATCACCCAATTCCAGACCACCTGGATGTTCCTAAATGCCCCTTAAGCTGGGGGGCGGGGGGGGGAGGGGGAATCCATAAGTGGCTTTTAAAATTCTCGCATCTTGCATTATTGGCACCTAACACTGAAAGGAAGCATGGGCACAAACATCTGGCAAGCCAACACACCCCTAGAACTGATGTTTCCCATTCTCCTAAAAGCATATTTATTATTAAATATTAAACATATTTAAGAAGCCATTCTGCTTATCAACACAGTGTCAAATTAGCACATCTAGGTGAATCCTGTCTCTGTTTTGGAACTATTATTGTCTTTTAAGTAAGATGGTTTGGTTTGTTGATAAAGGAGAGTGACAGAGACAGAGAGAGATTCATTTGGATTAAAAATTAGGGTTAACGGTTAGATTATTCCAGGGAGTATAATTTAACATTTACCAATGAGGTCCTTCCTTAGTGCAAACTACCACTCCCCCATTCCCCCCCCCCCATTATATACATGTAAATTAATTTTGAATCAACATTTTTTTTCACTCTAATCATTCTTCCATCCTTTTCCTCTCACTGGTCAGAGCAGCAGCTGTGGAAACACAGTCTTGAACCAGGCACTGTCCCCTTTGTTCTGGAGGCCATGAAAACCTAGGGTTGCTCTTATCTCCCTGAGTAATGAATTCCAAAGCTTTACTCCTGTTAGAGAGAAAGCCCTGTGTCTCGTTTTCACCCTTGAGCTTGACAGCTTCATTGTTTCCAAGGAGCAGACTTGTAGAGGGAGGCCATCTCAACAAACAGAAGGGCCTCTTTGAGCTACCTCACCCAATCCCATGGAGAGTCTTAAAGATTAACATTCTGTCCTTGAATGTGACCTGCTATTGATGGGTAAGCAGAGGGCTGGGGCAGGGTACTCCCAGGGGATGGTGTTGCAGAGATGGAAGTGTGCTGAATTTATACTAATTGAAGCTTTTACTAGCCAGCCCTCATATTTGGATATGCAGAGTATGCTCATCCACCCTAAAGATTATAAAAAAAAACCTTTGGGCCTTATCTTTTGACCATTCAGCGTTCTAAATGCCCTTTGACTGTCACTTGACTTTATATTTCTAAATGGAAAAAGTGAGTGCTTGGGACACAACAAGCACTAAAGATGGACCTTTGTTTTGTTCTTGTAAAATTTAGGAGACAATTGAGCTTCGTGGTTTATCATCCATTTTTTCAGATCTGTGACAAGCATTTCTGCTCTGCCTTGAGGCACTACTTCAGTCTAGGCCATCACAGTAATCCAATTTGAGGGGGTGTCTTGACTCAACAAAATGAGTCACAATGCCTCAAAGCAAAGGGTTGAAGCATGTCAATTCCATTCAGACAATCACTCAGCTTGGTGGAAAGAGCCTCCACGCAGAAGTCTCTTTTGGCATCTGGATCAAAGTAGAGCTGTGCTCGGGCACTTCAAAGGGGAATGTTGCTTCAGTTGGCACATTGCTTTGATACAACGCTCTGACTGAAGCTTCATGACATTGAAGTATCCCTTCAGTGCTCCATATAACCCTTTCTTTTACCTTTCATTGGCCAAAAATTATTTTATCTGGGTGGATGTAAAAAAGGATTTATATGAAACAATTATTTGCATGAATACTGTGCCATAATCTGAAATTCACACACTTTACTCATTTCCCCCAAATACCTAATCATCTACAATCCAGATGCAGAAAAAAGTCAACTGTACCATGAAGCTACCAGACACATAAGGGGAACTTACTCAAAATCCCACCAAAAAGAACCAAATGATCTGTCATTTTATTATTCATCTATATTTCTCCACAAGAAATAGGGTTTGCCTTGACAGATTTGTAGACTGCTCTTCACTAAAGACAAGTGAAACAAAGGAAATCATAGCCAAGTTGAAAATAAAATCAAGAGCACATGAACAGCAGTAAGATTTTGTCAGAGCAGATAGGTTTACACCCCTCCATTTGCCAAAATCTTCTTTATAGCTCACAGCAAATAGGTATCTAACCATTAAAAGTGTGTCCTGAAATGCAAAGAATAAAACAGTTGCTGAGAAATGCAACCCACAGCAATTAAAAAATATATATATATATATATATATATATATATATATATATATATATATTAAAAGCA
This sequence comes from Python bivittatus, assembly GCF_059951505.1. Classification (NCBI taxonomy): domain Eukaryota; kingdom Metazoa; phylum Chordata; class Lepidosauria; order Squamata; family Pythonidae; genus Python; species Python bivittatus. Next base: position 4,316,084 of record NW_028277097.1, read on the forward strand.
CAATAAATTAAAGGAGCAAATAGAAAGCCTTCCTAGATTTGGAAGCAACCTCCAGATTTTAAGCACAGCCATCAAAAAGTCCCTTTCCCTATTCCAAAATGGATCTTGGAAGTTATTGAGATATGTAACAGAGACTTTGAAAATAATATCAACAGGCTCTTTTCTGTGGAAGAAGATGACTCTCCATTTATGCTGTTCCCAAACCACTCAGTATCTAAAATGTATTGAACTATGTCCAGAAACAAGCAGGAATCAAATGCAATGTTTATAACAACAAAATCATTCTCCCCATGCACAGATTATCAAATCTGCATTATTGAGGAATAACACAACAGGTGCAGCTGTACAGTTTTCTGGCTGTCTCTGAAGTCTGAGCATGCACTTCTGTTGAAACCCTAGTTGACTTCAGGGATGCAGAGCAATTAAGTGATAGTTACAGAAATATTGATAGAAATCTCAGAATGAATCTCACAGAATCTACGCTAAAACTATTAGAAATCCTATTCCATAGTTCTGATGGTGGTAGAAAAATCATTATTGTTTCCTGATAAATAGCACTTTATCAGAGTCACCCAAGTGTAGCTGTAGGGATAGGGGTGTTGTTCTAAATCACAATGGGTCACAATAAGAAAATGTAAACCACTTAAAAGTTATTATTATCATCAGTAGTATTAATTAATTAGTTAGTTAGTTAAAATATATGCCACCAGATTATTTCAACTTCTGATGACAGACAACATAAAATTTAATAAAAAGTCTACCATTTGAAAAAAATAAAAAAAAAGTTCCATGATAAGAAAAAAAAATTACTCCACAACACCCATAACACTAGGCACTAAACAATGCAAAAAACACAAACTAATAATAACAAGGGAAAAAAGGAATGAAGAAATGGTGAAGGCGAACAATCACATTCCAGATGCCCTGTAGAAAAGTTGTGAACATTTGCACAACTTTATGCACACATGATTTTTCAAATATGTGCCTATTTGCACACCATATATGGAACAGACCCAGTTGATATAATTGTTTAAATCCATGACTATGTTTATTTTGTTGTTATTGTTGTTGTTGCTGTTTTTCAATTTGTAATGATTAACAATGTGGACAAGATTTTTGGAGATGTATGATTTAATGTTTATTTGCTGCACTTTGTCCTTTCTGAGTTATAAAAAAAGTCAAGGAAATTGATCAAGTGAATAATTTAGTAATGAATGTCTCTAAACATGGTCTAATTTTAATGTGTCTAAAGAGGCATTGAAAAGCTTTCTTCCCAAAGCCCACTAAATCGAATAACCTTCATTTATATTCCAATATTTCACTCTTAGTCAAGATGCTTGAGCATTGTTGACATCTCATGCTTCTTGATGAAATGAAAAATCTAGAATAACAACTGGGCCTAGCTTTGGGCCTAGTTACATCTGGTAACGTTAATAAACAATCTATGTTAAGAAGACAAGTTTGATTCTTCTGGACTGCTCAGCAGCTTGCAATATCATTGACCATGTATCTTTTTAGATGACCTAGCTGAAAGGGGAATTGATATCACTGCATACAATGACCAGTTTTGAAGCCTCAGAAGTGATACTGGGAGACTCCTTATTGCATCCTTCAGAATCTAGTTTCATTGAGTGATGTCATGAGTTTCCTGAGAAATTTTCCAGGAGACAATTCAGTATACAATTATCTATCATATATAGATTTCCCATCACACTGAAGCACCATCCAATCCAAATCCAGCTTAAAAAGAAAGAACTATAAGAAGGTGCCTTCTTATAAAACAATTCTCTCCCCATTCCAGCCTACACACACACAAAGAGAGTCCATCATTTCCTGTTTGGTGCTGAAAATACACTAGCTTACTATGGTATTGCAAAGTAAATTGTTTCCACTTAATTGATATATACAGTAGTTTAACAAGAATCTACATATATATTAATACATTCACATAAAATGCTTATCTTAAATTAACCATTCCTGGGTTCTCATGATAAACTGGACAACAATCTAACTCAAAAGCTGCATTTGCACATTTTAAGTCACAAAAAACTAACCAGGGCTAAAACTAAGCAAATTTAGCATGCTGAGTAAATGCAGCTGCTTAGCATATTTATGAAGCATTGTTTATATGCATTCATACATACATCGTTAAGAAAAACGGAGACAACAGTATGTTTTGTTGTTCTATATATAAATGTTGTATATGTAAAGCATGCTAAAAAATTTCCTTTACAATGATGATTTTCTAAAATGTTATCAATAATGTTGGAAGTTAGGGATATCAGAACTGAGGTGCAAAACTCCAGATTATCACTAAGAGTTTGCTGTACCACTTTGCTGATAACTACAGCTTGTCTATGAGCCAGTTTGGTGTAGTGGTTAAGGCAGTGCTTCCCAAACCTTTTCCTTCATTACCCGAAACCTTAACTTCAAATGGTCGCTGAATGAATGGTCATAACTTCAGGACTACTGGTATTATAAAAACAATATCATTGAATGATCTTTATGTCATTTCAACAAATTACCATTAGTAATTTCATCGATTTTCATCCATTACCATTAGTAATTTCATCGATATACTTTGGGAGATTTTTTAATATATTTTAGTACACGTGGCAATTTTTAAGTCAATTTAAATGTCCCTGTTGTGATTGGGTAATGGATTTGTGTGTCGTTAGCCAAAGAAAAACCACTTTTACCCAATTTTGGGTAATTTACTCAGGTTTGGGTAGCACCGGGTTAAGACATCAGGCTAGAAATGGGGAGACCATGAGTTCTAGTTGTGCCTTGGGCACGAAGCCAGCTGGATGACCTTGGGCCAGTCCTCCTCTCTCAGCTCTAGGAAGGAGGCAATGGCAAACCACTTCTGAAATCTTGCCAAGAAAACTGCAGGGATATGTCCAGGCAGTCACCAGGAGTCAACACTGACTTGAAGGTGCGCGCACACACACACACACACAAACACAGAGAGAGAGAGTTTGTCTAGATGTTTGCATCCTAGATCTCATAGAAGTGCCTTGTTTGATGAAAGACAACACAAATAAAATCAAATAAAGCCATTTGAATGAACCCAATTTGAATAATAAAAGCCACAATCCTAACCAGAGCTGAAAATTATAAACACTACTGAATGTACCAGGGTCTTTCAAGTAAGCACATTGAGGGTTAAGTTGCTAAAGTTCAATTCTAAGCCCTCTTAGTCAGAAATTTGTCCCACAGTTTTTATGAAATTTAAACCAATGCATACATAGTTTTACAGTCTAGTGGGACAATTCTCTCTCTATTTACTAAAAAATAAAGCTCACTGATGTCAATAGCACCTATTCTCACTCTTAATAGGTTTGCGCATAATTTCAGCCTTAACTTTACTTGGATGTATTAGAAATATGGCTGTACATGCTTCAAAAATATTTTGGAAGACGTCCTTTTGACCTTCCACACACACCAGCCCAGAACCTTTGCACTTGGACATCTTTTTCCAGGCTTTTTGCATAAGCCTGACAAAAATTGCTGCTGCTTTCATGAATTGAATAATTAAACCAATTAAAAAAAAAAACTTTAATGCCACTCTTAAGTTACAAGCCTGAAAAGAGATGTCTGCATTTTAATAAATAGCAGAGAGCTTCTGTGCTAATGGAAGATTTGGAGCACTTCATCTTCTGAATCATTTTTGTAGCATGCCCAGCCCTAACTGAAAATAAAGTTTATGGTTGCAGCCTGTAGCCATACTGTATGAACATCATTAGCCTGAATGTACATTCTGTTAAGTCATTGTTACATTCTTGAGAGCAAACATGCATGGAACCAATCTCTTTGTTTTCAGTACTGTGGTTTTTATGGTTGTTGAAATCTACAACCCCGTCTATAATGGTGTAAAACCAAAATTGTTCAAGTAGAAAATGTTAACTATTTGAAGCAGTTGCAGTCTCCATAAAAAGGCACATACTCTTCATGTTGACATTTTGCAGACTTTATCCATTAAAGAGCAACGGCCCTTAACCTGAAATTCTCTTCAATATAGTCCTTCCAATAAGAGAAACATTTGGTTTGTTTCTTCATATATACTCAAAGGAGAAGACATATTTAAAAGAAATACACACATATGCACACAAACATCCACACACACTCCTAACAATAGCAGCTTTCAAAGGATGGCACATGTGATAAAATTAGCCAAGTAAACAGACTTTAATGTATGAGTAATATAATAATGGGTAAATGAAATGCCTCACTCTTTTAATACAAAGGTTATATTTTAACTAAAATGAATGGAGCCCATAGGGCTCTTTCAAGCAAGGAATGAGATCCGTCAATGGAATGAGAAGTTTCTCCCTGTGGTTTAGGCAAATGGAAGTTTCCTTTTCACCCCAAATTATGCAACTAAAAAGTGGAAGACCTGCTATCATTAACAGCATCTGATGGGAACATTGTTGCATGGGAACATTGGAAATAGAGGCAATCAGCTCACTCCATTTCTAGATTTACATCCTTACCTGGAAAAGTTCATAGTTTGCTCTCATGGGCAATACGGAATAGCTCCAGAAGGATCATAATAGCATTATATAAAATAGCAGTATTCCCCCGTGCCATTCTGGGGCAGTCCCAGGCACTTCAGGTTAGTGCAGTGGTCTCCTCTAGGAATGCAGACTCCAGGAAGCCACAGAGATCAGGGTCTCCTTTGTCTGTGGCCAACTTGCACAGATCCAGCAAGCCCTGATTCACCTCTTTCTCCAGCCACAGGGCAATCTCCAGGGCATCTAGGCAATTTCCCCACTCATCATTCACAGACTTTACAATATCTTATAGTATCACACACACACACACACTCACACACACATACACACTTGTTTGGGTATTTTAAGAACTTTTCAGCACCATCCTTTTCTTCCTTGGCACTGCTCCCTCAGGAACATGGCTAGGGGGCACAGGGTTACATCATCACAGTCAAAGTGGTAGGTCACAGACCGAGCTAGCATGAAGCTCCAAGTACACCAGAAGGATTATAGCAGCCTCATACACAATGTGAAAATTCTGGCACTCCTGGGAAGATGTTCACTCCATTAAAAGAAACCAGAATTTCACAAGCATTCGGGCCCTATAGCTTATATACTTTAGAATACTAACCTTACAGCATGAAGCCGTACATATTTTTGCTTAATCTAGAAAAGACTTCTAATTAATATTTTATAACAACATGTATTGTTATGGATATGTATGCATTTAATTAAATGTATTTAATCCATTCAGTTAAATAATAATAATTAAAATTTCTAAAAATATTGGTTTATAAAAATATGTATAAACTCTATTACAAAACTACAGTTTTAAAACACTACTTTTGATTTATCCAATGCAGGTTTTTTGACATCATTTTATAGAATTTGCCCATTCAGCTCTGACTAAATTCAGCTATGAATTCACTAGTGTGTGTTTTATAGAAATTACTGAAATGTGTGTCTCTGTCTGGCTTACTTAGTTTTTTGTTTTGTTTGTTTTGTTTTCAGTTAATGTAAAGCATGCTGGCATTAAGCAATCAAATCTCAGTTTTAAGCATGTTTTGGATATTATATTTTGATTCTGATACTCGAATGAATAGAAGGAGACCACTGTACTTTCATTACCCCATTTCTCTACTGAGTGGAATTACAAGGAGCCAGACAAAATGAAAAGCAAAATGCAAGCAGAATAGCAATGGCCATCATCTCAGGCACCTCTCCTGCAGATGAGAAACAAACTCCAGCTTTGAAATGAGAGGACCAGTTGGGATATTTTCAGAAAGATGTACAAATCAACCAGGGAGTGAACAAACAGGTACAAAGGCAGACCTGTTTGGATGCAGAGAAGGTTCAGTAAAGCTGCAGCTTCTAGGTCTAATGTTTTAAGCTGTGCCATGTAATGTCACAGAATCATAGAACATAATGGTTGAAGGGATCTTGAAGATCATCTTGTTTACCCCCTTGCCCAGGCTTGTGAAACTTGTAGGATCCAGTTTCAAACTCCCAGTTCAGAGATGGAGGTCACTGAAGGACCTTGAATGTTTGTCCCTTTGAGTCATTGTTGACTCCTGGCGACTGCTTGGACAAGTCCCTGCAGTTTTCTTGGCAAGCCTGTGGAAGTGGTTTGCCACTGCCTGCTTCCTAGGGCTGAGAGAGAGTGACTGGCCCAAGGTCAGCCAGCTGGCTTTGTGCCTAAGGAGAGACTAGAACTCCCGGTCTCCCAATTTCTAGCCTGGTGCCTTCACCGCTCCCTTTTCTCCTAAACTGATGTGCCAAGAATTGCTGCAACTGTAAAAGAGAATGGGAGACAACTGTGTATGGAAAAGCAGTGAGGCAATCAGTATTATCATCTCTTGTACTTTAACAGCCAATTTTTTTACCACACTTTAAGCAAACATCATCATGTGGCATTTTGCATATCAAAGGAATAAGATGGCATGGATCTTCTCTTTGAAGAGATGTTTTGCTTCATTGAAGGCTTTGCTCCCAACAGCAGAGCAGCATCAGTAGCTCACAGAAGCTTCTGTGCATGTGCAGAGCATGCTCAGATGATCCTGATGTCAAAATAAAACAATTAAAGTAGATAAGCCCAGTCTTAACCTCAACCAAATAACAACAATTTGCCTTCACATGGCTGCATCTCAGCTAGATGAAGCATTTCCCTGAGTCAGATCATGGTTGATCCTCATCAGCCAAAGAGTAAAGTTTGTACCTATGATTTACAAGAAGTTTAATATAATTTTCTGTGCCTTTTTAAATGTCTCATGTGCATGGTGGGTTCGGGATCCAAAGGAAAAATTGTTCATGGAATCCAGGAGGCCCTGAGAAGTAGGATCCTCACTTGAGAAGCTTCCTCACTCTGAGACTGGAAACAAGGTTCTATCCTTGGATTCAGAATTCCCACATCCTGTTATAATGGAATATCTTGGCTGCATTAGGTTTCAGGAGGAACAGGGGAGAGGAGAGTCCACAGGGGGAGTCAAAAAAGTCAAAATGGAGGTTGCAACTATGTAACCAAAGCCCTACTCCTTTTAATGTAATGCACTAAATCTTCCATTGTATAGTCACAGCTATTTTAACTTTTTTGACACACACACATACACACATCCCAGATGCCCCTGAGAGAGGAGGCACTGCTATTTCAATTCTCTGGAGGGACCAGTTCATTTGAGTTCCTGTCCTGCTCGACTGTATTGTTCTCCATTCTGGCTTTTCATTTGAAAAATGGCAATGTATTTATTTATTTATTTATTTATTTTATTTTAATTTAATGATTAGTTCTTCAGTCTGCTTTTCTTTTTAATTTTCTTTTCTACAATATATTTTAGAGGGTAAATGGGGAAAGACTGTCTCCTTTTCATTAATTGCCATTTCGCTTCTCTGGTAGCTATTTTGGCTGAAAAACGGGATTTTTAAAAGTTTCAAATAATTAAGGAAAGAAAGAAACAGCCGATTTATGCAAAAGTCTACCATTCTAGCATCTTGCAAATGAAAAAAAAGAGAGAAAAAGAACAGAACAGAAAAGAAAAGAGAAAAGAGAAAAGAGAAAGTGCAGGAATGTGAGTCCTTTTTGTGTGTGTGTGTGTGTGTGTGCTTTACAATTTAAAAACAAAACAAAAAGAAATAATCTTAACCATAATTAGCAGTGACTTTGTATACTTGTTGGGTGATATTCTTTAGAATTATGAAACTATTCAAACTACAACATAATCCCATTTTACAAGGGGAATGTAATCAGCGTTGCTACAAATACTGCCCCACCCCACCCCACCCCGTGGCGACTGGAACGAAAGGCTGGCAGGGAAAGGGGTTAAGAAGTTAAACCTGAGGAACAATAGAACAGCGGCCAGAGGGCCATGTTCTTTTTCATGCGCATTGTCTGAGCAGGAAGGTCTGTCAGTCAATAAGGCAGATGGACTCTGACTCTGGGGTGGCGTAACAGAGAGTCTAAGCTTCTCCTGAGCCTTTTGCCTGAAGGCTGGGTCCTGCAACCAGATCCGCACAACTACCCTGCAGCCCTGTGCATGTTCCACTAATACATGCCAATGGGATTAGCATCAGGCAGCAATTACAGACTCTCCTTTGTGTGGCCTGCAAAGCTTTGATTTCCAAAGTCAACGCACACTGTATTTCAACAGGGATGGCTTTCTGGTTCTTGGGATGGCATTCAAAATGATTTTTAATCTTCGGTTCCTCTCTTCCAGCTACCTAGGGGAAGCTGCATTGTAGGCTGACATGAAGGGGATCAATGCTCCCAACCACAGGCAGCATTGATGTTCTGAAACTGAAATGGAAAGTTTTATGAATGAATGTGACAGCATTTCATGACATGAATGGATCATTCATAAAGACATGAGTGCATGAATCGGAAAACAGTGATCACTTCATAAATTGTTTGGCGTTTGAAATACACAGACTCAAAATATCTTATAAGCTTGATATCTAATTGGGCTCCCCATATATCATCTAAGTACATACTTAGAAACAGTGGGCTACAGTTGTTTTTAAAAATTGTTTCTGAACATTTATTTGGGGAATAATTTATGTATTTAATTATTTAAATGTTTAAACTGCCCAGTAGCTGAAGGTCTCTGGGCAGTTTTACAATAAAATAATAAAGAAACATTAAAATTATGATAATTAAAGCATGAATAATATTTAGAATGTCTCTCCCTCTCGCTTTTACTTTTTTTATTAAGAGAAGCAAGAAGGACATCTGCAGGGAAGTATCAAAAAAGTCAACATCCTGGTCTTGACTTCCTACACCCAGGATCCTGAGAAGCGAACAGAGCATCGACAAAACATAAAAAGTAGAATAATAAAAAAGAAACAGGGAAAAAGTTAACAGGGAAAAAAATTTACAAATTCAGAATATATTGTAATTTTAAGAAAAATATATATTAAAAAGATTGCATCCACTTCCATTATTTCTACTCAGAAAAACGTTTGTACAGATGACACCAATTTATTAGGTAGTATTTTCTTGATAGAATAGAAGATGGAGACCAAATTTGAATTTAAAAATCCTTAAAAAAACATTATTCAAGACTTGTTGATTTTTCAGCCAATGCATTTCCTACATTTTACATATTCCTGGTCTAAGAAAGATGCACATTAATTTCCAGGATTTTGCAATATATTTTGAATTTCTATAATGCATTTTGACTCTCACAGCTGTTCCATAAAAATAGTACAAAAAATTCATATTCTTGTTGGTGAGTTAAAGCAACAGTTTATTTATATCCCATTTTAAAACTGTCATATTAAACAGCATGCATCATTAACAAGATAGAAAAAAAAATGAACCATGTTTACAGAGAAATTTTGATTTGAATGTTTTGGTTGAGAATCTGATGGACTTTGAAGTTTGCTACTTTAGGAAACTCAATGACCCTACAAAAATTGTTAGATTCTTGTCATCCTAAGCCATTATGTGGTTAGTGCTGATGGCAGTAATACCTGGAGGATGACAGGTTCTCCAGACCTCTTAATGTATTTTCTTACAAACACAGGGCTACAGAGTGAGCATTTTTTATATTTCTCTTCACCTATCTGGTAATTGTCCAGACTTTTGCAACACAGTTATGGCGACCCTACACACAACCCCCCAAGTGTGTGCAGATTACTTAGGACACATACCAGATCAGATACACATAACACATAAACTCTGCATGTATCTTGAATTTTTTACTCTTTGTTCTTGGATTTTGATATATACTTTTGTTCTTAAATGCTTTTGCTTGGTTTTCTTGAATTTCAGTTTGGGGATAATTTAGTAAAGGAGCAATATAACCTAACCATTTTCTAATGGCTATTTCTTTCAAGATTTTTATCTACATGTTGTATGCATCATCATAAAATAGGAGAAGACAAAACTAAGAACCAGCTTCAGACTTAGTTGTACTATTGATATTGAAGGACTCAATTACTCATGACTAACTTGAGCCTCATTTATTTCAGTAGTCTGAAGTCCAATTGCAGTCCTGTAACGAACATGTTATAATGTATAACATAATTATATAATAATACCATTAATATAATTAAAATATTCTAGTTTGGGGTTTGGTTTGGCTTTTTTCTCCATTCTAATTAGCCATGCAAGTAGCTACTTTGAAGACTGGAAAAATGGGAGAGAAGGTTTTATAGTGTCCTGCAAAAAAATTATTCCATTTTTCTGTGCCAGTTCTCACTCTTTTTCATGAAAGAGGAATTGCGTTTGAAACCTCCTTCAAAGAAGAGGACAATTTTGATGAAATTCTCAGGAGTGCAGCATCCTTGAAATTATCTAGTTACAAGTTGGCCAATGATATACGTGATGCCTTTCAATCACCTCTTCAGTGGGTCTGCAATGTCTCTGATTTCCCACCCTTCCATTAAATCCTGAGGAAGGAACTGCTCCATGGAGCCTTTTGTGATTGTGAGATGAAGACAGGCAGGGAGGCTTCAGATTATGGACAGATGTGTACAGAAAAAAGCAACATCAGCAGTAACACCTCCATCAGCTCTAACGATACAGGAACTCACAAACACAGCCAAGAGAAGTTTGAAAGAATTCTCAAGGACTCCTTCCACAGGAGAAGAAAACATCTACAAGGCAAATTTTAGCCTGGCATTAATGTTGAATCCTCCCCTCCTTTGCTTTTTATTTAGTCTAAATTGCCTCCAACTCTACCTAAAGCTGTTTTTTTCTCCACAAGGGGGAAAAAATGTCCAGAGGCTGTTTCAGTCTCCCACTTCCCCACACATATGAACACACTTCAGAACTAATGACGGGGTGAATAATTTCAGTTATGGAAAGGAAGGCAGGATTAAAGAGGAAATCATTAAACGTTATTTCTCAAAGCATCAGCTCCCTGTTCTTGCAAGTAAAGAAGCAGCCGTCTGCTTGTTTGTTTTCACTATGAGAAATCCTGATCACAGATCTTCATCTATTTTGTCCTATCAGTTTTTATTCATTTCTTTGGATCACAGTCACACACTTAAATCTCACTTATTTCAGTCAGGTTTCCCTAAGTCTGTGCTTTATCGTCCCAGAGACTTGAAATGGGATATATTTGGCCAGCTCATACTCTTAATTTATTTCAGTATCTAAGATTCTGTTTAAATCCTGTTTTAATGTACAAATTTTCAGGGTTTACAATCAAGACATATAACTACACATCTATTTATCCCACAGTATTTCCCCTCCCCCCTTTAAAACTTTTTATTTAGTAGGAATATACCAAACCTACCTTAAATCAGTAATTTAATCTGGGTTCCATAAAGTGGAAGCATTTCTGGAACAAACAAGTTGTTCTTCACAGTTTGGATGTATATGAAAGCTGTCACAAATTAACTATTTCAAAAGATAATGTAAACAAGATCTTATTGCAGCTCCAGAAAAGGAACAATGCTATACTTCATGGTTTGGGAATGGGATCAGAGCCAACATTTTAGTGCCTTAATTCAGTGCCTTGAGAAGAAAGTTTTGTTTCCCTAGCAAGCCATTAATATCCAGGCTTAAGCTACCTAGATCCACAAACATGTTCAACTGGAAATAAGCAATTGAGCTTTATTTTAATATCCATTGCAAAGAATATCACCATAAACAAAGGCTGTCATTTCTGCTGGCTGTTTTCTTTTCTGATATATTGTTCTTCCAAACCTTTTAGATCAACTGTTCTAATCTATGTGCTCCAAAGACTGTACATTCAAATATGTACCAGCTAGTCACAGCCTCAACTTCACACTGTGGTTTAGACACAATTTTCTGTCCTCCATTCTTCATGGGTATAGTCCAGCTCTTTCATAGGATTACTATGTTACAAAATGTACATGGGTGTAAGGGATGAAGAACCTGTTAGACTATTTTTGCTCGTCAATGTGTCACTGAACACGATAATTAATAATGAAAATAATAATTAGTTATTTGAGTTGGGCGCTGTTTAAGTCCAGAGCGATAAATAAACAAGGCTGCAACCTTAAATTTGAGAGGTTTTGCTAGCCTTATCCAGCAAAATGAAATTTTCTTCTATGCAGATATGTATACTGTTGCATTCTAAGTAATCTGAAACCTGAGTTTTGGTTAATTACTCCTGTGAATAAAGCTGGAAGAAATATGCTTTCTTGATTTTTAGATAATGCAAACATACAGAGCAAGCATCATCTTAGAAAAGGGCAGTTCTGTGTTTTTTCTCAGTTCATGTCCAGTATTACAATTATTTCTTTATGTTAAAAAATCAATTTCCTGATACCTTTTAATTGCATAATTTTTAAAATTTAGATCCTTTTGTGGAATTGACATTTTAAAAATTATATCAATGTTTTAGTTGTTTTGCATCTCTCTTTGTGTAAATTTTCTGTAAATGTGTATGGCTATGCATATAATAAATCTGGTGTATGTTGTCATACCAACATTATCCTCTACTTTATATGTGATTGTGTACCATTATAATTAATGTGTTTATTTATTGCTGTTTGTAGCCTCTCAAAGAATTTTGTCACTAGCTGCATGAAAGTGTTGCTGATTCACACATGCATACTTGCTGAGGCCCATTATTAGTTGGTGGGGGGAGGCAAAAGGTTTATAACTCTTGGTTCCACTAATTCTTCCCTCGACAAATCACCCATAATAAGGCTTCTTTTTTTTTTTTGGTCTAGCTGGGTTTTAGCTTTGGAGATGAGACTGGAAAAGAAATAAAATGAAACACTGACCCTTTCAAAGTGAAAAGATAAGCAACTAAGAACTCTCTTCTGATTATTTTCTCTTAGAAGCAAATCCCACCAACCAATGTCCTAGCTCTATAATAGAAACAATGGGCTGAGTAACTCCTACTCTCTTTGTCCCCAGTAAGGGGTAAAGTCCATAAGATGGGGACAAAGCAATCACAGCAAAGGTATCAATGGGAGAGAAAGATCAACCTTAGCTGAAGATCTGTTGAAAGACCTAGAGCAGTGTTTCTCAACCTCGGCAGCTTTAAGATGCGTGGACTTCAACTCCCAGAATTCCCCAGCCAGAAGGCTGGCTGGGGAATTCTGGGAGTTGAAGTCCACGCATCTTAAAGCTGCCAAGGTTGAGAAACACTGAGCAAGAAAGTGCCTTCTCCCCACGCCCACTCTCCAGTTTCTTGAGCTATTTTATTCTCCTCAATTTTAGTAGCAAAGAAACACATTACAGCAGCTACAAAACCAAGCAAAACAAAAATGGGTACATTAAGTCTTGGATGGGCTTGATACATCTTGTCAGGTGAAATAGGAACCCCTCCAAAATGGAAGGGGAAAATGGTTTGAAAATCCCATCTCCCAATTTCAGAGATAGTAGCACCGTCCCTACTGCAGCTGTCTATGACCCGCCTTCTTCGGTAATTCTGTAAAATGTCGAAATGTTGATGACACTATTTAAATGGTATTAAATTGCATGAATGATATTTTAAAAATATAAATCATAAATGCGAGGAGCTATACTGAGTCGCTGTGCAATGAGATGGGCAGTGACAAATGTGAAAAATAAATAAATAAATAAATAAATAAATAAATAAATAAATAAATAAATAAATAAATAAATACTGGTTCGTTCGTTTTCTGTCAGCTATTTTTTTTTCCTCAATTTTTTTGCTATTGTTCATATTTGTCTCTCCAGATCTTTAGAACAAGGAATTATGAACTGGGTGGCTGGATGTTTTATTTGGGAATCAGATTAGCATTTTTTTCTGAAGACACTTACCAGAATAGACTCCAAATATATTCATTAAAGAGCTCTGAGTGACGCCAAAGGTACCCCAGATTTTGGAACTCCAGTGGCTACAATTGCACCAGTCAACTACCTGTATACCTTTGCTGTCATCCTTACCAGGTCATAAAAAATAAAAATAAAATAAAATAAAATACTGCCAACACTTTCTTGTCCAATCTTAACCCAAATGAAATCATTGCTTTTATTCATGAAATGGATCATGCAAATTCATTCATCATTTTAGAGAGTTGCTAATTCAACCAACCAAACGATACTGTACAGCTATTCCATCTGGAAAGAAAAAAAGAAATGGAAGAAGTCATGAGGAAACATGAGAGCGACAGATGAAAGCTGATATAATCGGGGGGCCCATTATATTGTGTGACTACTGTATCAGAATCATTGCACAGTTAAGAACCTTGTCTGGAAGAGGAAAAGATTTTTTTATGAAACCGTAATCTGTATATGCTATATCATCATTTGCTTCCTGTAAAAAAAGCACAGGATGACTAAAAAAATACCATATGACTGATTCAATGTATGTGGTATTCCTTAGAAAAGCAACATTACTCAATGCAATGTGTTATTTAGATATTTTCTAATAGCTAAACTATTGAAAACAATTAGGCTTGAAACCCAGCTGTACCCTTTTCTTATCCCATCGTAAACCTCATGTGTCTATGATGTTTCATTTGAAAAAGTGACTGAGATTTTTTCTGTAGCTTTTGCATCAAGGGAAGGCTTTTCTTTCAAATGTCCCTCATCCCCTTTTTTTTCTTTTTCTTTTTCTTTTTATGGTGTGTTTGATGGTATCTCTATTGTCCTGGTTAACTCCCAACAGAGTAATTACAGGCTATCATTTAAGAGCTCTTCTGTCCTCTAGCACCATGGATTTCAAATTTCAGAGTCATAAAATCCTGGTATGGACCTTCTCACACAACTGTGGGAGGAAGGGTTATGCATATTTTAATATTATAGACAAGAACAGCTACGGATAAGCATTTCTTTAAGCCCTGATACACCATTTCTAACCCTCTTACTTTGAAATATAAATATAAACACACACACACACACACATTCATATATTCATCCAGACTGGAGATAAATTAGAAAACAGCTAAATAGATTTTGTTGTTGCTGCTGCTGTTACTGATACCTTTGTAATGACAATAGTATTATGATTTAAGTGAATTTAAAATAAGGAATTGCATCTGCTCAGATTTTATTTTTAATCTGGACTTAAAACCTTTTTTGCCCCCTCTATATAGCAGGGAGATAGAAACCCTTGTGAACTAGGGAAGGCGAACAGAAACTCTATCCATCACATAACCATTTAAAGAAGACTTCCAAAATATCATAAAGCCATACCTATTGGTGATGTTAGCTTGAATGATGGGAACTGAAGTTTAAAAAATCTGGGAAGAAGCACCTTCATTATTAAAGGATTATTTATATTCCCCATTCACAAGCTACATTGCTCCTTCAGAAATGAACACATAAAAATGAAATAGGCATAGAATGCAAAAGAAATAAGTCATATCAACAACAAAAAATAACACCAAGAAAATAACAAAAATACATTGAAATTTAAGCCAAACTGCCTGGTAAAATAGCAGTGTCTGACTCTGGCACTGAACTGCTCTGTATAGTTTCTAGGTGAGTCTTTCTGGGGAGGGCATTCCACAACCAGGATTCACCCTTAAAAGTCCTCTCTCTCTCTCTCGGTCATTTGCCTTGTCTCATCTGGAGGAGGGCCTCCAGAGATGATGGTGAAGGTCTTGGAGTATAAGTAAGAGAAGATGATCATTCACTTAATTTGCCTTTAATGAATATAGCATAAGTGCAGTTGTCGTTTCGTGGAAGTCAGCATTTAAAAGCCAAACTTGTTCTTTTTTTCACTTGAAAGGAGATCACCATGATTTCATCTAACTAGGTATCTTGGTATCTACTTATAGCCTTACCAAAGTGGCTGAAGAAGAAGAAGAAAAAATAAGAGGCTGGCTTTCTTGAACTATTCCCTTGTTCTGTTACCCTTTCTATGCCATGAGCTATACGGTAAATCCTGTCTTTAGCTATGCAGCATGAAAAGTCTGTTTGAAGTTGGAATCAGTGGCTGCCTTTTTCACAGTAAATTGACCTTGTGCGGCACTGCCAATGTCATAATGCTCAGCTTTATCTTGGCTGAGAAAGAGAGAGAATCACAAACTGCTTCTGCATGATTAGTTCTGCCACTTCAAACGTGTTTCTTCCGAGTCAGCTTCCACACTTGGTGCTAGAGATACTTGGCCCTGGGAAACTTTAATCTTCCTCAGAACGTCTGCGATTTCAGTAACTCTTCATTCACTGGATTGAAAAGTAGCTGTGCTAGACAACTATGAAAGTATACTTGTTTAGCATAAACTAAATCAGCAATCAATTGAAATGTTTAAAATCTCCTAGGTATAGCAATCTTATGTTTCTCTAATATGAAACATTAAGATGCAGCCTTCTAGGGGATGTCCAGATTAAGGAGAGGTTGAAATCAGAACTCTTCACTAATCTAGATGGTCCCTCAACAACAGCATCTATGAAATCATTTCATAAAACTGTTGAACTCCAGGGAGATCGCTAGCCCTGTCAGAAGAAATACACAGTAAATAATAATAATTAATGCAAACTGAGGGTTGAACCACCTACCCCACCGCACCACAAGTTTAGGAGAATAATTTCAAGGAATTTAAAACCTTAAAAAGAGAGCATTATTGAAAGAAGAAACAATAGAAGAATAAAACAATAAATATCAGAAGTAAGTACAGTATACAGTATGTATTCAAGGAAAAATATGCAACACCCTATATATGGAGATTAATGGTGTATGTCTAGAAATTCTGAGAAGGCAACAATATTGTTATCTGATGTTTCCATCTTTTCATACTTTATAACTAATATGCACGGATGAGAACCCCTGCCCACAATGTCACACACACATTCTCCCATATGTGCATTTTATGTTCCATGGTGTCCAGTTAATAGTTCACATTAAGCTAAATTGTGCAGTCTTGAAATATGTGTTTACATCTGTTCAATAAAAGAACAACTCAAGAGTCTTTAAACATATTGAGAACTCAAAATCTGAACAAATCTGCAGTTAAAAGCTTCAGCTATTTTTACACACCACTCATCCTCTCTATCAGAAATATATTATGTTATGCAGCTTTATGAATCGATTGAGTTTTCCTCATTTTTGGTGATGTAGAGCAGCAATAATAAGTTGAAGATGAAAATATTTAAAAATAAATTACACAGGTTTTATAGGAGAGGGAAAATGTATTGAAGGACCAGAGAAGCCAACTACTAAAGAAATGTGTCAATAATGTTTTTTTTAAAAAAATTGATTAAAACAGTGAAGAACATAGTACAGTTACCGTACAATTCATAACCTCTGTTGGAATGAATGAAGGCTCCACTTTATTGTGGACAAACATGTTCTACAAGAGTTAAAAGGCTGAAATAGAATAACTTGGAACCTAGCAAATAAGTCTATATGTCAAAAGATTTTGCTAACCATCTTGACAAATAAATGATGTGTGTTCTCAGATTTTATTAAAGGTATTGATAAGTGATGACAACTGCTCCCCACATAAGTGTTGTTTTCCCAGAATTAAACTTGCTGTCAATTTTATCAGATATTACAAAAAGTCATAAATGTACATCATCAGAACATAGCAGTGAATAAGTGGGTCTGTAAAAGAGTTTAAGTGCATTAAAAAGGGGGAGAGGGGATTCCTGTTCAATTCCTGCTAAAAGCATCTTTCCCAGATGTCTTATTTTTCCTGAAGAGTTCAGCTTTGACTGCAAAAAGTAGCTGGTGCAGTGGGTGGGAAATTTGGGACGGGGGAGCATTTTCCCAGCTTCTTTGCCACTTTCAGCCTTATGTAGACTACTTTTACACTACACAGTAAGCTATAAAACATAGGTGGGGAGCCCACCACCCAGGAGCTAAATACAGCCCATTAAAGGCTCAAACGAGACCCTAGGTTCTCCCAGATTCTGTTGCCCTCCATTATCTCTGACCTGCACCTACATCTCTCAGCATTATTGTGCTTCTCTCTGTGTGGATGCATGTATGTGTACACGTGTAGCGTGAACAATATTCGTATGACAGAATGTTTTGCTCAATTCTTTGCAGGAGAAAATAAGGTGCTGGTTAGGATAAGTGAAATGAAGTAAAAATATTCTCTGTCTCATTATCTTCCCAGGGACTTGAGAAACAATACGCTCTGTCAGCTCAGCCGTAAAACATTTAGAGGGGCGAGGAATGTTGATAAAACCAGGAGAAGACAGGAGGTGGCAAATAAGCTCGGAGAACCAAAGAGAGTTTAACAGTATCTCTGTAGAAAGAAATGATGTTCATGAAATTCCTGCCTCGTTCTCTCAAAACCACCGTTGTCTTTGTGGTAGTGCCCTCAATTACTTCATTCTTCCACCCTACACACCTGACGTGCTGCTATATCCAAATACTCTGTTGGTGTATCCAATCCTATGCATGTTCTAATGTGCACAACATCATCTAGAGCAGTTCCATAAAATGATGTGCTTGTCTTTGGTTTTAAACAAACGCTCAGAGAAACTTGGGAAGGAAATTTCTCCTGCCTCCTCTTTGATTTTAAATCTGGGAATCAACTGAAATGTTAAGGGATAGGGATCATAAGAAGCACATATGTGCAATAATTCTGAAAATAGTAATAGTTATAGTGAGATATAACTGGAGAAATAGCAGTTTGGAATAGCAGGTAAAGTGTTGGACTAGGAGTGGGGAGCCATGGAAATTCAATAGGTTTCTACCCTCAGTCATGAAAACTCCCTGGGTGATTTTGGGCCAGTCACTCTCCCTCAGCCCTCCTCACAGGGTTGCCATTGTGGAGAGAAAATGAAATCCCCAAGTAAGCCACCTTGCGCTCTTGCCAGAAAAACAGAACATACATCAAATAAATAAAGATTTATTTAATTTAATATTACATATTAATTTAATATTAATTTCCAGCTCCTTTTTGTAGCATTGACACAACATACTGTTCCAAAGCTGGTGCAGACCTCAGACCAACAAAACCATGGCAAATCATTTCTGGATTGCTGCCAAGAACACAATACTACCTGAGTGATCATCTCACCCCCATTATATGGACCCGTCCCACCCAGTCAAGCAGAAAGGGTATGCTGTGGACCCTGTCAATGAAAGAATGTCAACTGGTGGGGTCCAGAAAGAAAGCCTTCTCTGCCATGGCCCCTGCCCAATGGAATACCCTCCCCCCAGAGGTGAGGCAGGCCCCAACTTTCCTGTCCTTCTGGAAAGCAGTCAAGACCTGGCTCTGCCAACTGGCATGGGCAAGAAAAGGGGCAACCAACCCTGGGGGCAACTAGCACCTTGAAGGTGCTCCCATACATTAACATCTTTTCAATCACCAGCATCTTGGAGCTGTTATTATTTATGTATGTGTTTGGTTTTACTGTATTTTTATACTGTTTTTACTGTATTTTAGTTAATATTTATTTGTTGTTTTATTATAAACCACCCAGAGTTGCTTCCTCGTGAGATGGGTGCCGTCTAAATTTGAAATATAAATAAATAAAATAAATAAATATGGATGTGGGCATCCAGACACCAAAACTGAAGCTTAACTTAAGGAAGTCTTTATCTTTCCATGACTCCCATATGGCAGACTAAATTTGGGGATTTGCAGGATGCAACGGCAGCAAATGACATTGTTTCAATGTTTAAGATGTATACATATAAACATACATACATACATTGATAGTTTCTGGTCTAGTTTACTATAATTGTCCAACATAGGATCTACTGTATATCGTCTTGCCCTAAAAGGTGGATCAGAAACTTCTATGTGTGCAGAATGTGGCAGCAGGAATTACTGGTTCTGATTATGCTGTTCTTATTCTGCATCAGTTATATGGGCTGCCTGTTCAATGCCAAGCCAAGTTTAAGATGCTGGTCTATTAACCTTTATGA
The DNA here is from genome assembly GCF_059951505.1 of Python bivittatus. Taxonomy (NCBI): domain Eukaryota; kingdom Metazoa; phylum Chordata; class Lepidosauria; order Squamata; family Pythonidae; genus Python; species Python bivittatus. The sequence continues at coordinate 4,335,795 of NW_028277097.1, forward strand.
GTGAAAGTTATGAACGGCCACTTGCACTTATTCGCAAGCCTTAAAATCAAAAACTGAAGCCTGGTTTTCAAAACTACCAATGAAGGCTGCTGGCATAGCAGATATGATGCTAGCGCAGTAGGAGAAGACCATCTTGGTGGTGGTCTCACAACTCCAAAATGTGCTCACTGGGGAAGAAAGTTGTCTATGGTGTGTTTGGGGGTCTTTAAAACCTTTTATTCTAATGTGAATAATTTCTGGCATTCTATATGATATACTGTTGCTATTTTAATAGAACTAATGTCATTTTATTTGTTTTTGATGTTTAGTATATAGAGGAGGCATACCCGCAATGTATGATTTAAAAAAAGTTGAGATGGAAGTCCTGACAGTGCAATCAAAGCTGCACCAATTTTGTGCGTGACTCACATATAAAATGGGGGGAGCTCTGATTACACCATAGGGGCTACCATCTTACTTTTTTGACCACCCACTGCATTTACCCTTGTTATCCAGTATATTTATATAAGGCTGTTATTTTATTTTTATTGGTGTTGTGTGGTTTTATTATACAGTTTGTTGATTACTGTAAAATGACGGATCACTTGTTATAAAAGCAAAATAACATCAACAACAATAATGACTCAGATTACACTTTAATTCTCAAACTCTAAGTAAACTCAAATATATGTATAACTTAAATCATAGCCTTTCTTCCTGTATCATTCCCTCCCCTGCCATGACTGAATTTTTAGTTGGAAAATCCAAGACATATTCCCCTGAACTTTTTAAAATGCCAAGTACATTCATAGAATGAAATAAAATGACAACAATGACAACAACAACAATAACAATATAAGCTTTTATGTGATTTATTACTTTGATTATAATCATGGTACTATTAAATTCCCTAATAGCAGAAATTTGTCTCCAACTCTCATAAATAAAACAAACAAACAAGCTATTATAATAGCTTGGAACTTTGATTCATTTCTTTGAAGATAAAGGTTTTTATTACTTGGATCAAAGTCCAATTTTGTGATAATATCTATATATGGAACATCAGGGTTTACCCCTACTCTGGCAATGTTTACCTCAGCCTCAATTAATCGACATCTTCACAGAGTGTTTTGTGAACAGGAAAACTATCTATTTAGAAAAGAAGAAATAGAATTAATTGGGTTTGTCATCTAGCCATTGTGTTCAAACTAAACATGCTTTTAAATTACTTTACAAATAGGAAAAAATGAATGCTAAGTATCAAAGTTCTTTTGAATTGTTTTCTATAAGTTTCTCATTCAATCTGATGAAAGAAAGGGGTTTAGAAACCCTTTCCAAGAAGCGGAAATATCCAAGAAATTCTCATGTAGAGTTTGATATTCTTGCACTGATTCATCTATGAGATGTCCAATTAAATGCCCTACTTTTCATATACAATCAGTTCTTCGGCCATCTGTATGTCAGTTCCCTTCACTGGGAACTGGGACTTTTTAAGTAGTAGTCCTGCTCTTGAGAAATTCAGAGAAATCATAGATCCAGTTTCCACACACCCCTCTTTTGATTCCTCTTCTCCCATGAGAAACAAGGATATTTAATTTGGGACCAACCACAGAATTCAGTTCCTTCAAAGATCTCAGCTTTCCTTTATAAAACCCACATTTCCAGTGTTCTTCATACATAACTTTATTATTATTTTATCTACTTGGAGGGCACAGATGCCATTTGGGGTGCCAATGGGTGCCCTGGCACTGTACTGACCATGGTCTATGAAGATGCATATTTCTCTTCAACATTGTCTTCATAACAATCTTGTCAAGTAAATTTGGTAAGAGAGAGTGAGCAGATTTTTTCTTCTTTTTCTTGCTTCTTCTGATACTCTGTTGCTAGAAGGAGGAAGATGTCCTTTCTTGTCTCAGGATAGGAAATCTTTGTGAAAATCTTTCTTAGTTAGCAGGGCTGTTTAGAGTGACAGGGGGAAAACGTTTCTAACTTTTTTGCAGGGGCAAGCATTGGAAGCGCTGAGAAAAAGGCTCTTTTCTAGACAAAAGTGAAGCACTTTATTGGGGATCTTGACTATGCTTGCAGAAAGCGACACATGGTGCTTGATTGAAAGCTTTTGGTTGGGGTTTTTAATATTGGGATAAATTAATATTGTTCATTTGATCATTTCTTCCTCTAAAGTTTTAATTTTTGTTTTAGTCAACTGTGTTTTGTCTAAGTTCTTCTAAAATAAAGGTTAACCTTAACTGAAGCAGGTGGAACATATATGATGAGTATGGACATTCCAGCTGAAAATAAGTGATTTGAAAGATCTGATGGCTACAATGGATGAAGTTTGCTTTTAATTTTTATGAATTTTCACATCTGTGAAAAGATGGTCTATGTTGGGCATAAGAATACCTTGGCATCAGAACAACACTTCCTCGGAGTTCAGGGCACTATGTTGAAGTGCTAAGTAGGATTTTCATGTTAAGTGAAGGATTCCAATGGTATGGATATTCTCAATGCTCTAACTCCTACTTGTGGATTGAAAATGAGGCCTAAGAAGGCCAATTGCCAGATAATGCCCTTATACCAAAGACTCGTGTCCAAACTGAAAGCTTGAAGTGCACCCTTTCAGCACTCGGATTCAGTTCCAGTGGAAGCCACACTTTGTTTGAGGACTTGGGCTGGAGGAAGCCAGAAGAGGGGCTGGCCTCTCAACATTCTTTTCACACTTTGCTTGAAGACAAGGTTGTTGTGCCATCCGAAGTGCCCTCTTCATTGACACATTCCATGACACTCTGGCATGACAGAGTCTGCCTTGTGCCGCTGACAGAGCACAAAAATCATTTGAGAGAACTGATCTGAAAGAATGAAGGAACCCCCACCCAACCCATATCAATCCCCCAATGTGACTTCATGTCATCTCACACTGTGCTGTGGTCACTTTAGCTTAACTAGGAAATAACTATTCTTCTGAATGCAGAAACTTTGTGCTGATAACCTCAAGGGCAAACTGATAGGAGAGGACAAATTATATCCCTGAAATGTGTGACTTTTGAAGCTATCAGGGTATTTAGCTCTCTTTCCATTTTAACTCTTCAGAAGTGCTGAAGCTTAGATTACAAAGCATGGATGTATCAGAAAAGAAGAGTGTAGGATATGGTGTAATGTGATTTTTAAAACTTCAAGGAATTCTTCCTAGATGAAATAGATAGAAGTGTTTAGAGAGGAAAGGAAACAAAATAATAGCAAACAATAATGAAAAGAATTTTTGCCCTAGATCTGAAGAACCTTACAAATGATTCCACTCATCCTTAGGTAGAGATGTTGGAATTCTATTTGATTCAGATTTTTAAGCAAAAAAGTCTTAACCAGCACTTCCGAGACTGAAACACAGTTATCCTACAGATCATACATTTCAGCGAATTCTACAATGTGTCATTCCAAAGAGCACACATTTAGGGAAGCTGAGATCCACATGGTTACATATGTACAATACATCAAGCCAGGAACACTGTGATCAATTTACATTTTCCTGCTAAGTCAGAAAAAACAAAACATCTGATGCTCCTGGTTCTTTGGATGGCTCTTTACTCCTAAACAAATGAGCATACATTTAGAAACCTGAGATCACAAGGCTTAAGTTATGGAAGAGAGTAAAGAATTACTACAAAAGTTGAGGCAGGAAGTTATCATTTGCATGAAGAGCAGGTTCCTCTTGAAGGAAAAATCTACTGGGGAAGGGAGATCTTCAGTGGGAACATAATACAGAATTAATGTCTCCTTCTCAAGTGGAAAACATATTTTTAAAACAAGAAACATGATATGCCCTTTCACATTTTAATATTGTCATTTTTGCCTCTTAATTTCCTTTCACTAATGGTTTTCCTTTTCCTCCTCAATCAGGAGCTTGAGTTTTTAAAAAGCTGTTAAATATAGGAAATAATTTAGAAAGCTTTAATCACATTTTAATGCATATTGACCAGGGCTCCAGCAAGCTGTCTATTCAATACCTACTAAGAAATAATGCCTATTTCATTCAATGGGGCTTTTCACCAAATCAGTAAATTCAGGATCTTGCAGCTTGAAAATCATTACACCCAATTAGGAAAGGGATCCTGATTGATCAATCTTTCCCTCTTGTGTGACACAGGGAAGTGAATGTCTGGATATTGGCCATTTTTGAAAAATATGGATTTAGTGCTTAAACAAAATACACTTTTTTCTTTTGAATCACTGAGTTATTTTTCCTCATAACCAAAGTTCATTAATTAATCAATCATCTAAAATGTAGAACTGGTCAGCCAGAGACATTGTGCTTTTGCAAAAATGGTTGCTGTATTGTTTATTTGTACAATTGCTTAAATATTAATCTATTTTTAGAAGGATTACAAGATGTACTTCTGAAGATGGTTTGCCAGTGTATCATTCCTAATATTGAAGGCTGATCAAGTCATTGATTTTCAACCCATCCTTTGTGATACTTATGTATCCAGTTTTGGCCAACAAATCAAGAATCCAGATGTATTTGAAGTGTTAATATTGTATGAGAATCTCACTGCTAGAAACAGATAAAGCACTCCATTTCTTGTACATGTCAATATTGCAAGCCCTCAGTTTGAATTTTACTTGCAAGCTTTTCTTAAACACATTAACATTTTCATTTATTTGTGTATGTTTTTCCTCCTCCACATATGCCCTTTGTGTGCAGTTCTCCTATATATATGGTTTTCTTTGCTGCTTTTCCTATCCTATGCATTTTTTGCGTGATATTTGAAAACCATGCCACAAAATTTGAAGACATTGTCAAATAAGAAGGATAACCATGCCTTGGAATTTGAATTAATGTGTTTGATTCACATATTAGTCTGGGAGTTCACTTGAAAATTTGAGTTTAAAAATTCTCCCTTGTCCCTATTCAATACCTACCTCAATATAGCAATCCTCCTGGATTTCCATACATGGTTAATTAAGGAATAAGAAACCTTTAGTTGCACACACAACAAACTCAAATCTTACTTTACAGTCCCAAGATAATGTCATCTTAATGCAACCTGACAACCAAGGAAGAAGTCTGGAGCAATAATAGTATGCTAATCTGAGGAGAGTTATCTGGGTTATATTCCTTGATCTATAAATAGCTGGGTCTGTCATATTTTGTCAAGACGTTGAGGCTGCAATCTAGGGTCTCTGAAAGACTCTCCCAGGGATCATAAGACTTTTCTGAGTTGGACTCCCACCATCTGATTCCTGAGAGTTTCCATATCAAAGCTTTTAAAGCATACTGGTAAGATTGTCCTGCCTGTCATTTGGTTCCTCAGAGCTCATCTACATACAGTATTATGCACAGAAAATTTGGACTATATGTCTTAATCCTTAGGTGAAGAGAAACTATTTATATTTTCAATGCTCCATGAAAAAAGTACATCCTTTCAGTGTGTGGTAATGCTATCTTGAACATTTAAAGAAGTTTTTGCTGGATATTCAGCATTTTTTTTGCTGAAATTGATACATATAGAATTTATGCAAAGCATTTGAAATTCTTTGTTGCACTAAAGTTGATAGGAGTACTGTATTACAAATGTATTCTTTCTTCATTCATGGCATACATGCCTAGAATATGGCACTGGTACTTCAGATAGTGAGTACTTTATGATCCTGGGCTTCTAAATAGCTTTAAAGAGGTGTAACCCAGAGGTTGGGATCCTGCTGTCCTCCAGATGTTGTTGATATGTTAGCCAGCATGTCCAAGAATGCTAGGAGTTGTAGTTTGTCAACTACAACTGCCGCAGTTTCTCCACCCTTGATGTAGACTGTTTCTTCCCTACCAACGTACACAAAAGTTCAGTTTTATTAGTATTAGCCAGGGAAATATTCCTTTTTTCCAACCAGTTTTCATTCAGTTGACAAAAGAGGATTCACTTTAGAAATGTTTGCACAGAGAACAACATTACAGAGAGAGTCTCCTGAGTGGAGTGTGATATTCTTGAACTGATTTAGTTAAGAGGTACCCAGTAGGTATGAGAGTGAATGGCCTATCTTTCATTTTACAATCATCTATCCTACAGTCTCCCTGCTTCCTAGTCTCAATTAAATGTTTAGAAGGCATCATGAGGGAATTCCTCCCTTTGATGTCCCATGGGCCTCTTAATCATAACTTAAGGAAATTTTGCCCTTAAGAAACTTGGAGAAATTGCTTCTGGAAAAATTTGGAGAAATCATCCAGCCAATTTCTCTGCCCATGAGTCTGGTGGAGAATTTTTGAAAGGCTATTTGTGCCTTGTTGTAAATTCTACACCAGAGAAAAGTTTCAATTCTTTTCCTGTCTGACTCTGGAAGACTTGTGCATAGCCAGCTAAACCTTGCCTCCTAAGACCTGGAACCAAGATTTCTAAAATTTAGACATTCTTCCTAAACATTCTGCCTTGGGAATTTTTTTGACCCTATGCATAGCACTTACTGTATGTTAATACTTCTTCATCCTTATACTGATAAGTTATATCTGGTTGGGCCTTCTCATTTTTAAATACAGATATGTATGCCTAGAACATACCTCCTGTTTAAAAGTAGAATTGATCAGGGTTTTTTTTTTTCAAGCTGCATATCATCTTGGGTTTCTAAACCTTTTCTGTCTTTCCCCCCAATTCCAGATGTCTACTGGCCATCTCAAATTCAGTTTCTGCCTGTAGCTAAAATACCTCATGGCTGTGTATGGCTCCAAAGACTGTGTTTTTTCTTGCATGCTTGCTTTTTTTTTTTTTTTTTGGAGAGTCAGAGAGAGTACAAAATGTCTGCCAAGCCTAAAAATGATACAGATCAGGTTTCTATGTCTGCTAGGTGACGCTTACTCAGCAGTCTGGCTCTTGTCAGTAATTTTTCAGCAGTTTGCTGCACTGGATTTACCTTAGAGAGCTAGGAGTGCAAGCTAACGGGAAGAATTTCTCCCTGCTGAATTGCAGCATACCTCTCATCTTACCAAACCACTTGAGGTTGTGCTGGCCAGAACAGGTATTGTCCCATCTCATTTTGTTCTTGTTCATCACTGCCACCAGACAGCCAGGCTCTTTGTCTCATCTTTCCAAAGATTTCATATTGGATGAAGGCTTAAACATCCATGGGAAGAGGGAAACCCCAGGACATGGTTGGGGAAGATTACTCACTTCACCACGCTTGCCATCTTTTATCGTTATCTTTTATTGACTTTATTATAATGTCTTTGTTTGATGGTTGTGAGCCACCCAGAGTTGCTGAGGGTTGAGCGGCATAAAAGTTTATTATTATTATTATTATTATTATTATTATTATTATTATTAAAAATTAGTGGAAATTAAAATGAGAAATAGTTGGAGAACGAAGGCTGTGTCCTTAGAGCAGGGGGTCCTCAACCTGTGGCTCCAGGATTCCCTGCAGCTCCCCAAACGTTCATGGGCTTCCATCAGGTTAAAGTTACGGTTATGCCTCTTTTTTGCAGGCTATAGGATTACACTGTAGAGAACAGAAGTATGTATACTAATGTAAAGTTTGATTGGAATTTCAGGTAACTGCGTTTAAGATGAATCCTTAATATACATTTTAGGGCATTATCAAATGTGACCTGCAGTCCATTGATAGAATGAATTGAGCCTTCCAGTGATCAGCGGATGCTGCCCTTCTGTCCCATCATGCTTGTGATGGGTTTGAAATGTTTGCAGTTAAGGTATTTTAATGTGCAGCAATGAGTGGTGCCCCAGATATGGCTACATTGTGCCCTGGCTGTGTGCATAGGAAAGCCATCAGATATCCACTTTCTAACTCCTAGTGTTCCAACATAATGGTAGGACTGGAAAAGGAACCAAAACTATCACACCCAGAGATATGAGCAGACAAATACTTTCAATTTGCTTTCTTTTTCACAGAGGAGAAGTTTTATTTTTCAGGGAGGCAGAGGCATTCAACTTCTGGCTGAAATGTTTTTGCTTACCTGTTGGCCCAGAAGGATATAGTCTGATTGGCTGTTGCCTCTTAACAATTGCTAGAGATTTGTAGTAGAGAAGTATCTGTAGTATCCTCATAACTAAAACAGCAGGATGACCTACTTCAGCTCTGCTTTGTTTCAGTTCTAAAATCAGCAGACTTGGGTGACTGAACAGCTGGCTGTTTCGAAGTGTCCTTACTCTTTGCTTTTCTCCATCAAAGTTCACAAATCTTTTCTTTTATCCTTCTGGATTGCAAACTGGAAGTACCGTTTCAGGGTTAAATCCTCAACTATTTCTTCCACGGCTGGTTAGTGTCAGTTTAATAAGCAGTGTTAATGCTTTGATTTGCAAAACTTGTCCTAACCAGTACTGAACAGTCAAGTGACACTGTAACACAAATAGCAGAACAATATAATTATCAGCATAAAACAAACCACCACATTTTATTTCTTGTGTCAGTTAGAATTCTAAGTTAATTCAGACAGAAATAATTGGTATTAAGGAGTTACAGGAAACTCCATTAATGTCACTTTTAAAATTAGGATGCAAAAAGTAACTTGTTTGAGCAGGCTCAGATTAGTAACATGAATGAACGTACAAATTCACTGCAGTTATTTGGAGGCCCAGAACAATTCAAAACTTTCAAACAATAGTTACTGGCTCTTATTAAGAGCCAGAAAAATAAGAGGTATAAGTAGTGGGTACCAAAGCTTAGGAATCCTGTTTATTCAGACAAGCTAAGCTTTTATGTGACTCAGAACTGTCAAAAGATTATTTTCAGTAGTTCTTCCATACGTCGGGATGTTATTATGTCCATGAATTCTGTTATGCAAAGGGAATGACAGTCATCTCCAAGATCAGGTAAGGCTTGTTAGTTGATAGAAATGACAGTCAATTAAAGGTAATGTGCATTATCGACTGTATTGTTTTGTTGCATTTTGTCACCATAGCATTCCTACCTGACTTTTTGCCTCTGTAATCCCAGAAGGGAGCAACCACAGTCCACTCCTCTTACTCTTATAGGGAGGAACCACTGAGAAAACAACATACCCTCCCTTCTCCCAGAATGGAAGCTCCTCAAACCCTCAATCCCTTATGCCTAGCAGTGGCAGCCACATGATGATCCCACAACCAGTTCATCTTTCTCATAAGGGAGTGGGATTGAAGATGCATCAAGTGCTTCTTTCTCACTCAATCCCTTTCATAGATGGGCGCTGACTCAGAATCTGGACAGGCTCAGAGACACCTATGTGATGTACTTCCTTTGTGGGAGGAGCCTAGAACTTGCCTCTCTCCCCCAGGGTAGACTCTGGACCAATAAATACCAACGGAAAATGTTATATATTGGATGATCACAAGCCATCATATCCTTTTATGTATCCACGTAAAACTCTTATTTCTCTTTTTTTATTATTTAATTTTGTGCTTTGAGAAATGTTCCCATTTCCATATCACAAATCTAAGCTTGCCGTGCTAGCAGAGCAGCCAGATACTACAGCACTTACACAGAGGACCTCCTTGGAGTACCTGCTGTATAATGTGACTGCTCCATTCATCAAGACGCATGTTTGGAGGCTGCCATCACTGGAAGAAGATTGGTGCAGCTCCGTTGACATCACTTTTTGACATTTGCATTCCTTATCCTGATTGCTTAAACTGTTGCCCCACCTTCATCCCTGAAAGGATCAGCATGCTGTATATGAGACTATTCGTAATAGCATAGAGTTAGAAGACGCCTTGTCGTTCACCAAAATCTATTAAGCCATAGCTGTGTTTCCTAGCACTGGTATATGTTGTTTAATGTCTACATTTTATCTAAACATTTTAATCAAGATCTAGATGTGAGTTCAATGTTAAATTATATCAAAAAACATAACTATTCTGACTTCAATAGGTATTTCAGACTAACATCACAATTACACATACTAAAATTTGATCTAAACCACCAGGTGTCCATTGAGAATGTGACAGAATATAAATGGGATAATCAATAATAAAACAAAAAAAAATCCTTTTTTAATGAATTAAATTTTTTATGCAGTAACCACACCAGAATGGGAATTCAAGATGAGGAGGAAAAGCCAAATTTTCTCCTTTTTGATTTTCAAAATGTGCCAGGTGTGAACATTTTCTCCTGGCTACATAGAGCTGTATTCATTGGAATTCTACATATCATGACCAGGTCAAATAGCAAAAATAACATTTTCTCATCAAAAACTAAAGTTCCTGTAGAGACCAGTTAAGTCCTCCAAACTCTGGGCTGAATATACATAAAATGAAACAGCAATCAAGGCTATGCAAGATGTGGAAATCAGTCCTTGGAAGAGTGGCTTAAAATGTTAGGTACATTTGATTTTAAAGAAGCAAAATTTAATGGAAGTTGCAGTAGCAAAGAACAGGAATACAGCCAATGGATGGAAATTGTCAGGAACCAACTCTGGCAAAACATTATAAAAAGTGGCCTGACAGTAAAAGTAAACTATATAACAGAGAGTTTTGGAAGATATACAACCAGAAGCAGGATAAGCATCTGTTATGATTGCTACAGTTGCATCTGGTGCACTACAATCTCAACTAGCTTGGAATAGATTATTGATTTATGTATGTTTCAAATTTGGTCACTGCCCATCTCACTAGGAAGTGACTCTGGGTGGTTTACAGTAAAAACAAAAAATAAATATTAATTAAAATACAATAAAAATACAATAAAAACTACATACATACATAAATAACAACATATTCCAAGGTGCTGCTGGTAGAAAGGATATTAATATACAGGAGCATCTTCAAGGTGCTAGCCACCCCCAGGGTTTGTTGCCCCTTTTCTTGCCTCATGCCAGTTGGCAGAGCCAGGTCTTGACTGCTTTCCGGAAGGTCGAAAGGGTAGGGGCCTGCCTCACCTCTGGGGGGAGGGTATTTCATAGGGCAGGGGCCACGGCGGAGAACGCTCTCCTTCTGGATCCCACCAGTCGACATTCTTTCATCGACAGGGTCCACAGCATACCCTCTCTGCTTGACCGGGTGGGATGGGTCCATATAAGGGAGGTGAGATGGTCCGTCAGATTACTTATTCCAATGCCAGATCAAAGGTATATGGTACCCTGAGGCCACATTGACTGATGGTGCCACCTCCTGCCAATGCAAAGATTTGCATTTTTTGAATGTTTCAGAAAGAGGGGTGGTGTTGGCACCCCTTAAGCTTTGGTGCCCTAGGCCAGTGCCCATTTGGCCTTAACTTAAAACCAACCCTGGTTGATTCTAATGTCACTTCTTCCTTCTTAGGACACTTAAATTGTGCCTTTTCGTTAGTGTTGTCCCAAGACATTTTACAGTCACAAACAGAGCCTAATTATTTAAGAGGAAGCTAACACTTTAAACTGTCTGTACTATTTAGATACTATTTCTTGTCTATATCTGTTACTGTCATGATATGGCTTCATCTTCTCCACTGCATCTAATCCCTGGAAAGATCAGTTTTGTCTGCATAGTTTGTCCAGTTCTACCAAGACTTTTTTCTTTTAAAAAATGGCTGTTCTTAAATAAATAAACAACATGTAAAGGCATCCGGGGCGGGGGGGAACCCTCAATCCATTGGTCTGAAACCTATTTATGTCTATTATGCTTGCAAATATATTAAATTATGTCAAACAGAAAACAGTGAAATCTCTTTATTGATTTTCAATTATTGTCACTGAAAATTCAGATTTCCCAGTTGACACTCAGATTCAGGTTTGAGTTAAATCAGATGACCTTCTATCAGTCCAAGTCAATTAGGGCTGTTCTCCAGATCACTATCAGTGCCTGAACTGGGACTCAGCTGTAGGGTGACAGAGCATATACATGTCATGATGAAAGGGGCAAATAGGTCTAGAAAATAGTCAGAAATCTTGCAGAGCCAGCCACTCTGCAGGAATGTGCAACTTCCATTGGTTTAAGGACCAGTCAAACTTTGTACAAAACATTCATGGTCACATTCTCTGGGAGAGAACAGAATCCATTTGGGAGAGTGGATCAGGGAGGGGGGTGTTAAGAAGTGAAATTGGATCTTAAGTCTTGCAAGAGATCTATTTTGCTTCTTAACCCCCACACACCCTTCCCAACTCAAGAAATACAGAAAAAAAAAAAAAAAAAAGGGCAGAAGCCCCACCCACTCTGGTGGTTCTGGAGATCAAAGAAGGGATCTTGGAGAGCCATGTGTAGCCCTCAGTCCACACTATTTACAGCACTGATTTGTTCTGGTATAAAGCAACTTCATACACATAATCCATGCAGAAAGTCTGAGGGAAGAATTGGCTGCTAGAATAATTTTAGAATGTCATGGATAGGATACATTCTCCCACTTAGTCTCAGGTCATGCATGTATGACTGTTTGTGTCCTGAATTACAAAAAAAAAAAGCATTTAAAAAAACTATAACACCACAGATAAAAACACAATGTAGGGATGAGTCACTTTATTTAACTTTTTAATCTGTCCTAGTGCTCAGTTCTTTCTTCTGTTTCCTTCTTTTTGAACTTCTTCTGGCAGCTTAGTCTAATGTTCTTTATAAAACATGAATTTCACAAAGAGCACTTGAAATGTAAATAGAATTTCGCCTTCATGTGGCTTTCTTTTCTTTGCCTTTCCTTTCCTTAAAGCACTTGACTTCTGCATTGTCAAGTCACTCATTACAAAGAAAAAAAGGGAGTTAATTAATTACACCAACATACCCATGAAATATACTGTTAAGTCAATTAGTTCTCTTTCTGTCCTGAGCATGATAATTATTAGTTCATTTACTGATTGGTATTTTCTCAATGGTTGCTGTAACAATTATATACAAATTAATACGGTAGCATTTTAAAAATATAAATCCAGGAGACACAACATCAGCCTCCCTCCACTGGTGTTTAGGCTAATTGCCAACTTCTCTTCCTCCTGAAAAGGTTGGCTTTTGCCCAAAGTGCAGGAAAACATTAGAATGGGGTGTTTTGTTTGGTTTTACTGCACAAAGCTACTAATTTCAATAGTCACTGTAAAAGAAGCAAGTTTCTTTAAAAAAAAGCCATTTTAGTCAGAGCTACCAGATTTCTCTTCCTGCCTTCTGGAACATTTTCCACATCCTGCATTTTTGGCTGGTCATTCCTTTTGCCTCCAGCCTAACTCACAGGGTTGTGGTGAGGGTTTAAAAAGTATCTGGGGAAACATGAGTGCCCTAGAGAAGGGACACACTGTTATACCAATTGCGCATACAAGCACACATGTGCACACAAGCAATCTGAGTTGTAGCCACTGGCTGCTGTTTTTTCCATGAATTGTTCAAATTCTCTTTCAAAGCTATTTAGGAGCATGGTCCTAATTCAAAGATGTGTTGCCTGGGGTGGGCTAGGATGGGGTACAAGTTGGTGCTGCCAGCAAAAAAAGTCTGCTGCTGGAATGAAGCATCTGCATGCCAGTGGGGTTGGAAGATCTATCCACAGAGTGGTTGGGCAGCAGAACCGCTCTGCTTGCCAAGATCTGTCAGCAGAGAAGCCAAAAAAAAAGGGGGGGGCAATAAGGCATGGCAGCTGTTAAACTATGGTACATACAAACCCATCTGGACTAACCTCCCATGATTTCTAATTCTACCTCCCCCCTTTCCCTTATTTTTGAGCCTTGCTCATGCTGAAATTGAAAGCCAGTTTGGTGTAATAGTTGAAGGCATCAGGCTAAAAACCAAGAGACCATGAGTTCTAGTCCCACTTTACGTACGAGGTCTGCTAGGTGACCTTGGGCCAGTCACTCTCTCTCAGCCCTAGAAAGTAGGCAATGACAAACCATTTCCGAAATCTTGCCAAGAAAACTGCAGGGATTTGCCCAAGCAGTCTCCAGGAGTCAACACTGACTTGAAGGCACTCTCCTCAGGATACAGGCAGTTTCAATTGACTTAATGTTGGCTCAAATGGTCTCTGGAAATTTGGGACACTAGCGTCCCCCTTTACATCTTAAGAGGACCCATTCCATAATTTCATTATTCGTATTTATTTTTCTTTCTTTGCATCTTCTTGATGTGTTTGTGCCATAACCAGCAGATGCTATTTTCATCAATGGCTACTGCTATTGTAGTTAGCACAGTGAGAGGTTACATTATTCCAGAAACTATGAAAGAGAAACCATGGTCACCACAAAAGGGAGACAAAGAAGGAAGAAGAGAAGAAATGGGCATCTTTTAACCTTCTTTTCCAACACTGCTGAGGAAAAAACAGCTCAAGACAGATGCCGTGAAAAGGTAAGTATGAATGAGCATGAACAGGAGTATTGAGATAGACATGCTTGCTAGTCTTAATTCACTCTGCTGCACATCAGTCTAGAAGCAAATGGCCCCATCCAGTTCAGTTCTTCATTTTCATATGTAAGCTTTCAGAACCCTTTTAATTTTATAAGGAAAACCGTGATGTATACTAATAAGACATACTAAAAATTCTGATCATCTGGAATTAGATAACAAAGAAACAAGGCAAAAGAGGATCACCTCAGACATGCAGAAATGGCTCAGTAAAAAATAGCACATTGGAAGGCCACCTCTGACAGGGAGTGGTCCAGCTTCTGTTGAACCCTTCTAGCAATGGGAAGCCCAACACCTCCTAAGGTTCAACTGCTCTTATGCTTATGATGTATTTCTAAATAATCAACCACAATCTGCTTTACTGTAATTTAAGACTATTATTCCACGTCTTGCATTTTGCAATATTAAAGATCAGCTCTTGGCCTCCTTTTCTATGATATCTCTTAAGAACTTGAAAAATGCAATCATATCCCCCATCATTCACCTTTTCTGAAGGGCAGATATACCCAGTTCATCCTCTCCTTGTACGTCTTAGTTTTCAATCCCCTTATCATAATTTTTTAGTGCCATTCTTTGTCTGAATTCTCCTTAAAAGTGCCCAAGAGACATAGTACTCAGCATTATCAGCACAAAACTATTGTTTCCATGATTAGAAAACTATACTTTTACCAATGCAGTCTAAATTTTTTTTTTTTTGCAGCCATATGATATTGCTGCCTCATGTTCTGCCTAAAACTGACAGCCATTTCCAGTTCTTTTTTATATATATAATTCCTAAGCCAGCTATACCCTATCCTACACTAAGCATTTTCTTCTTTTTTCTCAGTGAAGAACTTTGTATTTTCTCTGTTCCTTTTCAGTCTGGATTTGTTTCTCTCTCCTGGGATCAGCTATGCCTCCCAAGGTTGCATATCTGCAAATCTGATAAGCATTCCTTCCACCTCATTGTCCAAGTCATTAATAAAAACAGTGAAGAGTCCTGCAGCCAAGACCATATTCTCAGGTGCCCCAATTGAAACTTCCCTCCAATTTTTTAATGCTTCCTCCCCTTGTGTTTCCTGCATATGGAAAGTGAGCATATCAGGGAACAGCTTAAACTAAAATGAAGGAAAGGCTGTTCTATATGTCATTCCTTCCTAGTTGAATTGACTCTGAGAAAATTTAGATGAAAAAGTATTCCACCATTTTCCCATGTCTGTCCGTGGACCTTTGGTGGCCATTTTGGAAGGTTTTAGAGCTTGCACCAAAGGATTTCAAGTGCAATTGGTGGCCACAGAGCATCACCATCAGTAGACTCTACAGTCTACTTCAGCGTTTCTCAACCTTGGCAGCTTTAAGATGTGTGGACTTCAACTCCCAGAATTCTGCAGCCAGCTTGCTTATTTATGATATACCACTTCCTGTAAAATACCTTGAAGGGTTTTAATCAAACTTAAAAGCAATAATAAAACATTAAAATGGTTGGGTGGGAAAAAAATCAAAAACAAATCTGGAAGATAAATCAGAACCGCACTAGCAATCCTGCCACATCCTTCATGTATTTGGCCTACACACCTTTAAATATTTGAAAGGGCACCATTCAAATATATCCAAAATGAAGGGTATCTTTTAGGCACAATCCACCAATCTTCTTCTTTAGGATACAGAAGAAGCTACCTGTAGCTGCCAGTTTCTGTGACAGCAAGATACCCACTCACTGCTCTGACAATAAAATATCACATATGTCTGTAGAAAGTGCATGTCAACCTGGTTTTGAACACAAAGGCTCCTTCTATTTTGGTCACAAAGTAGAAAAGTGAAGGCAAGACTGGGATCCTCACACTGACCCTGTTCACCTCTATTGCTGACCTTCTGGGACATCCGGGAAGCACATAAAAAAAGGAGGAGCTTTCATGCCCCATTGTGGCCACTAGCTTGACCATACCCTGCATACCTCTCTACAGACCTGGATTAAGAAAAGATGAAAAGGAACTGCTATGGTGTTCATTCACAACCCTCCACAGAATTGGGAATCTTGACTGTGCAGGAGTCTTGATTGTTTAGGATCTCAGTCCCAGGAGTAACTGCAACCGTATCCAGTTGCATGCCGCTCCCGTTCAGATCCTTTCCTGCAACACCAGAAAGATAAGACAGCAGACAAGGGAGCACAGACATTTGGATGTTGAGCCAGGGTTGAACAACTCATGTCATCATGTCCCCAAACTGCTGCTGCTGTTTCTTTAATTTTATTTTAGTACATTAGCATTATCGGTTTGGATTCCTCAAGGAGTAATACAATCCAAGAACAAACCAAATGAATTACATCTCTAACTGGTTTCTTTGAAAATTCGAGTACCAGCCAGGAACCTAGGAATTATCCAAGTAATGTCGTAAGGTGATGATGATCATGATGGTGATGGTGATGATTTTGCAGTCATCAACTTCCTTCAAAATCGTAGCACAGAATTTGGCCTGCAGATAATTGAAAATTGGTGGGAAACAAAAGAGTTAAGGCATGCTAAACTTTCATGTATCAAAATGCCCCCCAAAGCAAACAAACAAGAAGACACTTTTTTTTTTTTTGGAAAAAGTGCCCCAGCCTGTAAAATTTGTTCATGTGTGGTTTAACCCTCTATAAACATTCAATATAGCCTGAGTGTAGATCAGTACACTGCATGTGCTTCTGAGCTGCTGAGATGCAGGCGACATATGTTGGCTTGGAAGGCAGTCTCCAGATGAAAAATCCTAGCTTGCATAGGATACTGTAAGCAAGCTTTGAAAAATGGCTTTGGAGAACGGAATTGTGGAAGGCTGCATATGGCTTAGGTGGAGTAAGTGCTCTCTCTATGCCTTCTCTAGCTTACTAAAAAGCATTAGGTAAAGGCCTTAATTGATCAAAGGCACGTCTGGCAGTAAATATCAATGCACCCATCTACCTATGACCATGAAATATTGAAGACTGTGACTCAGAATATAGGAGGAGTAAAGGGTAAAGAGCTGGAATTAGCAAAAAAAAAAATGAAAGAAGGAGAAAATAGATATGAGGGGTGCATGCAAATGTACGTGTTTCAGAGGGAGAGAAGCTAATGCAAGGATCAAACACCTAATGAAATGAGGATTACGATCTGCACTTTTGCTCTATCCCCATTGTTCTCTGTATGCCTGGGACCAGTGTAGACCTTCCTATACTGAACCCTAAATCTGCAGATCCAGTGTAAGAAAGTTCCATCAAATACACCGATACATTTCCCAGTGATTAGAATCTCCATTGTGAACTGCTGGGAAATGTGTAAACATGATGACTAAGTTCCTGTGATTGGACCTTCCTCCAACTTTTTTTAACAAGAGGGTCTGTTAATCCCCCAAATTTAACAAGGAGTTCCTGTGAGTCCTTCTCCAGTTCTTTCCAACATACCCATGTATGTGGCCAGTAATAGACATTCTCAGTAACAACCACCTAATTCTGAAGGGAAATATGGATGAACTCATGCTCTTTGGATTAAAAGATGTGTCTGTTCACACAGGCAACTGTAGAATAATTAGCTATTCCAAGGTCAGATCAGACTGCCTTTCAGAATGAACTCCATCCGTCCATCCATCCATCCATCCATCCATCCATCCATCCATCCATCCATCCATCTCTATCTATCTATCTATCTATCTATCTATCTATCTATCTATCTATCTATCTATCTATCACTTGTATGCCACCTTGTATGCAGCTCACAAGGAAAATTAATTATGAAATCATTTTTTTAAAAAGGAAAAAAAAAAGATAAAAGATGGCAAGAATGACAGACTGGATGGAAGAAAGCAACGGGTCTCACTCTTGCTCACCCAAAGCCTGGGTGTAGAGCCAGGTGTTCCTGGCCATCTAAACAACAAAGTGGGGGCCATCCGGATCTTGGGGGAACCTTGTTCCAGAGGGCAGGCACTGCTACAGAGAAGGTGCACTTCTGGGGTCCTGAGAGATGGCATTGTTTAACTGAAGAAACCCAAAGCACACCAAGCCTGGAAGATTTAATCAGCCGGGAAGATAATATGGGAGAGAGGCAGTTCAAGTAACCAGGCCCTATGCTACACCATATCCTTTTAGGACTGATCACTTTTTAAATTTTCTATTGTACATCATTCTGATTTCCTTCGGATGGCAGTGCATATAATAGTTGTTGTTGATGATGATGATTTTTAAAAGACGATATATTCTCTGAGCTGTACATTTATTAATTGTATTTATAATTTCTTTAGTCCCCAAGTTATTCAAAGCAAATACATGGTTCTTCCCAGCTTATATGTACCTTCACAATAATCTCATGAGGTCATAAACTAGCTTCAGAATCTGGTATAAATTAACTTTGGGTCCACTGGGTCCACTGGGTCCAGATCTAGTTCAATGCTTATTCCACATCCGCACGATAAAGGACATTTTGCTGATATATAGTACTGTAGAATATACAATTATGGTAAGTTTCAAGATCTATTTTAATTTATTTTTATTACCAAATTTGTTCTGATGAAACTATTTAATTTTAAAATAACACTGTAAGCTGTATTCAGACAAATGACTATTCTCTTGGATCAGTGTTTCTCAACCCTGGCAATTTTAAGCATGGCTAGCTGGGGAATTCTGGGAGTTGTAGTCCACACATCTTAAAACTGCCAAGGTTGAGAAACACTGTCTTAGATTGTTAAAGCTGCAATGCTATCCTGGGAATTCAGTGGGTCTTTACTAGCATACATGTGTCCAGTCTGTATATCTGTTAAGCAGGGGAGGCCTGCTGCTAATATATAGACTTAGACTGAGCTTTAACACATATACATAACTTGTTTATAGGAAGAGTAGGCTTTGATTTTCTGGTCTCAAGTAAATCACCTTGTAAAGGCTGTAAGAAAAGCATCTGTATAACATACAGAGTAAAAATGAATATATGGCAATAATTTAATAGAGAAGCTGTTGCATTTATTATAGGTTAGTTCCTAAAAGTCGTGTGCCTCTTCTGGAGCCAACATGTACTCAGTGCAACTAAAAGGAGGTGACAAACTAGCATTACATTCCTGTATTGTTCATTTTGAGCAACCAACATATCAAACAAAGCCACATTTCTGTACATCTCTTGATGCCTTTCCAACTTCAGGAACATAAGGGGTTTTAAAAATCAGGATATCATGATACAATTGTATAGATATTATGAAACTTTCATAGCACCTCCTTATAAAACTCAGGACATGACTCAGGCACACAATTTTTACATTTTCTTTTCTCTCTTTATTGCATCGTCACTGAGAAGAAGGATAAAGTAAACATGGTCCTTCAATATATCCTTGAAATTAGTGCTTCAAAGGTGCAAAGATTTGTAGGGAATATGGAAAAAAGGATGCAGCCAGCATTGCTTACCTAGTTAATTTAAAAAGAAGGCTATCTATTATCTTTGGGTCCCAATATTTACCATTTTATTTCATTTAGGTGAAAGGGAAATTTGAATTTTACTCCCATTAGTTGTAAATATGCCTTTTTTTTCTTAGAAACCAATTAGAAAAATACACATTTTAGAAACTGCTTGATAGTACAGATGATCAAGTTGCAATATATAATATAAAAAACTACCAGGTTATATAATATAGGAAGTATCAAGTTACAGAATTTGCTATTTCACATTCTGGTGCTGAGATCCTATAAGACCATACCCATTGATTAAGATCTGTTTTGGTGTTCTTCTATATGCCACACAAAGAAGGACAAGATTGGTGGGGACACAGGGCAGGTGTCTATCCTGCCAACTTGTCTGTAATGATCCTCAAAAAGAGGTTAGATTTGGCCTTTTGTTTAATTTTAAGTGGACTATTATTTTTCCATAAGTGCTTTGAATTATTATAATTGTTTTAAAATACTGATGTTCTCTTTTTTCCCCTGTATCTGGCACTTCTAAAATTTCTAACATTTGCTAGAAAATGTTGAATAGTAACTTGATCTGGGGGCCTTTTGATTTACTTATTTCACAAATATTTCGTTTCTCAGTGTGGCTCTTTGCAGATCTGACAGACAGCTTCATACCTTCTATGAGTCTACCTTGATTTTAAATTAAAATTCCACCCCTGAGTTCCACCAACTAGTTTGAAATGCCAGCAGTCTGATCACAGTTTTAATAATGGCATATTTTTTCATCGGGAAATATGTATGAATGTTCTCTTTCTCTGGCATCTAAAATTAATAAGAGGTTCCACTCTATTAAGTTGATTGTAATACAGTAATCCCAAATATACAACATACTGTTATATGCTGAAGAGGTTTTATTGTCCCCATGAGTTACAGAGACCATTCAAAGGTCATCCCAGTTTCGTAAGTTGTAATAGGAGGGAAGTGCTAAAAAGAATAACCACCCCCCACCTTCAACTACTTCTACTTCTAATGGTAGAAACAAAACTACAAAACCTAATATCTCTTGACTAATCTTTGCCTAGTTTTTTTGAAATTGTAGGGGAATAAATTTAGAGACTAGGTATATCTAAATGGAAGATTTTTTTTAACCATAAGTGAGTATTTGAAATGAGCGTATTTGTGTTACAAGCATGGACAAAGCATCAAATTAAGAACAATCTCAGGACTGATGGTTTTCCTATGCAGCAAAGCCATCAGAACTTTGTTAAATTATTCCTGTGTTTATTTTAAAAGGGGAAATTTTAAAAAAGATTATTATTACTGGAGTATTAGAACAGCTCTATAAAAAAAATAAATGCTAGCACTTTTTTTTAGTACTCTTTAATATTACATTTTATCGGACCTTCTAAATTTATAATTTAAACCCCATGGGTACTACTATACTTACTCTTCAAAAAGTGGAATGCAAATTGACTGTTATAGTTCCAGTAAATCTAGATTCTATTATATAATTTCTGGCAGTCTTGTACATCTGTCCTACTTTCAGTGAATGTTATATGTTCACCTTGTATTAAAGTGTATTCATGGACAATACTCTTCAATCAATGGAAATTATGCAATCATTTAACATGATGTAATTTATTTCAATTAGGTCCAAACATTTCCTATGATATTGCCAAGTCACATATTATCAAACTTTCACATAAAGGACAAATAATCATGGCATAAGAATGAAATAATTGTTGCACAACTTATGTTCCATGATACATTGCGACAAAACATATACAAATGTCCCTAGATTACATAGGTTTTAAACCACAAGGATCACAAAACAATGAAATTTCAGTGCTATAATATGGTTTCTTTAAGAAAACTAACATCCTATCAATCAGTCCTGCCACTGACATTTCCAAGCAACTTTGCTTGAAGCCATAATAGAGAATTGCTTATATTATTTGTACAAAGTATTATAGTGACATTCCTACACTCTACCTCTCTATTGGGGTGCCCCATCCTAAACTGGTTAATGAAAATACAGCAAGTCATTCACCTCAGTTTTACACATACTGACTCATGATCTCCTACTGATATTATATTTGGCATGGTAAACTCATGCAATTAGTTAGTAGTATAAGAAGTATAATATTTGCTGCCTTTTTGGGTAATCAGACAAATGCAGGGATAACCCAAATATTATGTACCTTGATAACCAGAATGCACACTGTACTCTTCAACGTATCCAAACTCCTGCTTGAATTTAACAAAATGAGAATCGTAGAAAATAGCTGACATCTCCTGAGTGAAACCCACAATTAATTTTGACATAGATGCACCAAGATTAGGCTGCTTGTCACAGATAAGAGAGGGTTTTTAATTGCAATTTGTTAAAATTAAAAAAAGTAAGGATGTTTTGCAAAGCAAAGGTTGAGGTTCTTTGGTTCTCTATCTTGAAAGTAATTATAGTAACTAAATATTGTTGTTGTTTTTTTAAAAAATGTCAGTTTTCCAAAAGGATTTGGCAGGCTGTAGCTGAATTCAGGAAGCTTGGTCTATCCAAACTCATTTCTAAAAATTAAATTGTCAGAAACATACTTGATTCCGTGAAAATTACGTGTGAAAACTGATAGGAGCAGGAAGTTCAGTATCTGTGAGTTTATGTAGGCAAAGTTGAAGTGCGCGTGTGTCTGTGTGGTAGAAAACCGTATTATGAAATCAGTCTATTACAATGCCACATCCTAGCTTTGCTGCACATTGACAAGGGAAGTGATGCTTTTGACAACAATTAGCAAATAAGCCAGAATACAACACAATGAAAAATTGGAAAGACTAATTTTTGTGTGTGGTTTAAAGCAAGCATTCTTTGTGGTTCGGCTTCAGCAAAAGTACATTTTAGAAGTAGAAATAGCACCATTATACAAGTACCAACAAGAGTGTGAGCAAATGGGAATGTCTTTTGAAATGTTATGTGAGAATAAGTGGGTCCTTTACATAATATGTAGGGAAGGAACTTATTACTACCGTCAAATTTGGGAATGTGATCTTGTCTCCCTAGAATGTATTCTGCCTGTCTATCATTTAGGCATTAGCTCTGCTAATTAGATAATAGTATAAAATCCTCAGGATAGACCAGCTTTCCATTTACAAATGAGATTTTTTTTCCAAGTATGTAAAGAGAGGAGAAGGAGAGGAAGAAGAAAAACAGTTGGCCTACTGCAGCTTTCTTCCACATGAGCTCCTTCCAGATGTGCAGACTTCAGCTCCCCAAGGTCTGCAGCCAATATGTTCCTTGTTGAAAATGCTGGGAGGTGAAGTCAACACATCCTGAAGGTGCCCAGGTTGGAAAGGTTGCCAACAGCACAGATGATCACATGAGTTTTATAAATAACATGAAAAATGGGACTTTGTTGTACCCATGGACAAGAACAGGTGGTGTTCTGGGGCTGACTGCATCCATAAACCTTTTCTGCTTACTTTAGCACACGAAAGACAAAACAACAGGAAGAACTTTCCATGTCCTCTAGCATCATCTCATTATTTGCACTTAATTGTTGATAAACAAGATTGGTTGCCACGTATCTTCTGGTTGCTATTATTCCTTCACTCCACGGAAAGATTACTTTTGCTTCATTCTTGGTCTGCGGCGTATGGGACATCAAGAGAGGTCAGGTTCCACTTAAGAAATTTGACACTTTCATTCTCAACAGTATATTACTTTCCACTGTCTCTGCCAGTAGAATGTTTTCAGCCAGTGGGTGCATTTGTAATTTTAAAGGAATGCCATGGATTCGCCAAATGGTTGCCATGGTGGGCCAGCCCTGCTACACAGCAACTATTAGCCCAAAGGCAAGAGGGTGAGAATGCTGATCATCACCACTTCTAGCATCTCTGGATTCTTTCCAGGCACTCTTAGGAACAATGGACTGGGTTATAACAACCCACCATTTTTACAAAATGTTCAAAGAATGACCTATATGTAAATAAACATAATGTTAGGCTTCTGTTTTGCCTTGAGGCATGCCAACTACATTTACTTACTTACTTACTGACTGACTGACTTGAAAAAGTAAAATGTAAAAAAATGAGCCAGATCACGAAACCTAGGAGGCATCTTTAGGCACACTGATTTCCAGATGTCAGGTTACTTAACTCTGGACTTTGTTGTTAAAATGATTAAGAAAGAGAAAATGGACATACAGAGTTTGTAATGTATTATAACATGTCTATGCCAAGATTCAGTTTGAAACTTCTATTTGAAGGTGCTTTCACAAATCATTCCTTTATATCAAATCTTCTAATTCTAATCAAATGTGATGGAATGTCTCTACGAAGAGGAGGGCGATGGGGTGGATAGCAACAGAGAGCAAGGCTATCAGGAAGGAGGGGGTGCATTCCAGGAAGGGAAAGGAGACAAAAGACAACACAGTTCGCAGGGGGAGTGTGGTTCAAGGTAGCCACTCCCTAGAATCTCCCAGGTTATATCCACTAGTTGCAGTAGTATAGATTTAGTCTGGTATGATTCTGTCTATATGGTATTAGCAAATAAAGGAACTTTACTCAACTGGACTCCTTCACTCTTTTCTTGAGCTGGGCCCAACATTAAATTGGTGCATCAATTTGAAATGTCAAACTAGACACCTAGGGCTGATTCAATATTCATCTGAGCATGTGCAAACAGCACCATTTTTCCAATTGATGATTCAGATCTAATTGATTTGATTCCAGGTTTCAAATCAACAATTCAGATTGAATCAATTCAGTAATCAGAATCAAGTTAATGATGCAAACTGGACTTGGGGTGATTTGCATTCATTTGTTATATACTGTAGGCATGTAGGGCACAGTACAGTTAAGTAGGTTTTGGCTGCAATACCTACAGGGGACTCAAAAAAGTCAAGATGGCAGATGCAACCATGTGATTGAAAGCTCCCCTCCTTTTTTTTTTTTCCTATGTGCATGAACATCCCATACATGCGCAAAATGGAGGAGCTTGAGTCTCATGGTCCTGACTGCCATCTTGCCTTTTTCCTGCCCTCCTGTGGACACAGTTCTTCATTTATGAGCTGCTCAAGATTAAATCCCCTTCATGGATCACTGCCTTGTCGTGGCGAAGGGGCTTGCGTAACTCAGTGAAGCCATGAGCTATACCGTGCAGGGCCACCCAAGACGGACAGGTCATGACAGAGAGTTCTGACAAAATGTGGTCCACTGGAGAAGGAAATGGCAACCCACTCCAGTATCCTTGCCAAGAAAACCCCATGGACAATGTTAAAAGGCTAAAAGATATGATGCCGGAAGATGAGCCCCTCAGGTCAGAAGGTGTCCAATATGCTACTGGGGAAGAGCGGAGGGCATTTCCAAGTAGCTCCAGAAAGAGTGAAGCGGCTGGGCCAAAGCCGAAAGGACGTTCAGCTGTGGATGTATCTGGAAGCGAAAAGAAGGTCCGATGCTGTAAAGAACAATATTGTATAGGTACCTGGAATGTAAGATCTATGAACCAAGGCAAGCTGGATGTGGTCAAACATGAGATGACAAGATTGAACGTCGACATCTTGGGAATCAGCGAACTGAAATGGACGGGAATGGGTGAATTTAATTCGGGTGACCATTATATCTACTACTGTGGGCAAGAAACCCTTAGAAGAAATGGAGTTGCACTCATAGTGAATAAGAGAGTGGGAAAGGCAGTAATGGGGTACAACCTCAAAAACGACAGAATGATCTCAGTGCGTATCCAAGGCAAACCATTCAATATCACAGTCATCCAAGTCTATGCCCCAACCACTGATGCTGAAGAAGCTGACGTTGACCGCTTCTATGAAGACCTACAACACCTTCTAGAACTGGCACCAAAAAGATGTCCTTTTCATCATAGGGGATTGGAATGCTAAAGTAGGAAGTCAAGGAGTAATCGGAATAACAGGCAAATTTGGCCTTGGAGTACAAAATGAAGCAGGGCAAAGGCTAATAGAGTTCTGTCAAGAGAACAAGCTAGTCATAGCAAACACTCTTTTCCAACAACACAAGAGACGACTCTACACATGGACATCACCAGATGGTCAATACCCGAAACCAGATTGATTATATACTTTGCAGCCAAAGATGGAAGCTCTATACAGACAGCAAAAACAAGACCAGGAGCTGACTGTGGCTCAGATCATGAGCTTCTTACTGCAAAATTTAGGCTTAAATTGAAGAATGTAGGAAAACCACTAGACCACTCAGGTATGACTTAGATCATATTCCTTGTGAGTACACAGTGAAGGTGATGAATAGATTTAGAGGATTAGATTTGGTAGACAGAGTGCCTGAAGAATTATGGACGGAGGTCCGTAACATTGTACAGGAGGCAGCAACTAAAACCATCCCAAAGAAAAGAAATGCAAGAAAGCAAAATGGCTGTCTGATGAGGCTTTACAAATAGCTGTGGAAAGAAGGAATGCGAAAAGCAAGGGTGAAAGGGAAAGATATAAGCAACTGAATGCAGATTTCCAGAGAATAGCCAGGAGAGATGAGAAGGCCTTCTTAAATGAACAATGCAAAGAAATTGAGGAAAACAATAGAATGGGGAAGACTAGAGATCTCTACAAGAAAATTGGAGATATGAAAGGAACGTTTAGTGCAAAGATGGGCATGATAAAGGACAAAAAAGGCAGGGACCTAACAGAAGCAGAAGAGATTAAGAAGAGGTGGCAAGAATACACAGAAGAACTATACAAGAAAGATCTTAATGTCCCTGATGTCCACGCTGGTGTGATCACTGACCTTGAGCCAGACATCCTAGAGAGTGAAGTCAAGTGGGCCTTAGGAAGCATTGCTAACAACAAAGCTAGTGGAGATGACAGTATTCCAGCTGAGTTATTTAAAATACTAAAAGATGATGGTGTTAAAGTGCTGCACTCAATATGCCAGCAAGTTTGGAAAACGCAACAGTGGCCACGGGATTGGAAAAGGTCAGTTTACGTTCCAATTCAAAAGAAGGGCAATGCCAAAGAATGCTCAAACTATCGCACAATTGCACTCATTTCACATGCTAGCAAGGTTATGCTCAAAATCCTACAAGCTAGGCTTCAGCAATACATGAACCGAGAACTACCGGATGTACAAGCTGGGTTTCGAAGAGGCAGAGGAACTAGAGATCAAATCGCCAACGTTCGCTGGATCATGGAGAAAGCACGAGAGTTCCAGAAAAATATCTACTTCTGCTTCATTGACTATGCAAAAGCCTTTGATTGTGTGGATCACAACAAACTGTGGCAAATTCTTAAAGAGATGGGAATACCAGACCACCTTACCTGTCTCCTGAGAAATCTGTATGCGGGCCAAGAAGCAACAGTTAGAACCGGTCATGGAACAACCGATTGGTTCAAAATAGGGAAAGGTGTACGACAAGGCTGTATACTCCCCTCTTATTTAACCTATATGCAGAGTACATCATGAGAAATGCCAGGCTGGAAGAATCACAAGCCGGAATTAAGATTGCAGGGAGAATCATCAACAACCTCAGATATGCGGACGATACCACCCTAATGGCAGAAAGTGAAGAAGAACTAAAAGAGCCTCTTGATGAGGGTGAAAGAGAGAGTGCAAAAGCTGGCTTGAAACTCAACATTAAAAAACTAAGATCATGGCATCTGGACCCATCCATTCCTGGCAAATAGAAGGGGTAGAAATGGAAGCAGTAACAGACTTCATTTATTTGGGCTCCAAGATCACCGCAGATGGAGACTGCAGCCATGAAATTAAAAGAACGCTTGCTCCTTGGGAGGAAAGCTATGGCAAGCCTAGATAGCATATTAAAAAGCAGAGACGTCACCTTGCCGACAAAGATCCATAGTCAAAGCTATGGTTTTTCCAGTAGTAATGTATGGCTGTGAGAGCTGGACCATAAAAAGGCTGAGCGCCGAAGAATTGATGCCTTTGAACTGTGGTGCTGGAGAAGACTCTTGAGAGTCCCCTGGACTGCTAGGAGGTCAAACCAGTCAATCTTAAAGGAAATCAACCCTGATTGCTCATTGGAAGGATCGATAATGAAGCTCAAGCTCAGATATTTTGGCCACCTAATGCGAAGAGAGATCTCTTTGGAGAAGACCCTGATGCTGGGAAAGATTGAAGGCAAAAGGAGAAGAGGACGGCAGAGGATGAGATGGTTAGATAGCATCACTGAAGCAATGAGCATGAAACTGAGCAAACTCAGGGAGGCAGTGAAGGACAAGAAGGCCTGGCGCAATATGGTTCATGGGGTCACGAAGAGTCGGACACGACTTAACGACTAAACAACAACAACAAGATTAAATGGGTGGTAAACAAAATATATCTATATCTCTGCTGCAGAAACCTGCTTTCATCCATTGTCCCAGATTGTGTCTCAAGACTTCTACTGTAGAATTACCTGCTCACTGCATTGCCCTGGTGGAGTTAGGAAAAAAATATTGTAGCATTTTAATATAATGTAACTCTATCACCATTTGTTTTGGATTCAAGCATAATAAATTCATTATGCATGTCAGCATCGTCCAGGTTTCTTCCATATTCTTCTCTTGAACAAGGAGAATTGGGGCTGCAAGCCTGTCTTTGGGGCCCTAGTATTGTGCTGTATAAAACCCTTTTAAAAAAATGTGCTGTTTGGCAAGACTCATCCCCGTGCATTGGAAGACTATGTAAGAGGGCCGATGGGGCCGTGCAGCTTCACTTTGTCTCTCCTGACCCCTTTTGCTGAACACCTAGTGACCTGTCCAATCATCTTTGGAAATTCAGAGTGTGTTTCCAAGGTAATCCTTCCATGGCTTATGTCTCTAAAAACCTACTTCAAGCAAGAGAGATGTGACATGGTTCATATTAACAGTAATGGTGGGAATACAAATTCTTCCTTTATGCAGTCTCTCATCACTTTGGGAACAAACAATTAAACCCTCTTATTCTGAATGAGTAAGCAGCATCTTATGGCCTGCAGGTCATTCAAGAACTATAGTAGCAAATCCTCATTCTCCAAATCCTCATTACAGATGAGAAGAAGGATCACAACATACAAGGCTGCCAGGCTGTCTACTTGTTTCCACAGTGAGCTGTCCACCACAGGGTTTGGATATATAGGGCCTTTCAAAATTCTCCCTCAAATGTGTGGACTGAGAAATTAAATGGTTCATTTCTCTAAACTTCTCCAAAGGAAAGTGAAATTCTCCAATCATTTCTGAAGATAAGGATTCCCTTTTAATGATAACAAGAATACTCCTGCAGGAAAAAACCCAACAGGAGGGCTTCATTCAACAGATGTTTCATTGAGATATAATGGGGAAGCTAGGAAGTGGCAGGATACTGGGGGAATGCCTGTGGTGTGAAAGACAGGGTACTGACCCAAACACATAGGCCCACACAATTCAACACCTCCAAACAAAATAAGGGCAAGAAGATCGTATTCCATCCATGAATTTCTAAAGCAAAGTCTCTTTCATCAAACTGAGGAAAAATTGGTTGAAAAAAATACTGTAGGCACATTTCTCTATACAGCATACTAGTGTATATGTTTAGTATTGAGCAGAAAAATCTGCCCATATGTTTTTTTCAAAACCAGTTTTCAGTATTTTTTTTCCTTGCAAATCTGGCTGGCATAGAGTTGAAAGAACATCAGGAAAACTGGTTACCCTACATGGTTAAGGTATTCAGAAAAATACTTTACCATCAGAAGATAATATCAAGGTGGACCCATTTATTTGTTGGGTTTATATCCTGCCTTTTATTCAACATCTCGTTGTGGCACATATTGCTCCCTCCTCCTATTTTTCCCCACAACAGTTTTTTGAGACAAGACAGAGGCTAAGACAGAGTGACTAGTCCAACATTATCCAGGAAGCTTCCATGATTCAGGGTGGACTAGAACTTGGACCTTTCCACTTCTAGCTTCCTATCTTAACCACTGCACCATATTGGCTCTCATTAAGGATGGATTCCCACAGAAGCAGTGCTGGAATCACAGTCCCTGGAGAATGAATGGGAACGAATGGGAGGGTCATTCTCCTTTTCTTTATTTATTGAATAGGTAAGATCCAGCCAGCCAACCAGTTCCAAATGCAGGACTGCACTGCGTTACAAGTCACAACAAGCAATATCAAAAGCCCAATTCGGACGCTTTGTTTTCTGCACATATTAATTCATTTTGCCATTTTTACAATAGAAGACACTCAAAAAGACAGGTTAAACTCCTTCCATTGTATGGCAATTCTGAGTCCAATCCATCAACACAGACAATTAGGAGCACCAAAAGTAAATGATAGAGGCACTGCAACTATTTTAGGAGGACTTCCGATTCAAGAGACAAAGAACATGCTTCAGCAAGAACACTGATTGGAGATGTTCAGGAAGATAGCCCCACATGAGGCCTGGTTATTATTTATCCAGTCCAGACTTTCATTCCATCAGTTTGGCAAGAACTGGGGCAGATATTATTACTGTTCCAACCTAGACCAATAATAATTGAGTCTGAACTCCTCTAGTAAATTCTTCTTATGGCTGTTTCCTTATCTCCCTAATCCAGACTACTCATACAATTCCTTGCTCCCTAAAACAGCTTTCAATTGATCATATGAGGCCCAAAATATTAAGTGAATATTTGAAGAGAGCATTCTTGCATCAGCTGGCCAAGCTGTACGAGACCATAGGTTCAGAGTTATTCTAAAAAATGTATCTGTGCACCTCCAGTTATGTGAGCTTAAAGTACCTGAGCCTGACTGGATCCTGATGCAGTCAGGTATAATGCTCCAAAGAAGTTACTCCATTTGACAAATCTTCAGTTGAAGATCCCTTCAAAGTGAAGCGGTGTTCTTCAGAAGAACTAGATGATTTCAGTCCAGATGCTAACACAACTCCTGTCTGTGTGTTTTATGTGTATAGTGGCCCCTTTGCATTGGATCAGAATAACTAAAATAAGTCATTGGACTTCATTTAAGGCTTTAAAGCAAAGTGATTTGATTTTGCAACTCAAGGCACTGACCTGAACTATGTTGCTACAAGGGACCAGATCAAAAAGTTACTTCAAGGTGCAGCAATGTACTTGCACTTGAGTGCTTTGCATAGAACTCAGATCTGAACCTGGTTAGCACTGAATGCTGGCTCCTGTGAGGAAGTCGGCATTTATCAAAACTTGAACCTACCCATGTTAATAAACAGTCAGTTCTTCTCTTGTGTCATTGACTCCTTATACATGAACAACCCACTTAGGAGCTTTGACTGTGAGAATGTTAGCACTGTGAGGACATGACTGGTGTTTGTCCTGAATTACAAAAATAGTTTGGCTGGATACCAGCTTGAATCTGTATTTGTCCTGTTCTACAGAAAATATAAATTCTCCTGCTTGCTGGAGGTGGGGTATTTGTCCTGGGGTCTGAGTTATTAAGAGTAGCATT
This sequence comes from Python bivittatus, assembly GCF_059951505.1. Taxonomy (NCBI): domain Eukaryota; kingdom Metazoa; phylum Chordata; class Lepidosauria; order Squamata; family Pythonidae; genus Python; species Python bivittatus. Next base: position 4,366,769 of record NW_028277097.1, read on the forward strand.
ATCTATTTTGATCAGCAGTCATTCCTTGAAATCTTTTCTCTCTCTGACATCACTTCTCAAATTACTATTATTATTATTATTATTATTATTATTATTATTATTAAACTGGAGATAACAGGAAGCAAACTTGGAACCATCCACAAGTACGGTTTATGTCGTACCACTCAGCTACAGTTCTTCTGTGTGTAATTCTCAGAGGAAAAATTCCTGAGACAAAACAATTTGTATGCCTTTAAGACAATCTGTATTAATTCTTCAATGCAGTTGCAAATGCTGTCATGCCTGAATGGATTCTTCTCAGAGAATATTTATGGTAAGTGTTGGTAGGATTTCAGCCTCAAGATGAGATTGAAAGAACCACCTCTAGGTTCATCCAAAAGCTTTAGTGCTACATTTACACACACACACACACACACTCCCAAAGCTTGTACATTTGTGTATGTGCATGTATGTACGTATAAAGTTGTTTCACAAAACAGCAACACCCTCTCAGCTTTAAGGGCAAATAAAAGTGGCCATGTTGCTTCACTTCACCGGCTTTGTTTCTTTTCTTCCGCCAACACTTTTTTAGCTTCTGAAGTGCCACAGGAGGATCACATTTAGGTCAATGGTACTCTTAACGTAGGAATGAAAAAACAAAATGAGCAAGTTCTACAAACAATTGTTTTCATTACCTCTATAAAGATGCCCCACTTCAAATTGTTTCGTTAAACTTTTCACGGAAGTGTTAAACTGGGAATATATATATATATATATATATATATATATATATATATATATCTCCCAAAGTTTATTATTTTGCCAATTTCTGTGAATGAACTGGTTGGTTTAAAGCAGGGCTAGGTCTGAGATAAGTCAAGGTTTCTTGGTAGCCCTCTAAACAATTTACAGCTGATTGCCAAACATTTCAACAAAGAAATTGGAGAAAAATTGTGAGGGATTTTTTTTGTTTTGTTTTGTTTCATGAACATCTGTTAGGACACTAACCCCATGTTCCTGGTTGAACACATGCACAGAAGTTTCCTTATTCTGAATAATAAAAGGATGTCTCATCACCATCTGCCAAACGGGGCCAAATGCAGGGGGAGAGATTTAAAAAGTCAAGATGGTGGCTATGGTCACCCTCTTGACTTTTTGATACCCACCGCACACACACCCTGCCACGTTTTGTTGTGCAAGCTGTAGCAAGCTCAGATTATTTGCCATCTGATGGGCACTGCTCCACTTTGAAGTGCACCACAGGAATGCAGCTCTTTGTCTCAATCATGAATTGAAGCAAGACCCATATGCCTTGGAACAGTAGTTCAGCGACACTGCACTGGTGAGAAGCCATCTTGCTAAGCAAGAGACCTGACCGCTCTCTTCTGCTGGATAGGACAGAAGCACAACTTAACTTCGTGGGCCACTTCCATGGAGGTCTCTTCACTTGGATATCTGGCAGAGCAACTGCAGTGGTGTGTGGGAATGACCTTGGGAGACAAGGGGAAGAGCCACAATGAGGGGAATAGTTGGGTAAGAGGCAGCTGAGCCCGCAGCAGGAATGTGGGCATGGCAAACATCTCAGAAGGGATCCTCCCTAGTTTCCTGGGCTGTAAAGGTGATGAAGGAGAAATGTACTTTCAGACTTGCAAGATTCTGTTAATGTAACCATACAATAAAGCAGAATTAGTTCATCGGGCTGTGCTTCCTGTCTGGACTATCTCGCGTGGCTGACAGCAGCAGATCATTTCAAAGATCTGCTAAGCCCTCCTATTTTGCATTCAGTTTGGATTCTGATGAGAAAAAAAAAAAAATCAAAAGAGATTCTATAAGCTGAGTGTCTCCCCACTCCCCTGTAAATTCTTTTGTTGCATCACTAAGCGGATATGTGTCTTAAAGAAAATTAACGTTTATTTGCACTGAAAGTTATCAAAATAAGATTGATTTAATCAAAATGGCCCCAGCATGTTATTGTGTCATTCCTTGTCATGCGTTTTGTAAATGCGGTTGAGCAAATGTGCCAGATGAGCTGAAAAGTGCAAACTCGTCCATTTCAACATGACGTAACCCATCGTTAAAAAGGCTAAAAGCTGTTGATCCCAAGACCTTATATGACATGTTTGTCATCCAGGCAAATTTTAAATGGTGAATCGCTCAGCTGCTAATAACCCAAAATGATGTTAATGTTAATGTGCTATAACTTAATAGCTCTCAAAAAGGTCTTCACGTTTGGCAGAGAATATTTTAACTGAAGTCAAGAGGCTAGAGTAAATTCAGATATGTATCTTAGTAATCCCAAGTGGCATACGACACAATTTAAAGATGGGTCTTACTCAGGAGCTTTTAGAGCTGTGTAGATGTTTGAAGGGGGACGCTTCCCTTTGGTGACAATTTGAGGAAGTATTCTTTAGAAGCGGTTTCATTTCTAAGAGTGAAGTGGCCGTTCTGCTTTGCTTCACTCACCTCTCCATGTAGCGTAGGCTCCCTTTTGCAGCTAAAAACAAAGAAGAGTCACAGGATACCTTACAGCTTATGCCACATGGAATGGTTGTGATCGCATCAACCGTATTGGACTTCTGTGCTTGGCCTTTATTCTCCCTCCAAAATGGGTTTCCTTTATTTATGTATTTGTTTTCCAGGCAACCAGAATAAAGCACGGATTTAACTGAATGGAGACTGTAGGTTAACACTTTAGCTGTACTGAGTTGCATTATAGCTTTTCTTTTTAATATACAGACATGCATTACTGCTGTCCATAATTGTCTGCATTGTGCTAGGCATGTTATGGTTACTGATGGTCATCTGACCATCTGATGCTGTTGGCATTGTCTCGAGCAGCATTTCTTAACCTTGGCAACTTTCAGATGGGTGGACTTGAACTCCCAGAATTCCCCAGCCAGCATGGCTGGCTGGGGAATTCTGGGAGTTGAAGTCCGCCCGTCTGAAAGTTGCCAAGATTGAGAAAAACTGATCTTGAGCAAAGCAAATCAACCAATGACAGGTTCCTAAGAACAAACAGCCCCCGTAATCTATAATGATGAGGCCAAGAAATCCTCAGCGATCCTTAGAGAAGCCATTTGAAGGAATGTCCAGCTCAAGTTCCCTTTCAGGAAGGAAAGGAAGCCACGGCTGAAGACAAGGGGCTTGGAAAGTGCTTGTTAATTGTTAGGCTATAGCAAAAGTGTAAGCAGCACATTTAAACAACAGTCCTTATTTCTGGATGTGTTGACTGTAGAGAAAAATTATCTTGCCTATTTTTCTCATTGAAATGGATGGGTTGGGGTTTTTTTTCTTCTTTTCAAATTTTATTTCAGAGTAGAAAAGATTTCCAAGGTATCCAGATGAGTACAGTAGTGGTTTTTTGGATTTCGTTATTAGGTGGCCGTGAAGCATTTGTGAACGTCCTGTCTTTCATTCTACATTCATTATACTCATCAGTAGCCCATGGCCTCTCTGGCTTCAGTTATACACTAAGAAAAGACATTAAGAAATAACTCTGTTAGTTCCCCCTACCCCCCCCCCAAAAAAATAATAATGGGAAATTCAGGCAGCCAGAGAGGCTTCAGCGTGATGGAAAGACGTGTAACAGAAAATGCCATCAATAGTGATAGCATGCTCTTTGTCACCTGCCACAATAAAGTGAGTTCAAAGACACCATCAAATGGAGTATTTGACATGTATCTTGTAACATTTAATAGAAATTCTTCTGAGGAGAACAGAGGCCTCTTTTGCAGAAGAAAAGTTTGAAAAATTAGATGGTGGATATTGCCACAGCATTATATTCGGTGATGGTGTGAATATGGAACACGGGATCAGAAGCTTTCAAGTTCCAAAGACTGCAGGGATCAAACTGAAAAAGCACATTTAAGCAATTGCTCCTTTCCTGTCTCCTCTCTTTGCTCCCCCCCACCACCCCCACCACATACAAGCCAACAAGTGTTTTTTATTCCTTCCTGTGGGATATAAACTACTACTTTGTCCTTGGGAAACCTGTTGGAGACCCACGTTTGCCCCCCTCACTCATGCCACAGAGTCCTCATTAGCCATCTGCAATATACAAGTCATTTTCCTGCACACATCCCACCCATCATCTTAACAGATATTTTGCTAGTTCGCCATATTTCATAAATGAATTCACATAATACAACAAGATAAATAATCCAAATGAAAATGCCCACAAAACATCAATTTATGGAACTTCAGTCTGATTTTCTTCTCCTGACTAACCTGAGCTTGAAATTTAAATTGAAGTGCACGGGCATACAGCGCTTGATCTGATTCCTTTTGTATACTTAACCTACGAATGATTTTCCACTTCCCTTTAAATCAGTATGCAGGCAAGTTTCATAAAAAGGACTGATTTGTATCCTGCTTGTGGTACACCCATTTATACAATTGCTCTCTTAGGAGAGTTACAAACCAGAAGGCCAGTCGATGTTTTGTTCATAGCATTTTGATCCTTCGGCAGATTGGCTCGTATTTCTAATGACTTTTTCTCATACAAATTGCTGTTTGGCAATGTGCTGATTGGCTGACAAGGTTGGATGACATGGAATGTTTATCTGAGCAAAATATAAACTTGACATACATTCTTATGCAAATGAAAGAGAACAAATTTGCCTTAAAAGAACAAAAAAGTCTGCTCTGCAACTACTGTAATAGCTGGACTGGAGACATAGCGGTAAACAGATTGCATTATTCTGTTCTTTCTTGACTTCAGAGTCTAGCCCAACCTGTCCAAATGCTTAGGGTTGCTCACAGTGCTTTGCACTAAAGATGGATGATTCAGCTTGGCACGCGTAGAGTGCTTCCTTTAAGCATTTCACCTATGTTGTTTAATAAGGTAATCCTTAATATTTTTATTCAGAAGGACATTCTCTTGTGTCCATAGGTCTTACTCCCAAGAAAGTATGGACAGGATTAGGACCACCAGTTGCAAACATCTCTAATCTTGAGGACTGCTAAGTTCTTACCTCACTAGCCTGGAAATTAAAACAGACCACACTATCTTTATTAAGGTTGGAATTACTTGGCAAGATAAGGGCTTCACAGATCATATGAGGTCATGGACTGGGCACATAATGGCTTAGTAAAAATTCAGCCTTTGGACTTACTATTCCAGAAAGATAATTGAGAGCATTTTTAAGCCACACCTTGTTTGCATTTTAATGGCATGAAGGAACTTCAGGGGCTTACCCTGACCTGGACTGGCAGTTGGCACTGCTGATCTGAGTGGGCTTATTTTATGTCAACTTGGCATTAGCAACTGAGCAAGATGTCTGGAGCTGAGATAAATTAGCTTGTCTGAACTGAGCTGGAATTTGAATTAGGGATGCTCTTAAATATGCATCACATATCTTGTCTAGAATAAAAGGAATAGAAAAGGCACATGATTAAACGACATTTTTACAAGGACGTAGATTTAAAAGAAACAACCTTACCCAAGCCAGTTCAAAATATTCAGCAGGAGTATATGATAAAGATTGCACCATCTTATGGCAGCAGGTCCTAACTTTCTACTAGCAGATTCCTTGCAAGTTGAAAGCTGGATCATAGATGTAAGCAAGCTAAGGACTTTTTTTTGACATCCTGGCTTTATACAGAGGATTTCCACATGGAGCTTTAATGCAGGATTCTGCTCTTGAATTCCCACCATGGCTGCTGAGCTACCAACCCAATTTTCTTCCCAAAGGAGTCCCTGGAGCTTGGGAGATTATGAGTTCCATAAGCAGGAACTTCATCAATCCCCATCTCCTGATTCCTTGACACTCCACTCAGTCATTCGGTCAATAAATCAACTTTATTACAGGTATTGATCAATTAAAGAAAGAAGAGAGAAGAGAAATTCTGAGACAGCAAATGAAAATTGGAATAAAACTGAATATTTATAAAACTGATATGGTCAAAGTACAATGTATTTTACAAAAAATGAAACAAAACTTAACAAAACTTTATTCAGGGAAATAAAATCACATTGGTTGGACAGTAACAACTGTAACCAGAATGAAATTGGATGGCCTGGAAATCTGGCTAGATGGGAAATTATTAGCTGGGCATTTTTGTAATAAGGGCAATATGACAAAGCATGGTTTAATGTTTCCATAACTTCTTCATCAGAGTCCTTGTTCAAATGGGATATTCCCAGTTTCCCCTCAAGAATAGTTGTCAGAAAGCCATTAAATCTTGACAAAGTTAGGATTCCTCTGAATTTAGGAACTGTTATTTGGCTTAAATAACTTGCTGGCTTGGAAAAGGGGCAGTGATTATCTAGGAACGCATCTTTCGGTAGAGCAGGGACACTCAACCCCCCAAAAATAAAAGATTCAGTCTCCTGAACCACCTTTCCCCCATTTCTGGCTCTGCCCACTACCATTATTTACACATGGATCTGGTTGGTGGATGTCAATATTCTATAACATTTGCAGAGACTTGCAAGTTGAAGAGGGTTGTTAATGCTGTTCCCTATTCTTCTAGTCATCCCTTCCCTTCCATGTGCTTTCCTTTCAGCCAGATTTCGAGATACATGCTTGCCGCATTGTAAGAAAAGCAGCTGTAGAGGAAGAGGGAGTATCAAAACTCACATGACTGAACAGGCTTAGCCTAAAACATTTCAGTGGCAGACCAAGATGACAGGCAGAAAGGCCAATGGCAACCTCAAATTAATCTGTAAGGTAACAGAGGATTCTGGCAAACAGAAATAAAGAAACCCTTGGTCCATCTACTTCAGGCAGCCAAGAAGTACATCTAACATTTGCCGAAGATAAGGACTATAAAGTGAGCTGCATCATATATGCAATTTGGGCTGAATGAGGGGGAATTTGGGATTGTTTTTTTGGATATGCCTACTTCAGAGCTTACACTGCAATTCTCATGTATTCACCAGCAGAAAACAGCAGTAAATTGTGTTACTTGTTTTCAGCAATCAGGATTAGAGGTAGATCTGGGCTGCAACCCTCCAGAAAACCACTGGATGACAGCAAAGCAATTTAGCTTCCATCTAGAGGTTATCTGGATTTTTGCAGCCCAAATCTGGTAGCCCTACCTCTGATCCTGATTGCCTGGAAGCCCTAATCAGAGGTGTATCAGAGCTCCCCAAAGGAAAATTGGGGAGGTCAGGTTGCTCATTCCTGATCCAGCTCAATAACACTTGTTCCAAGTGGCAGCTGCCTTCCAGGGCTACAGCTGGAAGTCTTTCCCAGCCTTACCTGGAGATGCCATGAACGTCATCTTCTGCATGCACAGAATGTGTTTTCCATGCAGCAGATTCCCACGTTTATTGCAGGTCATCCCATGAAAATCATGAAAAAACCCATGCCATGCTAGGTATCTTTCTGTTGTACTTATACGGTCAGATCGACTTCTAATGCACCCAAGTAAATCAGGGCAATTATTTGTACAATAATATAAATTCTTCATATCATAGGTAGTCTGGTTTGGGCTTCAGTACAAAACATTTCAAAAAATGTTTGGCGTCTGAATATGGGTTTATTTTTAAAGCGCCATCTTAATACTAAACTGGACCATATATTTACAGTGTTCTTAACTGATAGGCTGCAGATGAGGAGAATCAGGAGAGCTCCGTAAACGTTTCAGGTTAATTCCCACCATATCTTACTCTTTATCACAGCCAGTGACCCGTCTCACATTATCTGTATGGGCCTGCTAAGTTTAACACTTTTCAAACAACACCTAGTATTTGTGACAAATCAAAATAAACAGCAAGTTTTACCCATGAGAAAAGAAGGGGGGGAGGAAATGTGTAGGACAGGAGGTACCATTAAGGAAATTTTCTTTGGGGGGAAAAACAGGGTTAGGGAAGCAAAAAGGTATCTATATTATCTCCTGGAATACGGATACAGCTTCATACTGTACTGAGAGAAGAAATCATACAAGTAGGCTTTAGAAGTACGGTCTGTTACAATGGCTGTACATGTGAGTTAATATAAATATTTTATATCTATAAAAAGAAGGACACAGGGAACTACAAAACATTTGCAAAACCAGGGATCCGTTACTACCCAGGCTTCATAATTTTACACTAGTGAGTGGAAAGGCTTGAAATACATCCTGAGAAAATACTACAAAAAAACAGGATTAGATGGCTTTAGGTTTACACAGCTAAGTATTTTGGAAGAGAGAATATTATGCATGCAAAAAAGGGATCATAATCTAGCCAAAGTTAAGTGCTCCCACTGTAATCAGCAGCTTAAAATGGTTAAATTTGGATTGCACTCTAGATTTTTGCAGGTGCAAGAAAAGGGCACATGCAAGTCATAAAGAACAAAAACATTGTCATCTTCTCCACATACATACATATCCCTGTTAAAGGTAAGTCTCCTTCACATATTTTTCTATTTAGGAAATGATCAAATAATAAATACTTAAACTCCATCTCTGATGATGTTTGAAAAGTACCAAAGTCCGCAGCTTGTCAAAATAAACCAAAATAAGAAGAGTTGGAAACAAGGATACGGTCCACTACTGTGCTCTTATATAACACATTCTCACTCATTTGGATGGGCAAGAAAACGTAAGTTCCCGTCAATGATTCAGATCCAACATCTGCCAAGAAACACCAGATTTAGTCTGAAATCTTCTATTGCTTATTCGAGATAGAAAATGAGGGGCAATTAAACCCACTCAAAGTTCATGAACAAAACATACTCCACCCAAACTCAGGATAGCACATTTGGGAACAATTTGTAGCCTTGAAAATCTTTTGGGGCATTCAGCTTTTGTGTTCCAAACACGGATGACTGCAGTGAATCATGGCATCAATGTATTGCTATACGTCTGTCTATAACTATATATCTTGTGTGTTTTCATTTCTTTTTTTCAGCTTTCCCCCTTTTCATTTATAATTCGGTGTATTCTTTTTCTTTGTTTTTATTCAGTTAATTAAAAAAAACCATTAACAACTGTTTGTTGTTTGTTAACAACAAAAAGAAAGTGACTATCAAAATTCAACTGGGAGTAAACCCCAATAATTATAGAGAATGTTCCTCATAGCTCTGCTTAGAAAGAAAACTTGTTTTTGTTTTAAAGATTTTTCTCTAATACTTTCGCGTGATTTACTTTATTAGGTAGTTAAGAAGTATATACTTATCTGAAAGCAAATACAATTATTTCCTGACAAAACTCCTTGCTTAACCCAGCCTGCTCATGTCCGAATTCAAAGCTTAATTGTATTTTATTGTTTTTTTCCTTTCTTTCTTCTAAAAACAGCTTCAGCAATATTTAACATTAGATTAATTTTGTAATCCACTAAAGAACTTCAGTTATTGGGCTAACTAGAAGAAAAATAAATATGTAAGTAGTCAAAGAGAGACACTTTGGTGTGGTGATTGAGGCACCAGGCTAAAAACCAGGAGACTGTGAATACTAATCCCACCTTCGACATGCAGCCAGCTGGATGATTTGGGGCCAGTCACTCTGTCTCAGCCCTAGGAAGCAGGCAATGGCAAACTACTTCTGAAAATGCTGCCAAAAAGCAAGGATTGGTCCAGGCAATTGCTAGGAACCAACACTGACTTGAAGGCACAAAAGGGGGGGGGGAATAGTAGTCCAAAGCTATGCTTCATTTGGGTGGACTGAGGACCAGAGAAAGCAAAGCAACAATGGAATTGGTGGGACTATATGTCACCTATGGGTAAGTCACTATTCTCCTACTTTTTCCCAGTTTTGTGGGGAGAGGTATGCTTGAGAGCTTTTTTTGTTTTATGTCTATTTTACAGTTTACACTAGAGACATTCCCTGTTTGAAAACAGCAGGGAACTGTGTTGTCAGTTTTGAATCATGGTTATCAAAGGGTTCTCCAAGGGAGAAAAAAATAACCTGTGTGTTGTCCTCTATGGAGTGCTTCACACAGCTATTGAGGTATGGAAGACCTTAATTGTTTGGTGTCACACAGTGGTCTCCTCTGGTATGTTCAGCAGCCTGAGGAGACTTTAGATTATATGTAGGATTCTCTTCCAGCCTTTGAGCCAGAAAGGGCCATCAGGGAAGGCAGAAAGCCACTTAGCTTCATGAAGCATATTTGGAGCAAGAAGGCCTTTCATGGCCCCTGCAGAGCTGTACAAAAGTGTGGCCTTAGAACAGCATGCAAATCTGGAGCCACAGGTTGCTTCTATTGTCTTACCTGCTACCTTCTCTAGCTTGTAACTGTTACATCCACGGCCATATTAAATTGCAGTATATGAGAAGGTAACCACCATTTAGGGTTTAGGGAAGAAGTCAAATTCTCAAGTGGACAAAGGTGTACTTCAAGCCTCCACAGCTCACTGCTCTCTTTGTTCAAATTTAAAACATTTACAAATGGCAGGGATGGGTTTGGAGGGGGTTTTTTAGTAGCTTTTTTAAAAGGCGAAAGATTTATACAATCTGAAGAGAAACCAGAGTATTTTTTATACTTCCTAACAACTACGTAACTTCAACAATATTCACACGCAAAATGTAAAACGAGAAACCAACATAAAATTATCACGGATGGGACATACTTACCTTATTTACAAGACGTCCAAGAGGTGTGTGAGAGTTTCCTGTCTATTATTGTACAACACTCTCTTCGTGATCTGCTGTCTTTGTGACATCACTCACTTCAGTTAAAGCCCACGGGATTTTTGTAGGATTTATCATGCCACCCGTGGAGTTTTTTCAGATCAGGAAGCAGAAACAGCCAGGGAGGCTGCAAAGTAATGGAGAGAACAAAGTAACAGGAAAACAACAGCTGCAGCTACATCTTTTACCATTGAACGGCGCAAATATAGGTTAAAACATTGGGCTATGCAAAACTTTGGATTCAAAAGCGAAAAGGTGTTTTGGAGCATGTCAAGAAAGATACGGGTGTTTTAAAGAGTTGCAGGCAGCTGCATCCTCAACAAGCGAAGATTTTGTCAAAATATGTCATGGCACAAGCTTCACCTCCTAGGTTTTTCTATGCAGGCCACAATGGGAAGATGAAGGGGCGGAGTTTCTCTTGTGACATCTCAATGCTATTGGTCATTGCTTCCCCTTAGATGCCCAGAACTGCAGGTGCTGTGGGAGCATTCCCACAAGCTCTGAAGCACATTTTTGCTTTTGAATTCAAAACACTGCATAGCCTTCCCCTGGATGAAATTAGAATAGAGATTTCATGACAATATTCCTTTTATTATCCAGAAGCTTCTGGTGCTTTAAAAATTGGCCCTAGCACACTAATCACATAAACTGTTGTAGAAGCTGTGGAACAGCTTTCCACCAGAAATCACTCTGACTCCTGCATCCCTGGGAATTTATTTTTCACCCCTGATCACCCAATGTCAAACCAAAGGCCCATTTAATAAACCATCAGGCTTTCCACAGAAGCCAGATAAATGCATCAGAGAAATCCACTAGCAATACCTGAAGGCTGTAATCTTCCTCCAACAATAGCTATTCAGTGTGAAACTAAACCTTCTGATTCGACTTAGGGATAACCCAGATGATCCCTAGATGGCATCAATGGCATACAAGAAAGTCCTCTTTGCTGCCATCTAATGGCCATCTCAGACTTTGCAGCCCAACTCTGGTAGCTCCAGTTGAGACCTCATGAATCATCTGCCATGATCATTCTTTTTTGTGATTGACTGTACAGGAAGAGAAACACACTGCCCTTTTCTCTTAGTGGTTGCTGTATTTGAGAACTGATCTTTTTCTGTAGGATCAAGATCACTTTTCACCAGGGAGGATCAATATGGTGTTGTTTTAAAGAATGCTAATATGCATTTTAAAATGCTATCAGCATTCTTCTTTACAGGACAGATAAAGTTGTCAAGTGCAATTTCACTCAGTTTCTCCTTTTCTCCCATATTTTGTTCAGTCAAATTTGGGGATTAACTTTGAAATGTTTTTGTTTCCTTTTGAGCCTATAAGAATAGCCATGTGCAGACTTGTGGACATTTCTCCTAAACTATACATAAAATGCATTGTTTTCATTATATGCCATCACAGTTAAACACAACCAATTTTGCATGCTATATTCACCAATAATATACAGTTATATTTTTTTTGGTTATTCATATTTTCATATTTATTTTTGGTTCAGAAAACCACAGTGGAAGATAAGGACTTTCTGTTTTACATACTGACTGAGGAACTGTAAATTAAATGCCAATTAAAGTGTCAACTCCATTTCTACATATCCCTACAGTATAGTCAGTGATTTTTAATGGAAGGAAAATACCAGTCATCAGCTTCAACACCTCCTCTTATAGCTCAGCGTGGCTCTTTCTTGTATTTCCTTTATTTCTTTAGTACATTTATATCCTGACTCTATTCCACCATGTTCAAGGCATGATGTCAGTGCACTGAGAGAATGTACTCAGGCCATCAAGATAGTGTAACAAACCTCTCAAACAGTTTAACACATAAGTAGTGACCAGTTCCAAACTGCTTTGCTTCCAAAAAAAAAAAAAGTGTTTTATCATATTCCTCGGATGAACATGCTCTATTTTGAAATGGTTTGTCAGTTTTACAAGCATCAGTTTAATTTTCTCTTGCTTCATTAGTCTTTGTCAGCAAATCGCCAGCCATCAGTTCAGAAGAGTTCTCTAGATGGCTGCAAAGAAACTTAATATGCAGAGTCAAGCCAACCGTTGAACCTCTGGTGGGAATTAGAACAAGTCTTCGCCGTTAACAAGGCAGTTCTACTGACTTGAACATTTGTTTTAATTAGTTCTGACAGCCGATTATAGTGTCATAGCACTGCCTTCCTAATCTGGATGCTCTTAAAATGTATGGATTTCAACCCCCAGAATTCCCCAGTAACCATGGCCTTTGCTGAGACTGGTGGAAGCTGCACTCCACACATGTAGAGGGCCCTTAGGTGGCAAGTGTAGTGCATTAATTCACTTGTAGTGAAGTGGACAACATCACACCTAAAATGTTTTAGGCATAGAAAAGCTTAAACTAGACCTGCCAATCTAGAGAGTGGGTAGAAACCATCAAAGGCCCCAAAACTCAAATTCTAAGCAGCCAATTAAGAGCAGGAAGGTCTCCCTGGTGATATTTTAAAAGGGGAGGTTCAGCTTCACTTCCTTTGTTCTTTTGTCCTCCAAAATAGGAGTAGAGGGCATCTTTTCTCAGACTGGCACTAACCAGGCAAAAAACCTACCCCAAGGTGGAGAAGATTCGAAGAATCAGAAGAAAAATAGCAATAGGGAATAATGGAGTGAGATATGAATTTGTATCTTCTTGTTTCTTTTATGGATTGAGCTTTTCTAGAATTCTTTTGTGGTCTATCTGTATTGTACAGTATGCATGTGTGCATATGTATTTCCACCTGGAAGAGCAGCCAAGGAGTTAAAGCTTGCAGGTCGTGATATTTTCATTCCCCCCTTTTCCCATTATCTTCAACGCTCTTTCACCTTAATCTACATAATAAAAGACTTGTATCTTCTTCTGGAATCAGTATGCCTATTCTAACTTTCTAGGTGCTCTGCTAAGCTACAGAAAAGTGTGGCGGGGAGCCAAGACAGATTTTTTTTTCACTTTCTTCCTCCTGATAAGCAGGGCATAGATTGATTTTCTGTGGAACGAAGTAAAAGGAGGCAGCATAAGAAACAGGCCCTCCCCAAGAATATGAGAAGGTGCAGGAGGATCTAAAGACCCCCTTAGGGAGACAAGGGGTCAAATCCATGACATTCCCAGGCAGGTGTGCTCTTGCATGTGGCATGCCCCTGTACATGGTGGCCAGCAGGGGGAAAGAACTCTAACATGACTTTTTGTTTAATGAGCACTAAACATTTAGTGAACTCAAGGATTCTTGAGTTCTTTGAACCAAGTGTTCATTTGTTTGGGAGAAGTTTTGTTTTGTTTTGCTCCGTTTTGTTTTCTTGCTTGGCATGCCTCTTTGAATTAAATATTCCTTCTTTAAGGGCAGATTTGTTTTTCCTCCCTATCTTATCTTGTAAACAGCAGACTTGGTATTGCTAAGTCAGGAGAGAAGGCACATGTTCCTAAGCAGAAGCGAAATCATACAGAATGCCAATCCTGCAGAGGAGAAACAAGAGATCAGGATGTTGATTTCCAGGGAAAGCACCAATGAAGTCCAGCAATAGTTGCCTGAGGGTATGGAAGCTGACAAGTGAGACACAGAGTATTGTATCAGTTGTGTGAATGGACAGCAAAGCTAGAATTAAAGGAAAAATATGCTGCTTGAGAGGTTGAATTTTATCTTTCTCTAGAAGAGAAAAGGATAGCAACTAAGACCAGGATGGCACAGAGAAGTAGATTTCTTCAGTGCAGACCCTTCCCATTCCCAGTGCACAGGAGTGAAGCACAAATACTGAGTATAAAGAGAGGAGAGATGTGGAAACCTATTTGGCCAATTTTGAATGGAAATGTGTGGGATATGACATTCCCAAAGAGCAATGATTCCATTGTACAACAGTGGAATGGTCTATCTATGGAGATTGTGGGTCGTCCATCTCTGGAGGCTTTTAAAAAATGTATAGCTACCTCTTATGGATTTAATTGGTTTTCCTGCACATTGCAGATGGTTGGATTAGATGACCCTTGTGGGTCTTTACAATTCTGCAATTCCATGATCCAGTACATGAGTTGCCTGAAGCTAAACATTCCACTGACCATGGAAATTGAGGTCAGTGACAAAAATAACTATGCACTGCTCTGGGAAGGTTGAAGATGAGACTTATCATAGCAAATGACTGTAGGACATTTCACAACTCATGAAGTTCAGTGATACCAATACCTATCAGATCAAGTTTGTGGCTGCACTTTTTGCTTTCTCTTTGCTTTCTTTTTCTTTTTTCTTCTTTACTTTATGAGAGTTTGGATTAGTTTTTATCTTCTTTTTTAAAAGTTTCAACAAAAATAATATTTAAAAAAAAATAGAAACAGAAAACACCCCACCCAGCCAAGCCAAAGCCAAAGCCAGGATGAGATATGTGCCCAAATCAGCTCAGGGGAGAACCTTTGCCACTAGCAGGACGACTCAATGACAAATTTACACTGCAATGTTTCCTTTGTAAGCAAGTGGGAGATGTCAAAAAAGATAGTCCTAGGCAGGAACTTCTTTCAAGTACATAAATCGCCAATTCGCAAAAGTACCAGATCCAAGACCACCCAATATACTGAAGAGGCTATTCCCCCTGAGAGACTGCATGACTGTGAACAGCCAGTTGGTAATGGTCTGAAAAGACATGGGGGGGGGGCAGTTATTTTGGTAGGGCACAAAGTGCTTCTCAGAAATCACTCACTGGCAGATGCCCTGGTAACTTATGCAGAGGAGCCAGAATGGAAGAAAGGATACCCCTACTCAAAGTGCCCATCTGGATAGGAAACTGGAAGAGAGAATGGGAGTATGTCATCACTGTGCAGTCACTATGATGCTTGATGGTGATCTGGCTAAGCATGTATGGGAAATCCAGTGTGCAAAGACTGAGAAGCTGGGTGCAAGTCACAACTCAACCTTTCATCACCTGAAATGACCTCCTTCCCTTAACCACAAGAAAAGCAGGAAATGGATCCAGACATAGCTGATCTGAAAGAGAGTGGAAGTCCTCAAGCCCTATCACAGCATCCAGTGACAACTTTTCCTGACTTTGGAGAAAAGGAATGGAAGTCCTATTACAGTCCCTCTTTCTCTACAACCAGATCTGAGACCAGGCAGCAGGAGAGCCAGGATAATATTTCTGAGTTGGATGCCTACTAAGAAGTACAGAAAAGTGACACAAACCTAGCCATAATCTGGGAATTAGTGGTGAGTGACTCATCACCCCACAAAGGAGAACAAGAGTCATGATAAGCAATTAAAGATGGACTTCTCTTCATAGAGTACCTCCTGGTGGCCAGAAGGAATATGGGACAGTTCGTAGTGCTTATCCAGTTTCACCTGCTAAGCCTGTCTCATGACCACCCAAGTTGACATGTGGGAGTGAATAAAACCAGACTGATCCAAAACTTGTACTGAGGACATGGGAAAGATGTTAACTGCTTATGTGAAATCCTGTGACATATGTCAGTGCATGGGGAACTGCCATGATAAGACTAAAGCCCCTTTACATCCACTGCCAATAACAAAGATTCCTTTCCAGAGAATGGTGATATTGTGGGGCCAATCCATCCAGAGACAAGCAGCATGTCTTGATGTAAGTACATTATGACCTTGAGCCAGATTGATGCCAAGCCCATGAATCAGTCTTTAATGGATCTATTTGCTAGAACAAGCTGGCCAGTTGAGGTTCTCACAGATGCTGGCATGAACTTGCCAGAAGTAATAACAAACCTATGGGCTGCACAAGGCTTGAACATCTGGTGTTAGTCCATTATCATCATCAATTAAATGGCCTAGTTGAAAAGGTGAATTAAATTTTGGAAACCATGATTTGCAAGTATGTTAATGACCCCAGTTAGTGTATGCTTACCCGGTAGTACCACACCCAAGCCTTGGTTCTTCCCTTTTAAATTAATTCATCATCAGTAAAGAAGAAAACTTCCCACCCAAATACTCTGGACTTTTTCAACTAAAGCACTTGACAAGACCCTGTAGCTTGCCTCTGAGATCCAAACTGAACAGAAGGTTTATTACAATGAATACCAGGGACTGGGTGCAGGAGCCAGGGACTCATCTCCTGGTTCTGAGGTCCCCCATTACATACCTCTAGTGTTTACATTTCCTGATTAATCATGGATTAATTGTTAATTCCTTTGTGGATTATTTGCAGTCTCTTTTTAACAAAAATATTGAGGTATGTGTGAGACACTTTATAATCTAATTAAGAAAACTAAGAGTTATCTTCAATGGAAATGCCATCTGCCACCACATTTGATTTTTCATTACAGTAATGTACTAGAACCACCTTAAAAAACACGTGTTCCTTTAATTAGAGCCTGAAACTTTAGTCCTAATACTAATACTTTTACACCCATATAATTTGGGACTGAAATTTGTGTTCCCTTTCTGCTTATGCTTTGAACTTCCACCAGCTAAAATGCTTATGGAACATCATTTTTCATGACTCATCTTTTTGCTGTAAGTGCTTCTGAGCAATCCACCAGACAGCTATCTAGTTTTGGGGGTGCAAGGTGGTATATGTGGTACACAGTTTTATTTCTTTGTTTAGAAAATATATATGGTCGCACATCTAACATATGAACTCTGGGTGGCTAACAAAAGAAAACAAGTTAAAATTATCATAAATTAACCAAGGCACCATAGAATAAACTCAGTCACACAAATCATACCTATGTTGGGCTTATCTATCATCCTGACCCAATGCCTGTGGGAAAAGCCAGGTCTTCACAGCCTTCTGAAAGACCAAGAGAGTCAGGGCTCTCCAGATGGTTGGAGTTTTGTCCTCCAACACCTGATCACCAATGCCTGTCCAGCAACTTGAGGCAAAGTTTAAAGTTTAAGTGTGCTTAAAGGTAGAACCAATTCAGAAAGTTGTGCTGATTGTTTTTAGTTCAAATGGCTTAGCACAATCCTCAGAGGTGGACACGTGATATAAAACCTGTAAAAAAGACAAGTACACTATGAAATATTTTCTATTTTATCTGTTTATTACATTTATATCCCATCTATTGTCTTGGAGCTCAGGGCAGCTTACTTTTCACTTTTTTCCCACACCAACCCTGTGAGATAAGTTGGGAGAATAGAGAAGAATTGAGCCAAAGTCATCTAGTGGGTTTCTATGGCTGAAGGTGGGCCGGAATATGGGTCTCCCTGGCTCTAAGCCAACATCTTAGCCATTTTACCAGCTATCTTGTGGATCGCCTAGTAGCAATTTTTATTTTCTTTCTTTCCTTTTTCCTGTTTGGGGAAAGTAATTATATGAGTCCAGTTCTGCAACACAGTTCATCTATAGCTTTGGTAGAAGTACAGCTTTGTCATTTTGTAGATGGCTGAGCTGCATGTAGAAAATGTGATTTGGTTCAAATCATGATTTGGGAAATCAAAAATCAGACAGATTCTTCTCAGATGAACTTGCAAATGTTAAGCTTTGTATTTCCCACTGATAACAACTTGGAAATCAAGAAAAGACTGTAAATGTTTTTTCTACTTAACAAAATTGGATGAGATTTGAGACCTTTTTTTTAAGAAGATCAAGCCTGTCAAATTTAAGTGTGTGTGTGTGTGCGCGTGCGCGTGCGCACACACCCACATATACTAAACACTTTTAAAATTTTGTGGGGGTTTTTTCCAAAATGTTTGTGGTGACTGCCTACCTCTCCATATTTCTGAGCAAACTTGGATAAAATCTGCTAAGACTTTTTCTGAAGAGACTAAATCTGCCAAGTTCCACATGAATTGTTCACATTCACCATTTAGGTTTGTTTTTTTTTAAGGATATATTTATCTCACTATGAGCTTTCTTATGCATATGACGTTCAACCTACAAATGACCCCAGTTAAGAAACCTGCAGAATTTCAGAAGAGTTAAGTCAAAGGGCTAGGGAATTATGATGAATGAAGATCAGTTTTAAGTTTTTTTGTTTGTTTTCTCCTGTATTGGCACCAAAGTCACAGGAAGTGCAGTAGTCAAAGATGGACGATGGATGTAGAACGAACAGTTGAAATGAAGCATTTGTGTAATTCCCTCATTTGTACACTTGGCAGACTGTACACACTTCCAAGAACTCAGTTACAGTAGATGTGTTTTAAAGCCCCTTCTCAACCAGAAAGAAAAAGGGGGGGAGGGTTCTAACTAGACAGCTCCTTTTTTAAAAAAATGGACCCCTCCTATCTTTTTTTTCTTAATAGGAATTGGTGTTTCTGTGTCTGCAGTGTAGAAAAAAGAAACAAAAGCAATGAGGACACATAGGAAACTTACAAGTGGAAGATGTCATTAATAAGGATTTGAGCTGAATGTCTTCTCCTGGATATTCTATTCCTGTTCCCAACATTATGTCCCCTCCAGTCTTCCTACTTGTTCCCTCCCTCACATATACTTCTATGGATCCATATGCCATTCCATGAATGAGGCAGAACAGGGGTTAGGCAAGATGATTTCAAAGATCTCTTCCACCTCTTATGTTTTATAGTCCCATCTCCTGATGAAAAACCTTGACTGAAATCACCCAATGATGGCAACTCTGACAATACTTCCAGAAAAGTGAGTCTCTGGTGCCAAAGTAAACGTAAACATAAAATCTCCTTCAAGTAGAGTTTGATTTCTGAAGCTTACATGGGTGATTACTAGTCTTACATTTCAAGGACACAGAAGTATCCTTGGAGTCTGAGGCACCTTTTATCTAACTCAACCTTCCCCAACCTGGCAGCCACCCAGATGTCATGGGACTGCAGCTCCCAAAATTCAGAGCTGGGGTGGCCAATGATGCTGCTCTGCCAAGCTAGCCAGTAACTTATTTCTCCAAGTCCTCTCCGTTTTTTTTGCCCAAAGGTTGTGCTATTACCACTGAAGACAAAAACAAAACAAAAAGACAACCCAAATATATTGTTATTGATCCAACCCACTCAGCAGTCTGCAATCTCCTCCAGGATAAAGAGGTCCATCCAAAGAAATGCAATTTCCAGTTACCAAAGATCTCTTGTCTAACCAGACATGTCTCCCCCACTCTTAATTGAATTGTTTCGATTGCCATTTAGATGATGCAAAAGGAGGACCTGAAATTTCTTTCCCCCAGCAAAAGCGGGGAGGAAGGAGAGCCAGGGATTGATTTGGAGTTTGTGCTGGGGGGGGGGGGAGGTTGCAACTACTGGATCCGAGGAACAGTTAAGATGAGAAATGGAATACAATATATATAATCATCATAAAGCACTTCCAGTTGCCTTCTTGCCCTCCATACGGTAGGGAACAAACACACACAGCTTAATAAAAATGCTTTCAAGGAAGCCAACTCATGCAATGAAAGCATTGTTTTCTCTGAGTCTTCTCAGAACTACATCCTACGGAGTTCAATTACATTTACTCCAAGTCTACTATGTTCCTTGACTTCCCTGCACTCGATTCATCCTGTCACTGTGATCCAGAGATTTTTTTAGCCCAGTCTCTGGTGATCCAGGGCTCCTCAGCTGTGTTGACGAAATCCTCGATCTCATGCCAGCTGTGAATTATGGTGCTGGCATCAAATGCAGGTGGAAGTCTCCAGACTGTAGAAGACTGCTTCAGCCATATCTAAAAGTCCCACCCCTGCCCTCTCCCAGTTGCAGGGCACCCACTTGGGAGTGATTATTGTGGGGCCATTCAATGCCTTATCCAAGGGACTTTTTAAGCTGCTTGATTTGGGAGCTATTTTTGACAGGTGAGACTTGATGCCAAATGAACAACACACCTTAGATTTCATCTAAGCAGCGAAAGGGGTCTCTTCCTAACTGAGCCAAGATTTATTTTCTTTCTTTCCTTTCCCCAAGGTATACTGCACCACAAACTAACCACGGCCGTTCTTTCCCACAATTCTCTTAACCAGGTTGGTTAAAGATTTAGTGGTTGTTTATACAAGCTAAACTTGGTTAGCAGTACCATGTGTCTGGAGGTATGAATTTATGGTTTGCACATAGGCGTTGGAAGAGAGCCACGACAGTCTATGCTGGCAAAAAATCTGAATGAGTCGGGTAGCACCTTTTCGGATTAACAGAATTTATTAAAAGTAACCAGCTTTTGGGAGCAACTTATGGCTTTTAATAACATTTGGTAGTTAGGAAAGGTGGTACCACACTCATTCAGATTTTTTTCCCCCAGGATTTGCGCATGCTGCGATCCCAGCCGTCTGGTTAGTTTATGATTCTCAACCTATAACACGGGTTAATTCGGTGCGCGACTTAAGCCTATTGCGGATACTCACAATTAGTTCTGCCGCTTCCCCCCCCCCCCAGGAAGGACCAATAAAAACGTATCTGCAAGGGAGGGGATCTGTTCCCCTCCCTGAAAGCAGCCCAGCCAGGCCTTCAAGCCTCCAGGTGGTGCGTCTGTTGTCGCCCCGTCTGCGAGGTGTGGCGGCTCCCGGCCTGGCAGGTCCGAGAGCCGCCAAGGGACCCGGGGGAGGGCGGCGAGAGCCTCTCGAAGAGCTGATCCCAAGGCGAGATAAGGAGCCGCCGAGCCACCGGCCCTGTCTAGACTTTGGACCTCACACCAGTCAAACCGGAGCTGTTTGGATTAGCCTGGAGATCGACCAACCTGAGCGAGCCCCTCCCCCGTGCCCCGGCGGACTCGGGAGGGAGAGGGCGATCGCGCTGGGTCTGCAAACGCCGGCTTCTCCCCTCCAGCCTCGCCTCCCTTTTCCTTCCTCCCTTCTCCTCGGCCCAGGCCAGGCACCTCTGCTGGGAAGCAGCCGATCGGCAGGGAAGAGCAGAGTGCGGGGCTCCTTCCGCCCAGCAGAGACGGGGGACCCTGGCAGCCAAGGGCTGGGGAAGAGGAGGCGGAGGAAAGGGAGAGGGAGGCATTTATAAGGAATTTAAGTATCCAAAATCCAAGCGGGGGTATGGGGGACGTAGCCAGATGGGTTGCAAACGTTTCGGGACAAACTCGCCTTTCATTCCTGAATTCGTAAAGCAGGACAAGCTTGCCGGAGGAAGAGCGTGGAAGCTCAACAGGTCGCGCCCTGGATAGCAAGCCCTCTTTCACACTGAGAAAACGGTTGCCTTGAAAGGAAGCTTGTTCTCCCCTCGTCCCCCATAATCAACGAGGCCGATTCTGTTTCTGGTATAATTCTAACAAATATGCGGAGGAAATCAGCCAAACTGAAGAGCCCCGCTGGGAGAAGACAATCATTGAAACATCCATCTTAGGGTGCTGGTAAAAATACCTACAGCATGAAGAGAGGCGCTGCTTGAATTCCTTCGGGTTGTTTTCGTGTCCTTTAAGGCAGTGTTCCTCAACCTTGGCAGCTTGAAGATATGTGGACTTCAACTCCCAGAATTCCCCAGCCAGCCGGCTGGGGAATTCTGGGAGTTGAAGTCCACATATCTTCAAGCTGCCAAGGTTGAGGAACACTGCTTTAAGGTAAATTAGGCCGAAAAATGAACCTCGCGTCAGCTAAAAAGGGAAAGAATTAAAGGCCAAATCTACGCAGAGACTGAACAGAAGTCCGCTGAACTCAGTGACTGCAAGTACACATAGCTACTAAGCCGTTATTTGCTTTACGGAGTTACTCTCGGCTGGCTGCGTTCCTACATGAGAAATCATGATTTCTAAGCTGCAATGACTGGGTTCACACAATACCGAGCCAAAGCCGTGTGAACCCGACCACTGGGCCTAAGCTTGCTTTTCCATACGCGGGCGTCGGATTGTGTCACCTTAACACCCCAGGGCTAAAACTAAACCCAAAGACGTCAAGCAGAGATGTAGCTGTTCGGGTTTACACTGGATGCCCGGGGATAGGTGGGGACGATGGGAATTGAAATCCAGGGCTTTGGAGGGTCACTGTCTTTAGGAAAACGGCAGAGCGCCTGTTGGTACAATAATCTCCCCGGGCTAGGGAGCGGATTCAGGGGAGGCCCGGGCTATTTTTAGAAGGATTTATCTTCGCGTTTAAAGCCGGGGTCACCACGGGGTAGAGCACCGCGCCAGCCCTCGGCCCCGGATGGTGGGGGCGGAAGACCGCCTGCCGATCCCGCCCGATCCCCTCCCCGCCCCCTTCTTCCGTCTCACCCGCCTCCCGAGCTCCCCCGCCGCTGGTGAAGCGAGAGATCCTCCTCCGTCCGCGCCTGCGATGCTGCTCGGGCTGGGGACGACGTTTGTGGCGCCTAGACTCCTTCAGTCGGTCGCTCTGTTATCAAGATAACGACGCGAAGGAAAACAAGCGGAGCTGAGGCGGATCTCCTCCTAGCACCTCGCACTCATGCCTCGGCGTCCAGCCCCGCGTCCAGCCCCTCCCTCCCGAGCAGATTGGCCTGGTCTCTTGGAAATGCGTCCAGGCAGCCCTGAAGGAAGAGGGTTGAGCCCCCTCCCCCCGTTTTCATTTTGACCGGGTGGGCAAATGGCTCCCCGAAAGCAAGTCGGGGAGGCAAGGCTTTAGGATCGATCGCGCTTCCTTGCGTTGGACGAGACCAATTCGGCTAGCGATGGCATTCTTCAAACCGTTTTCTTAACATCTGAAAAATAGTTCTTTCTTGCTTATATAAATCAAATACTGTTTGTTAGGCATTGGTCCGAAACATCAATGGATTACGGGTTTAAACGCGCGGGGGGGGGGGGGCTTTTGATCCTTTTTGAAAAAGGGCGGGGGAAAGAAACCTGCGCATAATCTAGCAAGGTTTGGGAGTTGCCGTATTGCATTTGGATAAATGTCCGGCCAAAATGTCATCCTATTGATTTTAATGGGGCTGTAGAGTGATGAAAATCCCACGCATTGAAATTAAAACAGAAACAACCTCATCGTTTAGAACGGATTGTTCTCTGAGGTTTCTAAAGGGGGGGGGGATCTGTTGATTAAAATAACACAATGCCAAGGACTCCAATACCTTGCAGCCATCCAAGGCTGAAATCCATCCCTATAGAAATCTCCTATACAGCACACATGATGTTCATCAGATCCCCCTGCTCTCTTAAATCAAACTTGGATTATTTATCCAATTTATGCCAAGATCAAGACCCACTACAGTAAGAACAACAACAAAGCAAACAGGAGTTCCCCTACAATTAAAGCAGGCAGAAGTTAGAGCAGAAAAATTGAGGTCCTTTAAATCGAGATAAAAAGAAAGTTTGCTACAACAAGGACCAAACAGGAGGACTCCGCAGGAGAGCTGGTCTCTTCCAAACTGCTCCTTGTTACAGGAGCTGTAACATAGGAGTCATTGGTTTGGGCAGCAGCAGGCTATTTGGTCCATCTAACCCAGACTTCTCCATCCTTGCCTTTCCCCAGCACGCCAGCTCACCCTGACTGACACTAGCAAGGTACAATGGGAACAGTAACCCAACACATCAAAGCAAGCTGGTTTGGGACAGGTTGGGCTAACCCAAACCATCTTTCTCCAGAAGTAGCCACACTACTGGCAGAAAGAAGGAACTGACCTCAAAGCTTTTTTGAAATCAGGTATTCCATTCAATTAGAACTCTTTCATGCTCCCCCCCCCAGGCATTCTTGGATTGCAGAGGTAAACCCCAATGTTTCTAATCCTGTTGCTTTATTTGGAGGGAAGATACATCTTCAAGAAACCGTAATTCTAAATGGCTGAACAACCAAATATTTTCTCATTGGGACTATTTTGCCACCCATTGCTTGGCTTAGGTTGGTCTTGGATAAATTTGTACTATGATTCTTGTTGCTATTTTTCAGGATTTTTTTTTCCCAGGGGTATCTTACAGCATTTGACTTGATTCAGAAGACACCAAGTCTGGAGTAGATTCCTTAGAGTTAATTACCAAGCAAGGCTATTGCTGTGAGTATACTTCTTTGGGAGTACATGCTGTTGCACACAATGAAACATTGTCAAGAATAGAGAAGGATTGGTAGTTTGTGAATGCTAGTCTCTTTACATCTCTATCCTGAACTTAAATCCATTCAGGGCTTACTTCCACTAAGGTGAGCACAGCACTGCAGCTTTCAACAACTTAAATCAGCATTGAAACCTTACTCTTAGATGACATTGATCTTGACTAATCAGTGGTTGAAATGCTTGAAATGAAATATTTTCTAGCAAACAGTGTGAAGCTACACTAGGAGAAAAAAGCAGTTGAAGAATCCAATTAAATTCAATCTGGATCTGGAATAAATAGTTGCCCTCCAACACAAATACTGTAAAGTGGGTCCAGCTTTAGAAGATGATTTCATTCAAGGCCAACTTTGTGGGACCTCTCTCCACCTTTAATTTCTGTCTTTTTTCCTTGAACTATTCCTATGACCATCTATATATTCACAACAGTCTTCATTATTTCATGGCATTGCCATTCTAGAGTTCTTGCAAGAAGTTCCTAGGGAATTCACAGAGCTCCCTTTGGAGAAAGCAGGCCTATTTAGCCCAAAAACAATAAGGGATCAAAGGAAAAAAAAAGATGAATAAAAACACTCAAAAGGTCCTTTGCTTTTTATTTTCTCCCTAATGTTTTAGGGCAAAAAATGATACTAAAAAAAATAAAGATACTTTCAGACTGAATTCAAGTCCAGTGATTTCTTATAGCTAATGTAGCTTTGGTAGCAATAATTTGGAAGTGGCTCGCTACTACTTTCACCTGGGATGAGTTTTCAACTTCTCCATCTAGCCTTTAGGCCAGGGGTTTCCAAATGATCAAACTATTAACTAGGCCTGATCCTGTATCAGGTACATAAGGGTCTCCAGGGGTCAGACTGATGCACTCCCAAAAGACACCAGAGCTTGATCTTCCAACTAAACATCCCAACCAGGTAAGCTAATGCTTCCTTTCTGGAAAACAGAATAACATTCCCTCATCAAACCCTCAACATTTAGCAGCTACCATCCGTGTTGTCCAAATTTGGCCATTTTAAGATGAGTGGACTTCAACTCCCAGAATTCCCCAGCCAGCATGGCTGGCTAGGGAATTCTGGGAGTTGAAGTCCACTCATCTTAAAGTGGCCAAATTTGGACAACACTGAGCTACCTGAACCAAAAAAGGAAGTGTCCCTGAAAGCAGTCCCCCCAGGAAATCAACCAAGGAAGTGCAGATGGAAAAGGAGGCCCTTCCTGGCCACCACACCAAAATGTGCTTCACCTTACAGACCAGACTTCTAGCACCAAACCTCAGAGGCTGATCATGTGTCCAAAAGTAAAGCATTACCTAACATCACACCCATTCAAGATTAATCCTCGAGTACTGCATATACACCCCCCAAAAAAACAAAGGAAACCTCTTGAAAACAAAGTTACTGCTTTTTTTAAAGGAATCCACTCTGTTGGGCCAGAGAGGAATGGGAGAATCAAAGGGCCATGAAATATTTATTGCAAGAGAACCCAATACTGAAGCAGAAGCCCAAGGGCACAGCAACAATAATGCTGCAACCCAGCTTGGAGCTACTTGCTGCAAAACTGAGCCACTCAAGGAACCTGGAGTTCTGGAAGGTCACGACATGCAGCAGAAGGTCCCCTGTGTCAGATAAGATTCTCTGGGAGCGTGTTGGTTCATCAGGATGCTCATGAGATAATAGTTTCTTTGATGCTTTACTTGGAAGAAAGTCTTTCTTGTAGTCCCCTTGTTTCAGAGCTATGCTAGAAGGATGCTTGAGGCATTTCTCTTTCAAAGAACTCCCTGCACATTCCATACTCAGAAGTCCACCAGGATATGGGGGGGAAATGTTGAATGTTCACACAAGATGCTTAGCCTGGTCACTGAATTAACTCATTGAGCTGATGCAATATCTTGAATCATAAACTAATCAACTGGCCACAGATATCTGTACACTAAGTGTACCGGAAAAAAAACTAAACATGGTTAAAGCCAACTAGGTTTTCCATGCTCTGTTTGTACCTGACCTGGTTAAGCAACTTCTCTAAATGCAATGAGTCATGTCTCTTTTGCTCCTTGCACACCTAGAGGGCACAATTCCTCCCTGCAGGAGAAGTCTACAGTCAATAATATGCAAGACATAGAGGTCAACTGCAGCTCTGGAAATTGGTGGAGCTGGAAGATGTAGGACAAACAATTTCTGGAGAAAATAGCAAATTGGGCAGGTTACAGCCCTGAGACATTAGAACAAGGTTGTTGATTCAGTGCCAGGGAAAATATTTTAAAACAACTAAGCCAAATTATTCATTATAGTTACAAGGGGATAACCCTGTTTGGCTTCCAAGGGAAAGCCATCACTACTCCCATCTAAAGAAAACATGGAGAGAAAAATCAGGGTGTTTTCCTCTTAATGTAAAAGTTATGATCATCCCACAAGCTTAAGCATGGTAACTCAATTATCCCAACTATGTGTGTGTGTGTGCATGTGTGTGTATTTCTGTGGCTGGGTGTACTATGTGAATCCAGCCACAAGAGCAGTCAATTATCTCCCCTCCAGAGACTGAAAAGGGGTGTGCATGAGCACTTGAGAAGTTTTTTTTTTTTTTTATTGTCTAACGAACATTGTGCTAGACCCCAAGACCTTCTTCTGGCCATTGCCTGTAGGCAGCAAAGTTATCACCATTTACACACCAATATTTACATCCGTTCGTCAATTCTCCCTTTGCAATCCGCACTCGGTGCGATCTGCTCTAGTCCCTAAGCAAGTCGGCAGATCTTAACTGGCCATCCCGCCAATTAAACAGGGCAGCGCCTTTGTTCTCTGGCCGATCGCTCAAGTGGATCTCTCGGGAGGGCACAAGATCCTCTCAAAAGAAAGCCAGTGGAGGTTGCTCTGCTCTACCGGCGATGCTGAGAACGGCCGCCGTTGAAGTTTACGGGGCTGACGTGAGAGGACCAGACCCTTAGGTTTCCAGCCCTGCTCAACTTTCCCACTTTAATTCCCATTTATCAGGTTTACTCAGGAGACAGAAAGCGGACCCGAACCGCGCGATTCTTGGCGTCTCTGCTCAAAAGGGAGTTTTGTAACACTCACTGAGATTCACCCGCAGGGGGTCTATGATACGCTGAATAGAGCTGCAGCCTTAAAAAGCTCTGGATCGGCGGGGTCTGCAGCTACGCTGCCAGTCAAACTGGCAGGTAAAGCAGCAAAGAACGAACCTTTCGGCGTATCTGTCCCGGTATTTATCAAGATATTTGGAAAGCCCCGTTCCAATAATCTCTCTGTAAACTCTGCTAATTCGCTGTAATTTGGCCCGTCGAGAAACAGTACTCATCGGAGCTATCCGCAATAAAATGAGTGCGTTTTTACAACGAAAAGAATCGACTTGTGAATACAAAATACACGCAATTTCTAGTCGATGAAGAGAAGAAAGAAACACGTCTGGCGAACGCCCATGTCGCCAGGGGGTCTTTTGAAACCTTACTTAGAGCAAAATCTGATACATATGTTTGCTCGGAAATACATCTCGCTGTCTTCAACCAGTTGTGTCGAAGTGTTTGCTTGGTTTAAGACTGAAAGCGGAGCTCGCAAGGCGGAAACCTTTAGAGACCCAGCGGAGTAAGAATTATTTCATTCCGTAGGATTTGCTTCAGCCTAGGCACCAACCAAGATTGCAGTTCTTCCCGGGCAAAGTTGCAGGTCAGAAGCAGAGCCCATCGACCTAACCGCCCCCCACCCCCACCCCAAGCACACCAAAAGGAACTGGCATCAGATTGCTGAACACAGATCAACTTCTCCCTTGTTTTTCAAAAACGGCATTTTAAATGTTAAGGGCTTTTATTCCCCGATGCTTTGTTCCTTATACACCCCCCCCCCGGTGAACCCCTTTAATGCGCTCTGCACACCCCATTGGTCGAGGCCGTTTGCACTTACGCTTGTGGGATGAAAGCCCGCACAAATACCCCTGGGATCTGCAGCGCCCCTCCCATCCGGAGGCTACTGACCAGCGAACGCGAAAATACTTCGGAAATGCCATTTTCAACACTCCGACAAGCGAAGCCAGCCCCCTCGAGGCGGTCTTCAAAGACCCCCCTCGGGCTCAGGCCGAGGAAAGGCGGCCCAGATACCTGCAAGAAGCAAACAAATAATTTTCGCTCGCGAAGGAGCACCACCCACCACGAGACTCCAACGCCCTCCCCGCTCCAGCTGGGCAGAGTTTGGGAATCTCCGAGAGAAAAGGGAGTTGGGAGTGCCAGCCCTTCTCAAGCCACCTTCAACTCTGTGGTCAGGTTCACATATACATCTGACCAAGTCCAGCTGAAAACCCGGTGGTTGTCAGCTCGGTGGGTTTTAACCTGGCAGGTGTGAGAACCCAACTCTCAATTTAGTTTGGTCCAATAGCTTTGTGCCAATCCCCAACATGGATTAATTCAGAAACAAAGTAAGTGTATTGTTTGAACACTGCCGCAAAGTAGGGATTTGGGGGGAGTATCACTTGTTTTAAAAATGCTCTTTTTATCTCTTTTTTTGTTGTTCTTTCTTTAATTAAAGCTCTATCTATCGGTTCTCCCAATTGCTCCTCTTTTCTTCAGATTTCCATTTGGTGTTTATTACTATCAAACTGGTTTCCCATCTTGTTACTTTCCAGATGTGTTGGACCACAGGTCCGCTGAGACTGTAATCCTACACGTCTGAAAAGCACCAGGAAACGCGGCTGTAAACCCCCCTGTTCCGAGACTTAAAGAACTGGCCAAGTATCCCACTCCCAGGCAAATATCAGCAGGATAAGAAGTTTAGCCGCGTTCTCACGACGTGTTTCACCTAGTTACCGAAATAACCCTATGTTCTGTGTCCGCTCAATACAAGTGAACCACAAAACCAAACGGCATCGATTCGAACAAAAGCCGAAACAACAACGGCCCGCTCCCGCCACACACGCGGCTTAATTACTTCGGGGATCTCGGCCAACCAACGTGCCGAAATCGCTAGTCCCTCGGTGAGACGCCGGTTTCCCAAATTCACCTTCACTCCTTTCAGGGCGGGGACTGGAAAGTATTTCCAATCAAGGAGGGAGAGCAGGTTTACACCCAAGGCTGTGAACTAAAATTCGGGTGCCCCTACTCAGGAGTAAATCCCACTGAGTTCCACGGGGTTCATCCAGGCTGCAATTTCAGCGTAACCTCTATCCAGAAGTAACTCTAGGGAGTTCCGCAGAATTGGCGGATCCCCAGAGCACGCGGGCAAGCTTGCAACCGAAACCACGATTTTAACTGGGGCGGACGCCGAGGGCCGCTGGGCCCCGGGAACTCAGCCAGCCAGCTTTCAAGATGTGCAGAGCCCCGGCTATTCCGCCTCCCCCTTCTCGCCTTCCCAGTTTTCACCACCTCTCAGCCTCGGTCCCACCCACCCCCTCCCCCGCCAACCTGAAGGGAAAAATGGAAGCCGAAAGGAAAACAACAAACAAGGATCTTTGGAGTCCTCTCCAGCCAGAATCCCCCTGCAGCATTTCCAACTCTGTTGACAACAGACAGTGACAAATAACAGTCATTGTTCAGCTGCTGAACAAAAGCCAGCCCCCACTTCCCGAGCAGAGAGAGAGAGAGAGATCACGTAAACAAAAAATAATGATGAACTGGTAGTCCACGGTATTTCTTAAGATGTACACATATTTTAAAAACTCTACATTTTCCTTGAGTTGTGGGGGAGGGGAAGGAACATACAATCTCAGGTTCATATTTTCCTGGGGGTAGGGGGAGAAAGGGCCACTTCACACGTTGCCAGCAGCAAACCCGGATTTACTGAGTCCTGAACAAACATGGGTTTGTCACTTTTATGCTTTCATTTTCAGTTTAATTCTTGGCAGTGTTTGCGGGATGGTCCCCGCTTGTGAAACCAGTGCTAGGGATCTAGATGTAAGGCTGGTGCAAGGTGGCAGGGGGAAAGGTAACCATATTTAGTCCAAAGTAAAATTCTCTTGGTGAACCTTTCCAGCGCTTCAGTTCTTAAAGGGAAAAGGAGAACAGTACTGGATTTGTATCTCTGATTTAGAAATTAATAAGCTAGCTGTTGATGCACTTCATAAAATATTACACTGATTTTCTTCCAAGCTTAGAATGTAATATTTTGTATTCAGTATTTAGCAGCTAACTTGTAAATACCTCCAGTGCATTTATATATAAATATATAATAATAGCTCTTTATAATATATATATATAAAAGAGGGTACTTTGGTAATTCTTAATTAGTTTATTGTTTCTCTATACCAAATGTGTATGGAGTGAAATAGTTCCTGAAGGTATCATTCTACATACGGCGCATTTATTTCACAGAATACTTGAGAACTCAAAACAAAAAAACCCCAAACCAATAGAAAGTATAAAAGCCCCACAAACCTGACATAAACACTCAAAGATCACAGTGAAAAGAAATAAAGGGAAAAAAAAAACCCTTTCCCCACCCTTCATACTTCCTTTGGGTGAGATCCACTGATAGTTTCTCCTGCACAGGAGGTACCCCACCTCCCTTATGTTAGCATTTTATTTTTGTACCGGTCATGTGGAAGAGAACTATCTCACATGAATCTTACCCTTTCTTAAAAAAACACAAAAATCAGCCAAACTAATCAACACAAATCAAGACAATAAAAAAGTGGCAAGTCTTTGGATAATAAATAATAAATTACTTTATATATTTTTTGCAATGCAAGAGCAAACAAACAACAAAGTTTAAGAAAGGGGGGGGAGAGAGAGAGACAGGAGAGAGGGGGAGAGAGAGAGACAAAGCCCTGCTCTTTATTTCCAGCAAAGAAGATAGGGAGAGAGAGAAAAAAATCCTTAAAAAAATAATAAAATGAAGAACTATACACATCTTTGGGGGAAAGGAGGGGGAATGTTGTCGAACAGTCAGAAACAAAACCCCAACATACTTTTTTTTTAATAGCCAAAGAGAGGTATACCTTGTTGCAAGTGAAGTTTTTAACTGGGTTTTAAGAAATGAAACAAAACTTTTAAAGAAAAATCACTTGGGGAGAGAAAAAGGATCTCAGCAAAACTCCACTCCCAAGCAAATGAAAAATAAAATAAGAGGAGGGGAAGGAAGAAAAAGCTACAGTACATGCTAGGGGAGACCCCAAAAGTTGGGATACGTCTCTTGTTGAAAGAAAGAAAGAAAGAAAGAAAGAAAGAAAGAAAGAAAGAAAGAAAGAAAGAAAGAAAGAAAGAAAGAAAGAAAGAAAGAAAGACGCTCCCAGCTCCACACTTTCATAATGGCTCATGCTGTCATAAGAGGGGAGGGGAGACGCTACAGATGGTCCCTTCTTGATCTGGAAAAATGCAACCTATCAGGGCTCCTTCTGATTTTCTTTTTTAAACATTAATTTAATTTGGCAAAGGAAAGGCCAGTATAGAAAGAGCACCATTCACGTTAGGGTGGTTACTACTAATAGATTTTCTTTTTCTTTCTTTCTTTCTTTCTCTTTCTTTCTTTCTTTCTTTCTTTCTTTCTTTCTTTCTTTCTTTTTCTCTTTCTTTCTTTCTTTCTTTCTCTTTCCAATTTATTTATTTATTTATTTATTTATTTATTTACTCATTCCTCCAGGATGTGCAGTCACCGAAATATGCCATTTGGGGCAAAAATAGGAGATCCTTGTGGGTACAAATCCTCTCTGTTTCTCAAACATCTTTTTCTGATTTTCCTTGATCCGCCTATGATTCTTTTGCGTGGATATTCTGTCATCATCATCATCATCATCATCATCTAAAAGCATTTTCATTTGTTCTTGGAGTATTACTCTAGTAAGATCCCATGATTGTCTTCACAGTGTTGCTACCTTATCATTGCAAAACAAACAAACAAACAAAAAACTGAACAAGACTCCCCAGACAGTTCACGGAGTTTTCTTTGCTTTAGGTTCATGAACAAAGTTGTCTTAAATACTTTTTTCCTTCCTTCCTTTTCTACATTTTTGTCTCGAGTCCCCAAACTTGACAGCTTTCCCACTCTCTCCAGCAGGGGGCGAAAGGTTTCAAGGACCACAACAGCGCAAGGAAGTTCCTCATGCCTCAATTGGACTGGCTACCATGCTGTTAGGTGTATCCGGGAGTTGGGAGGACATAGATGCTACCTCACTTCCGGTGGAATTGGAACCTGGGCCTCCTTCTGAAAAATTAACCTGCCAAACATGTTTAAAGAGAGAGAGAAAGAAAGAAAGGTTTACAATGAAGAAAAGGAAAGGGGTTGGATCCAGATTTAGTTGTACTGGAGACTAACAGGATTTGAGTTATTGCTAACTTCCATGGATGTCAAGTATCTATGGCAAGAGTAAGAAAGCTTAGATCCAATCCAAAGTCTTTGTTTCTCTGGCTTTCAAAACATCATTGATTTAGTTTCTTCAGGGCAGATTCTTACTTAGAGATATCCACATTACATAAATGCTACCTAAAAATCATTTAAAATGCACCAATGCTAACCTTCTCATCTCACGCTAACCTCCTCTGTTTTGTGTTCTGCCTCTTTTAATGAGATACTACTTTTTTCCCCCCATCCAAAATCACAGCGTAAGAATAGGAAAATAAGGCGTATCTGAACAAACTAAAGGCATTTCATTTAAATTCTTTTTGGCTTTTCATTCCACAATGTTACTGTGAGTTAATAATGAACTATCACAGTAGGTTTGTGAACGTATTCCAAATGGAAAATTGGTCAGAGAGCGTAACGTAAAATCAGCAATTATGACTAAAATAAAAAAGAGATGGAAATGTAATACTAGGCAATTCCCGTATAGTAAAAGCCACTAAATTTCATATATAATTTTTTCAAACAACCTTGGATTACGTGGAATATTGAGCAGTCACAGATATTAATCAACATATCAGTTTTAATAGTCAAGGTCAATATTTTTCATATCCCTACTTCAAAGAGAACCTGAGACATATCTGTAGATTGATTGAGCACCTTCTCATAAGCTTATAACCTGAACTGAAATTTGAAGTACAATTTCCCCCATCATAGCACCCAGTTCTTACCACTATGTTATGCTAAATGTTTTCATATTCAGTTAGAGTGGTGTTAGTATTGCTCTCAGCAGCAGCAGCAACGCTCACATATGGAAGGAATTTTACTCTAAAGAAGAGTTCCCCAAAATGGTCAATATTGACCCCCAAGGGTTGATGGGACTATCCAAGGAGATGTTGTTACTGTTATTCATAGTACTATTAAAGTAGTATTTATTAAATTGTGTTCATATAATAAATGTTTGGGGGTCAATGAACAATCTGAAACTTCATGAAAGAGTTGATGAGCTGAAAAGTTTGGGGACTCTAAAGAAAGGCTACAGCCCTATGAATTCTCTCATTGAGTCAGCCTCCTTAAATGCAGTGAAACAGAATTCTGATTCAACAGTGCAGGTTTATATTGCACTGACAATATACAGATACCAGTATAGGAAAAAAAATATTCAGCATGAAGACATGCTCCCAGACAAAGGGAGAAAATTTTGAATTAGAGCAATTTAGCTGGGGGAGAGGGAGCATCAGAGAAGGGCAGAAAATGTTTGGGGCTATTAGTGACAGGGACAGGAAGAGGTTTTCTGCTTTTGGTGCCTGAAGAGTTTGAGCAGGATGGGGAAAGGTATGGGCTTCACCTCAGGCACAAAGTATTTTGGACCAATCCTGCAGATCTGTGCTATATCTGCTGGTCTCAGGCTGGATCCAGTTCTTTTAAAAAACTGCAAGGAGCATGCTTTAAAAGAAGTCTTCCCCCAAGATCCCACAGCGTAGACAAACATGGAATTACACTGACCAGTGGACAAATTCATCATAAATTCATCACATATCCAGTGCTATGAGAAATTTCTCAGTGAAGCCACTGGCAAAGCAACCAGCTGTTTAATTGCTCCAGGTACACTCATTGGTGGTTGAAACTATGCATGTCAAATCTGGAAAGGAGATCCTGGACCCACCCTTCTACTGTTCTAATTCTACTAGACTCAGGAGAGATTTGGACACCTAAACCATAGGTCATCTGTCCTTTCCATCCTTTAAGTCACCTTACCATCTAGCACATTTCCCATTAGTTTGGCAAAGAATGTGGAAGAATGACAACCACCATAGCATAGCGATTAAGGAGTTGCACTTGGACTAGGAAGACCAACTCAACCCCAGCAGATCATGGCCCTTGCTGTGTCATTCTAGAGCAACTACTCTCTCTCAGCCCAACCTACCTCACAGGGCTGTTTTTCTAGGATAAAAAAAGGAGACACATCTTCCCACACATGCCATTTTGAGCTCCCAGAGGAATAACAGGCTCCCCAAAATGATAAATTAAAATTATAGCCAATGGTGAAAATATTCTAATCTTAGTGGGAGTTTTTCCACTAAGACTAAATTACAAACATAATAGAAAAAATAATGAACAACCACATCATTACTCACAATTTTAAAGCTGCCTATTTAAGATCTCTCTCTCTCTCTCTCTCTCCCCACACACACACACACACACACACACACACACACAAGACAGTCCTGCACATGTCTATTTTTATTACTGTACATCCAAGGTACAATAGTTGGGCTGGAATCTATAGACCATCAGAACTTCCCCACATATGTACTGTATACCCTATAAATGCCATTGATTGATAATTTAACAAGTTAACAAATTACACAAAAAATCTTAAGGCCTCAATTCAAGTGGGAAGCAAGCATCATTAATTGAGTAAATATTGCATTTTAAAGATAAGAGTTGAGCTGTAAACCAGAGATCCCTAGCTTAAATGGGTCTTGGAACCAGCCCTGGAATTTATGCAATAGTCCTAGAGATCAGCCATTTCCTCCCCCCCTGGAAATTATACCACATGAAATGAATGAATGAATGAATGAATGAATGAACACACACACACAATGTGTGTGTGTGTGTTTCTATACTTCCAATCAAGTGCAAAATAGTGGGTGATGGCCCAGAATACAGTTATTCCAATATACAGAAATAGCAATTAGAATAGGAATACACCCTTCCTCCCATGTATTTCAAATAGGCAAGTACTGTGTATACAACTGGCATATATATCAATGTACATGTTATGTTTAGGTATCTGCAGATGAACAAATATGGAATGATAAGCCAGTATTTTAAAGACAAAATACATGCTAAGATTACTGAGCAACATTCAAAGTAACACCATGCTATAATTTTCTGAAATTTTTCTTCTCCTGGAAAAGAGCTTTACCTTTTCCTATCTCATTTTCCATCTCATTCTCAAGCTGCCCTAACATTTAAATTGGTGGTGTTTTGAGCAACTTTATGATTGCAAGGCAAACTGCTTCCATTATGTCCTTGTTATAAAACTCTTCCTTACTCTGGTTTCATCCTGTTATTGCCACCACACAACTTCCCATTTGAAAAAGCCAGTGAGATCTTCTTGAATATTTAACTGATGTGTTAGAAGCCTGGAGAGCTGCATTTCACTGGATTAATTATTGTACAATGAAAGACAGAAGGTTTACACGGGTCCCTGCACCACTTCCTCACTAAGGGAACTACGTACAAGAAACCTCACATACCAGCCATGAGAATGAGAGTCCTCATCCAAAAGTGTACTAACCTACCTCTCCCATAGAACTACTAGAGTTACGTTGCAAAGGGGAAAAAAATCCCCACCCCTTCTTCCCCTGAAAAGAAAAGAATCAATAGAAATTTATCTCATTTTTTAAGAAGATTTTAAAAATACAGTACTAACGTTAAAATGTATCAGCAGAGGCTCACTTCCATATGTAGAGCTGTCCTTTCTGAAGAAGCACAGCTCCCATTTATGGAGTACAATTTTAGAATCCTTAGGATCCTTCTGAGTCATTATGACCAAAATCAACCATCTACAATAAGGATTTTTCTAATTTAATGAAATTTAATCCTTCCAATATCAAGGTAATATATTACCAAGTTAAACACACTGGGATTTTAAATGAAAATTTAACAGGAGTTGCAATCCTATGCAAAGTTAGCTCAAATAAACTTTATTGGCCATGGTTAGACAAGTAAACCTGCAATACCACATAGATCTTTGGGATAAATGGGCAATGAATCACAGCCTGAGCCTAACTGAACTGCTGATGCCAGACTATTTCTAAAGTTCTGGGTGTCAGCAATATGTTCAATATGATTCCATCCACAGATTAACTTCCTTTATTGTTAGTAATTTATAGAGAATTATGAATTATTTTAGGTGGGTTGTGATGTATTACAATCATACACAGCAGTGATAAGTATGTTACCCAAAATGAGTCCTACTGAACACAGTAGCATTTAATTCTGCATACACACCCATCCTAGGATCCACAGTATAGCCCCTGGGATGTATAGAATGCTTGTAAGGAAGAGCTTCTTTATAACAGCTCTGTGCTAAAAATTATTTTGCCATTCTTCTTCAGTTTGATGAAAAAGGAAATGGTCCTCCCTTCTTCCCCCAAAGGAAAAAAAAATTAGTACAATTCTGATAGGTGGAGTACTAAGTTTTATATTTTCTTTAGTTATGAGGTGACAGAATGTGATATCACGTGTGAATGTCTTGTCTTTCATTGGACAAACTTTTCTCTAGTTGTCTGCAGCCTCCCTGGCTACCCATACATCAATTAAATCCCAAATGAAAGCATTATGAAGAAACTCATCCCATGAAGATTTTTCTGATCAGGAAACATGGATCACCAGAGAAGTTACAGAGAGATGGGGACATTTATAATAGAACACCACTATCTACTGTGCATAACAATAAAGTAAGCCCTAAAGCATCACAGATAGAAATTCTAAAGTTCTTGGGTATGAAACAGAAAATCAGGAGTCTCTTTTGGAAGGGAAAAATGTTCAAAAACTGAAAGTGAAATGCCAGTACAGTACTAATTTTAATATAGACTCTTCATAAATGTATCCTTATGCATCTCTCTACACCCAGTTAAATTGAAAGAAAATGAAGGAGCCACGTCTGAAACAGAGAGTGTGAGAGATGCCTTCTTTTGCTAACGAAAATTAGGTAAGCCAACATCTTTATGGGAATTCAGAATAAATAAATGTCATGTAATTACACCATGTGATCCAAAACCCCATGTCCCCCTAACACATCACAAAAAGCTAGAGAGCTGTACAGGATGAGATCAAAAGTCTTTGTAGCCAGAGATGCCAAGGCCCTCTTTCTCATATCCTATAGCAACTGGAACCATTGAGTGTGAGTTCCATCATGAACCATTCAAATTAGAAGCCATTGCTATGGTGGCAAACTCCAAAAGATTCATTTCCTGACAGTCAGATCACAGAATCTTCTGTAGTCTCACAAGGGATTCTGGAATTGCATTAAGTATACTGTTGCACCGAGAAGTTGCTTTTGCTGGGCATAGATCAATATGAATGCCAAGATGTTTCTTGGCCAGGCTCAGTGTCAGCAAGACCAAAAGGTTAGACCAATGTTTCTCAACTTGAGCAACTTGAAGATGGGTGGACTGCAACTCCCAGAATTCCCTAGCCAGCATGCTGGCTGGGGAATTCTGGGAGTTGCAGTCCACCCATCTTAACGTTGCCAAGGTTGAAAACCATTGGGTTAGACTCTCTTTCGAAGCACTGCATAGAAACACAAAGTGCCTCCTGACTCCGGTTCCTTTACCTGATTCTCATTATAAATCATTCCATATGTAATTTTCTCCCACCCAAGACTTCTTCCCCATCTTTGTCATGCTGACATAATTTTTTCACATTGCATCCTATCATGAAATCTTCCACTGTGTGTTGAGTCTCATTTCCTCCCATAAATGTCTATCAATCTCTTATATCTTTAAAAGCTGCACTGAAATTCTGTAGCGTTATAATCCTATCTGAGTACACACACTGGAATAAAATAGAAAAACTAAAAAAGCCCTCCCAGTAAAGGGGGTATGAGGTCTATTCCAGATGGGGGGTAACTAGTTGGGCCTTTTTTGAATTTATTATATTTTTACCATTCGTAGGGGTGCTCTTTATACTGCCTTTATATTTTACTTTTTTTTAAGCACATTCAGATTTCTCTGTGTATTTGCTCAGAAGTCAGTTTGTCAAAGTTAAATAGGACTTTGCGTGTCAAAATTTGGCAGTGCTACAGTATAAACTATGTCACAATAATTCTTAATAAAATTATTTTTATTACTCTTCTTGAAACAAACCAGTCTCTTTTTCATTAAAAAAAAAAAAAAACTTGTGTCCTTGTTATTTGGAAACCCTACTCTTGCCCATCATCAGATGTTCTATCATTCCTACTATGAATTTCAATCATAGTAGGAATGATAGATACTATAATAACATACCTTATTATTTTTAAGATCTGGTTTTAACACACCTATGCCAAGAAATTGGGTTAAGGTTGAACTTCTATCCTTAAATCACTTACTTAGGCCTAAGTGTTGCAGATAAGAAAGGGAGCTAAGAACAGAATGCAGTGATAAATTCCTGTTAGCTTTTTGGTGAAAACTGGTCCACTAATATTATGTAGCTCATACATGTTACCTATTATATATACAAAATGTAAATGTCATGTTTTTAAAAGAAAGAAATGGATCCGCTGGCAGCGGAAGGTAAGAAACATATCACTTAACAGTGCAATCCTATAAAACTTACCTGGGAGTAAGTCCTGTTGAAGAAAACAGGACTTACTTCTGAATAGGCATGTATACAATTGCACTGTACTGGTACACAAAAGAAAGATGTATACACTTCACAAAAAGTATACATTTGAACAAACTGTTATACAGGTTAATATGACAATATATAGAAAATAATCCTTATGAGTATTTGAAGTGAATAAAGGGGGTTAAATTGTGTAAAAAAATTATAGCAATGAACATCTTTAGGGATGTACTTAAAAAAATAGTATCACTACCATCAAAACAATGTGGAGAAAATAAGGTATATCTAATCTCACAGTTTATATTGAAGACTTGTTCTACAGATCACACACATAGCCTAGACTGTATCAACCTATATTCCATTATTAACATTTTATTTCGCCAGTGTACTCACTTGGTGGGTTCAAAAATAACTTGGCAACAATTCCACAATGTCCATACAAATGCCCATAATCTTAAGCAGTTTAAGATCTCAGGCAAAAACACTGACAGGTCGGAGCGTCTACCAGGCGTACTTTGTTGGAGTTGGTTATAGGAAATGCAGGTTCAATTCTTGGTCATAAAGACCTGTGGGGGATGGGAGAGGTATTCCTGTATCACCTGTGCTGAACACACTTGCGGTATCACTCCACCCTTCCGTCCCACCCTTGAGCCCTCTCCAGCTATAGTATGGAATGGAATTCCCATAATGCACGTGACTTCTGGAAATTTAAGTCCTAGACCCATACAGAAGGCACCAGACTGGAGAGATTATAGAAACAGGGTTTGGGTGGGTGGGGGATTATGTTGTTTTTAATGGGAAGTTATATACGAAAGCACTGTGTAAATCATCATCATCATCACCATCATCATCATCTGCCTATCCCAGGTCCTTGGGAAGGATTCAATAGGTGGATAAAAATGCCCAATCCAGTCTAAAGAGCTGGCTAACTGTGTGACTAACAAAAATACTTTATTAAATTATAAGATGAGAAAAGGCTGTAAAGCAGCACAAAGCTAGATTTCTTAAATCCCAAAGACATTAATGGAGTAAAAATATCCTAACTACATCCAAGACTGTCACTAAGTCTTATGAAGTAGTTTTAAGGTTGGAGAACCTCGGGTGATTTTTTAGAATAATAACAGCTATTGCCAAATTCCCCTTAGCTGCTCAGCCCTATTGATCAGTTAGATAATTGATCAAATCTTCAGCTAGGGGGATTTCCTTCAAGCCACCAAAAGAGCCTGTCGATTATGAACATAAATAAATTCTAATTTGGAAATGAGGCCAGGAGCATATTTTAGAATTGCAGCAGGCGTTCTCTTATGAGACAACTGTTGCTTGTAGCATTGGAGGGGCAATGCATGTATTCAAGAAAGTGAAGGAGAAAAGTTTCTTCTGTGATGTTGTCCGCTATCTATCATTTCTGAAAATTCATTTGCAAGAATGTTTTCACAATTAATGGAAACTGCCTTCTGTATCAATTAATTAAAAAAAAAAAACAGCCAATGGCCATGACCCAAGTATCAGCAACCAACAGTAACAAAACACAAATTCTATTTTTGCAATAGCACAACCAGATCTACGACTCCCGTGCCTCTTTGCTTCGGCACATGGGTGAGACATATTGCCAAGTGGCAGATAAGACACTCCTAACTGGGTGCATCCTACTCTGTGCATGTCTCCACACTCTTCACCCAGAGCAGCCTTCCCCACCAGGGTGCCCTTCCACATGGGTTGGACTCCATCTCCCAGGGTGCCTCGCAGTGGCAGGAACAAGTCCAATCAGGCTGGGAAAGGCTGAATGTGGAGATGAGGATAGTAAACCACCTGCTTCCTGTTACAGAAATGGGGAAACAGAGGGGAATTGGTATCCAGGCCTTGATGATGTAGCGGCAAGGTGGGTGGGAGAGGGTTAAACAAGGATACCAAAGTGTTTCAAAGGAATGAGCACCAGGACTCGCCTTTGTATACACAGCGGGCCATTCACGACTGCAGGGAATTGACACTTACGAGTTGCTGAAAAGCCGGCTGATCTATGTCACTCTGCAAGGCGAAATCACTGAGGACTTTCCAGGGTGGCTGGTAACTCTGCACCTCCACCGGGTTCGCCTGCAAGCCGCCGTCATGTCTCTCCGGACTGGCTGCCACCATGGGAGTGCCCGTCATCCCCTGGATGTTCTGCAAACAAGGCAGCAGAGTCAGTGAGCAGCCACGTTGCACCACACCGCAGACACCTGGCAGCGCCAAAGAAGCTATCAGCTATGTTGGCTTTAATGCACACCCTCCATGGATCACCTTAGTTCGACTGTCTTCCACAGCCTCTGGGCCAAGAGGGCTTTGTGTTTTACCCCCTTGATGAAAGTACACCATTTAGGGAGAGACCCATTTCCAGCCCCAAACAAGCCCAAAGAGGCTTGTGTGTGTGCAAAGTTCCCATTCCATTTAAGTTTTCAGTAGCACTTAGTGTCAGAAGGGTGCCCCTCTAGATCCGCACCCTATATATCCCCAGTGTCCTGCAAACACGTGGGACCATAACCCCCATCCCTCAACCAATGAACAGAAAGCTGTAGGTAGTGACCTAGTAAACCTCACTGAGATCTGTAGGACAATAAATTTGCTGGGGAAAAAAATGTCACCACTGAGTTTAAGATGATTGTTCCATTTCTAGAAAGGTGGAGAGAAATCCTCATTTATATTCTCGGAGAATCTAAAACCAGTCCCCAATTTAAAATATAAATTATTGGGGGGGGGGCTTTCATTTAAAAATACAATATTGAGTGTAAATGAACCTAGGCATTATAGGAGGAGAGCCATGGTAATCTATGGTGGCAAAAAATCAGGAGTGTGATAGCACCTTTTCCAACTAACTGATTTTATTAAAAGGCATACAGTAATCACAAAAGTTTATACCTTTTAATAAAACTTGCTAGTCGAAAAAGGAGCTAAAAGACTCCTCCTGATTTTGAACCCAGGAATGAGCGCTGTTGAAATCAGATTCTAGGATGTACCTTTACCTGGGAGTAAGTCCCAGTGACCTTAGTGAGGCTTACTTTTGAGTAAATTATTAGTAAGGAAGGCTTTACAGCAATCGTACGTTGAATGGCCAATAAAGCAATGGGAGCGGGGGACTCAGCGGGGACACAATGGCCTCTTCAGACCTGAAGATCCTTGTTTGTTGTTTTCCTTTCGGCTTCCATTTTTTCTTTGAGGTTGGCAGGGCAGTGGGGGGAGTGGGACTCAGGCTGAGGGATGGTGAATACTCCATCTCTACTACTCAAAAACACACACTACCTCTTTCTCCCCCAGACTCCTATTTTCTACTATATCCTCTCTCCATCCCTCTCCACTTTCTTTTGCTATCACTACTTAATAGTTTAATCAGAAGGAAGCATCCGATAACTATGGCATAGTACTGACTTGTTCACTTATTTGAGGTTCCCTTTTGAGCAAATGTGTCTCAACGTACTTCTTCACTGGGAAAACTCGTTTCATTGAGGGATCGTAGTGAGAGTTACATTAGTGCTACCAGTTCCGGCCTACAAACATCCAGATGATAGCAAAGGGGCATCATTTCTCTAACTCTTTGCTCCAATCTTATGATCATCTGGATTTCTGCGGTCAGGCCATGTTAACCCTTGGTTACATTCACATGTAAACTCAGAAAGAAACAAAGCCATAAACATTAAACCCTCAGAATCATGCAGGAAGTGTTATTCAGCTACTGGCACTGGTTTCTCCTGCACATGTGTAAGGCCCCAACCCGTGATGTGAAAGGGGGCACTGATAAACTGGATCTATAAATACGGTAGGAGTAAAATGCAAATAAGAAAAGTGCAAAGCTTTCTTAATTGCTTGGGAAATGGGGAGGGGGGTAGAGAGAGTGCAAAAGAGCAGGAAAGGAAACAGCATTGAGGTTTACTCTAGAAGTAAAGGTTGATCATAGAGTTTAAGTTTGAACTCAGTTGGAATCACCATGTTTGTCTACCCCCCCCCCCCATTTATTCTGGATGAAGCCAACAGATAGCTTTAGCTCACAGTCTTAATCCCTAAGCATTCTGAACATACAAATAAATGTAATTCAGGGAAGCCTTCTTAAGGCCACCCTAAGAGGAAAAGAGACTGGCTTTTGGTCATTCCTTGGCTGTGGGAAGAAGCAGTTGGATACAGTGGGACCACCGTTAAGCGAGTTAGGGGCAGAGTCCTTCATTCAGCACGAGCAACAGGAGGGTCTTCCAGGTTTAAAGGACTGCCTTATGACATTTGGAAACAGGAGAGTTGAAGGAGGCAGTACAATTCCAGTGGAATCTGCAGCTACAGTCCTTCAATCCTAAATCTAGGAATTGCTAATTGCACCACTGCAAAGCAATCCACGCCAGCCTAAATGTAAGCAGCACCTGATTCCTTATGCTGCAGCACCAACTCAGCACACTGGACTGCCCTCATTGGTGCCACTCAAAAGTCCAGAGTCATCCACTCTGTTTTGTGAGAGGCCAGGTCACCTTTTTATTTGTTTCTGTTTTGGCCGGGTGGGGAGTCCAAAATCCTAAAGGTGTTTTAAAGGACTTGTGTCCAAAATAGCATCCTAATTCTGACCAATTTAGAATCCTTTAAATTGTGGGTTTATGACATTCTGCAGTGGTGAAACACTGCTCTTGAAGTTCCACTTAATCATGGAGACAGCCTTTAAAACAAATTAATAGCTGCTTCTTGTCCCAGATTTGAATACTAAGGCGAGCAACAATTATGGTTTCCTCATGAAGGTCTAAAAGGGATAGTAGACGGGGGAGTGGGGCAAATAGTGTAATTCTCTAATTTGTATCCTATTCATAAGTAGTCCTTGATGATATTCACTTAAATACTGCAACTGTTGATTTAAACAAGGCCAAGCCCACAACTTTTTCCGTTAATAAATGCCACCCTGCTCAATGAGGAATGTTCCCTGTGCAAATGTGATCTAGGATTACAATTTTGGGCTTGAATTTGGTTCCACCTGGTTCCAATAAGGATGTATAATTGCCCAATGTGGGTGGGGCATAATTGGAAGTATGTCCCCAACTTACTCCTGGGTGAACATTCAGTCAGTTTTAGTTCTGTGGAACAAAACAGGAGTAAATACAGGTCTAATATGACCAAGTTAAGATTTCCTGAATTGATTCTTTCTT
The DNA here is from genome assembly GCF_059951505.1 of Python bivittatus. NCBI lineage: Eukaryota > Metazoa > Chordata > Lepidosauria > Squamata > Pythonidae > Python > Python bivittatus. The sequence continues at coordinate 4,410,865 of NW_028277097.1, forward strand.
AAAAAAAAAAAAAAAACAGAAGAAGTAGGAAAATGCAGAAGGGTTAGAAGGCAAAAGCTCAACTCCTTTTATATTCAGGGAATGAGTAAAGAATCTACTCAAAGAAGCCTTATCCGGAACGGGTAACACACAATACACACTGATAATCACTGACATTTTTCTGCCTCCAAATTAAAATAATTATTAGGAACCTGTTGTAAACTCCTTTGGTCTCAACCAGAACTTATTTCACTTCGTGGCTAGCACGGGGCACCTTCTTTATTTATCTCAGTCTATGCTCTTTCTCATTGTTGTGCATTCTGCTCTGCCCAACACAAACCAGAGGCTCTAGGAATGAGCCTGAAATAGAGAGAGATGCACCCGAAAAGTTGTGAGGCCTCCTACCATCAAAACAGGCCCCCTCCCCAAGATTACTGCTCTGTTACCTGGGGAAAAGGCCCTCTTCCTAGGGATCTGACCAGCGTAGCCTTCCTTTCTGGCTCTGTTTCCTTGCCACTGGAGCTATTATTAAAGGCACAGGACTGCCTTCCAGAAAAAAAATTGGTGGCAACCTTTTCTCTCCCCCCCCACCGCGCCCCCCCCCCAGAGCCTAGTTAATTGGCACTCAGATTGTTACCAGCAAAACAAAACACCCATTGGAGCAACATCTCACACACTCACTAGCAATATCTGGCCCTAAATCTCAAGGGGCATTCAAGCAAAAAAAAAAAAAGTGGGGGTCCAGAGGAGAATGAGAAACTAAGAGCATTCATACGACACATAGGAAGACAGACACATAGGAAGACAGCATTTACGCATCACCCTAAGCCAGTGTTTTTCAATTCCCCTGCTGGCTGGGGAATTCTGGGAGTTGAAGTCCACACCTCTTAGAGTCTCCAAGGTTCAGAAACACTGCCCTAGGCCATGGTTTAGCCATGCCAAAGCCACAATTGGTTCAGTTCTTACCACAGGCTACGCCTAAACCCACACCAAACCATAGGCTAAATCAAAACTGGACAAGCCATCTTGTAACTGAACATAAGGTGGGTGATCCTAGTTTACAGCTGTGTTCACCTACATATTTATCTTGGTTAGATCAATCTTACTGTAACCAGTTGCCCATTGCAACTTAACGAACTGTAACTAACCACACCGGCAGGTTAGGCTAAAATATGGAGAAGTTCATTCGTGGTTCAGTGGGTTGAGGGAACAGGTCCTCTTCGACCAGAATGCACAGCCATTTAATTGAGGCGGGCTGGGTACAAACCCGGGGCGCTGAACGGCAGAAGAGACGCGTTCCCATGACCCCCCGAACCGGAGCCGGCCGCTCGGGTTGAAAAGGCACGCCTCGCTCGAGGAGGGGCGCCCCCTAGAGGCCGGGAGGAGAAGGCGCCGCGCTCGCTTACCGTCTTGTCGTTGGGCTGCTGCTGCTGCAGCTGCTTCATCATGATGCTCCGTTTTTTGTCCTTGCAGCGCTTGTTCTGAAACCAGACCCGGATCACTCTGGGGCTGAGGCCGGTCATTTCCACCAGCTGCTCCTTCATGAGGGCGTCGGGCCGGGGATTGGCGGCGTAGCAGGTCCTCAAAGTGTGGAGTTGCTTTTCGTTGAGGACGGTCCGGACGCGGGTGGTCTTTTCCGGCTGCTTATGGACGTGGGGCCGGAGGGCCGGCTGCCTGGCGGAGATAGGTTCTGCTGTAAGGGAGGGAGAGGCGCCTGGTCAGTGGCGGGGGAGGACAGACGGACAGAGCGACCCTGCAGCCCTTGGGAGGCCTCCTGCCCACCGCGCGGGAGGACTGGACCCCTGCCCTGCCGGGGAGAGCTGAGCGCCTGCCTTCGGGCTCCAGCGATCCACGGAGGAGGATTCCGCCAAGGCCTCGCTCCTTCTCCTTCTCCTTCAAGGAGTCTGTAGCTCCAGCCCTGGGTCTTCGTTCAGGGCTTCGCCTGCTTCCCGGAACGAATCCGGCTGCCCGTTCCGAAGCGACCCGCTTCGCCCAGCGCCTTGGGCCGCTCGCAAAGTAGCCGGCCAGCTTCAGCCTCGTGCGTCGCGCGGGCTACAGAGCCTGTTCCGTCGGCAGCTGGAGGCACCCTGCAGACGGGAGGCTTCTAATGCCTAGAGTGCTTACAAGCGGGTCTGGTCACAAAAGTCAAGATGGCGGACACGACGGTGCGACCGGAGCGCCGTCGCGGCCGCCATCTTGATTTTTTTGACCAGACCCTCCGGACCCACCTACTTACAAGCAAACGGAGTCCCTGGCTTTTTGGAAAGGACTGCTTCCTGATTACACGCATTGTCCTTAGTGAGCTCATCCTCCATTAGGCATTTAGCGGGCATCTCCTCAAAGTAACATTCAGGCCTCCCAGCCCTCACCCCCGTGTCCAAAGGAACACTTAAACCTCATCACTTGAGAAAATAGAGCACGTCGATGTCTACTGCCAAGTGTTTACAAGGCTGTGGGAATCAGAAAGGCAAGTGCTGGAAACTTCCTTTGTCTGTGACAGACGGATTTGAAAAACTGCAGGGAAGGGGAAATATCGCTCCGCCTCCATCTCTTGGTGGGGCCGTTAAACCTTAGTCCTAAGACTCAAAGACATTTGTTTTTCCCAGGTACAGTGCAGGCCAAGGCTGAGTTCACACAGCACCCTCTACTAATTGTGGTTGGCTAGTTTATGCTCCAGTGCCTTGTGTGAAGCTGGATAGGTGGATTCTGTTATGGTTCAGTGTTTTTTGCAGGCCTGGGCAATTGGGTTAAATCAGTAAACAAGGAATTAGTGTGTTGAATGCAACCATGAGGGCTACCAAGACAGTGATCCAGCTGCTTTGTTACAAAATTTCATGCTCCTTCCACTATTATGATGGCTCTTCCCCACCCAGTTATACATCCCGGATGTTCCATACACAAACTGTTGAAAATGAGATTTTTATACCAATTGTTGTCCCTTGCTAAAAAAAAAGCTTAAGAAAACTGGGTTCATTTAAGTTCTTTACAAAAAGCTACTTCACCAACCCAATCAACCCAACTAAAAATCCTGCATAGGTCTGTAAAATTTTTAAAAGATAGTATTTTAAAGTGACATCCTTCTTAAGACTGCAGTAGTATATACACTTCATGAACATCCTGGCTTGTTATTTCTAACTGAATGCAGATAGATACATTTTGAGAACAATCCCATTCATTGGACAGTAAGTCACACTCCTATGCATCATTACTCAGAAACAGTTTCTCCCTGGTCGGTTGGTTAGTTCCTAGAAAAGCATCCTTTTGAGGAAGAAAAGTCCTAGCCTTGAACTCTTCTCACTTGGCAGAAAATGCTACAGAAAGGTGTAGGACTTCTTCCAATTTTCTTGAAGTAATTTTGGCTCCCGCTCGGGCACTCAAGTTAACTAGGTTACCAAGAGACTAAAAACAACCATACCTACCTACCAGTAAACAAACTGATATAGATGAATATCAAATAAACTGTCTATTATAGGTTTAGGACTGGCCTATGCGGGGGTTCTTCTTTCAAATATTCACTTCTTTTCTCTGACTTTGTCTACCCATCAAAGCAGCCAGTCTGATACAGAAACAAAGAAAATAGCCCAAATGTACAGATTTGGAGAAGCCTCTGCTGTTAAGCAGCTTACTTGGTTCTGTGTTTTGTCCACACCTTTATCTGGAAGGAAATCGTACTGCAATCAGGGAGGCTTACTTCCAGGTAAGCCTATGAAAGCAGTTAGGGCTGCTTCTTCCTTTCACATTTAAAGAAGCTGGGCTGATTGATGGCTTGAGAATGTGTTACATCACGTTGGCATGTAACCTGTTTGGATGGGCATATAAAAGGAAAGCAACAGTAAGGCCTTAAAATTAGAACCACCTTTTTTACCTACCAATTTCCTCCCCCCTCAAAAAAGTATGTTGCCCTCTAGATGCAGACTAATTTTCATTGGCACTCAGCACAGCCACCCTCCACTGGCAACAGACGGAAAAGGATTGGCTCGGAGGTTTTATTTACTCTGATCGGAGGGGAAATGCCTTCTTTAAAGAAATAAATAAATACATCTGAAGTGAAGGGTGAAGGCAAAGGGGCTGGAAAGTTCTACTCAAAAATTGAAGCCGGGGGGGGGGGGGGGAGTCAAGCAAAGGAGGAAGAGAGGTGAAACAAAATAAGGCCAGCTCCTAAACTGACTCTAAATTTTTCAACTAAAATTCCTTCCCAAAGAGGCAGGATCCTTTGGAAAGCAATGACCAAAGATTAGCTTGTTGACAGTTGTAAATTACAGCTTGAAGAGCTTTCCTGTAGTTCTGGGTTTCCCCCTTTGCAGAATCCTTCCCCCCTCCCAAGGTTTCATTCAAAAGAAACATCCTTGGAAGAGCCCAGAGCATGGATGACATGTTGGCAGCATCCCATTGGGAATACACACACACTCTCTTCCCTCAATCTCCCCCACCCCCAACATTTTAAACTTCCCATTTCTCCTGTTCCATCTTATTTAGCAATGTATTGGGGATGCAGAAACAGATTTATTCAGAAAAACAAACTCTTTTTAGGCAGCTATTCTGGCAAGTCCTATTGAACTCAATGAAACTAAAGTTTGAATAGACATCTAAGGAACATGTAGAGGCCAATATAGTTTTCTTTGATAATGCCAATAGTGGTCTCTGTGTTTTCCCCTACTTTTATCTGCAATTAACTCTATTTGATTAACCTAGACCGTATACCTGACAGCACAAGATACATACCTCTATATGCACAGTCATGCTGACACACACACACACAGAGCACACATGCAGAGTATTTCTGTTTATCTATTTAAAATATACCTAGTAGCTTAATAATCAGTTGATAAGGTACCAAAGATAACACGCTATTTACCTCTGGACTATGGCAGACTTTTGATCCGTATCAGCTAACCAAAGTTTTCTATTGACTTCAACAGGAGATGAATTGAATCTCCTGTCTCTGCCAAGCAAACTATATCAATTCAGATTTGTCTCCTGAATACCTCCAGGTTCACAGGTTAACTTAATATAAACAATGTTTCATCTCTGAACCCTAAGTACACTTAGTGGAGGGAAGTCATATTTTCTCAGAAGGAAGGTCTACTGAACTCAAGGGAGTTACGGCTGCCATTTAGTTCATGTGGAAATAAATCCCGTGGAAATGTAGTAGAACTTACTTCTAAGTAAACAAGTGTAGAATTACACTGTTAATTTCACAGAAAAGGATTTGCAAACATACTGAATGATAAGTTGGATTTATGCATTAACTTCAACAGGTGCAGATACCGATTTCAGTGTTGGTATCTGCACCTGTTACCCCAAAACACAAGCCCTACTGATTGCCCTGAAACTTCTTTCTAAAACTATGTTCTTTTCTGTAGGAAATAAATTGCTTTGAAATCACGGGAACTTTTCTAAGCAAACATAAGTAGGCCTCGGTTGTGCAAAAACAATGTAGAATGTGAGTGTAATGTACTTCAGTAGGTATTTGCAAATGTTTGGGTCTATTTGTCAGGCAGAGTGCCTAATCACAAGGATAAGACAAATTAGATGGCAACTCTACATTTACTCTTCCTGGGAATAAATCCTACTCAACTTAACTTCCTGATGAAGTGATCCACAAAAGCTTATACAGTAATAAACATGTTAGTTTTGGAAGGTGCCACAAGACTCTTTCCTGTCCTTTCTGCATAAATACTATAGAATTGCATTACTGGTTTCACCAAAATCCTCACACCAAATTCCATGTTAACTGAAGCCTTGGGAGGTGTCTCTGGGAAGATAAGATTAAAAATCACAGTATGGTTATTGGAAAATGGTTGTCCAGTCTAATTAATCCGGTATATTAGACTGGAGTAAGATGAACTTGACAAGCTTGTGATTCAGTATTTCATGGGAACCAGATTGTCAGGTTAAGGACAATTTATTTGATCCAGGCATGTTATGTGAACATAGCAATGATGTTTAACCCTGATTTGGGATTTTGCCACTAATTTTCATTGGATTCCAAGAGACATATTATGGAGGGAAGACACTTATTTGGAAAGAACCTTTTACGCTATATATGGGGATTTAATGTGGAGAGAGCTAGTTTGGTGTAGTGATTAAGGCACTAGGCTAGAAACTGGGAGACAGTAAATTCTAGTCCCTCCTTAGGCACAAAGCGAGCTGGGCGATCTTGGACCAATCACACTCCTTCAGTTCTAAGAAGACCACTGTGGCACACCACTTCCAAAAATCTTGCCAAGAAAACTGCAAGGACTACACCAGGAGCTGACACTTAATTTTTCCTTAATTTTTGAATGCTGCCCAGAGTCACTGTTGTGAGATGGATGGCCATATAAATTATTTAAATTTGAAGGCACCAAAAAAAAATAATAATCAAAGAACTCTGCTGCACATCTCACTGATGTGAGTGGAAGAGAGTCCAGCAGTCACATACAGCTTATTTCTCTCCACCATACTTCAGGCACACCAGTCAAAACTAAGCAAACTTTCATGGCCTTTAGCGTACATCTACTGTGATTACAACTACTTAGAAATAGCTTCATCCTATTTATTTGTTCTGAAGTTAAAGCTTGGAGAGCAATGGAGTTTGCTCTGAACCTGTGGCTTTTCCCTCCTTTGATGGAGAAGTCTCAGGTCCTGTTTCCACCTCTAATTCCAGGCATTTGATAAATCAGACTGTGAATAATGAAAGCTTATGACACAATGAAATGCGTTAGTCTCTAAGGAGTCCCAAGGCTCTTTGTACCGTGAAGAGGGCGGTCGCTTTGCAGCCCCAGCCACGGGATCCCACCCTTCCTTGGGATCCATCCTTTGGTGCTCCTGCAGAAAACTCGTTTCTCTGCAAGAAGCTAAATATGGTACCATGCAGTGAAGGGTTAGGCTGGGCCTGGAGAGACAGAAGGTACGAAAGGAGCACAGCTTCCCTTCCCATCAACCCAGCTCCTCCCGGGGGGGCCCAAGAGTACCTGCCATCTGGAGCGGCCTGGCCGGGTGCAGGGGGCTGAGGGGGTCCCCGGTACCGAGGCTGGCTCTTTCCACCACGTCGTGGTCTGCCCGGCAAAACAGGCCGTCCTCTCGCAGCGCGAACTCGTCCCCTGGAATGAGCTGGCGGCTGCAGGCCACGCAGCGAAAGCACTCGATGTGGTACACTTTGGAGCGGGCGCGCATCACGAAGTCGTTCTTGCTGAAGCCGATGTTGCACTTGGCGCACTTGATGCCGTATAACCTGAGACCGGACCCCGCCGGGGAAAGGCAAGAAAAAAGAGGAGGGAAGAAGAACGAGGAGGAGGAGGAGAAAGAGAGAAGGGGAAAAAAAAAAAAAGATTTCACTTCGGGGCCCTGTTCGAATCAAGTCCTTTTTCGACCCGACCCGCTTTCTAACGCAGACCGCGCGTTTTTACGCGCCAGCCCAGAATAACCTTTTCCACTGAATCGGTCTAGCTGGCGCTCTCACCCGCTTAAATGGGGGGGACGGTGTCAGGTGAAGAACCCAAGCAGATTTGGAGCTGCTGTATTCGATGCTTTGGAAAAGAATCGCGGGCACCGGTGCACTGCCCGCAGGAAAGGAAAGGAAAGGAAAGGAAAGGAAAGGAAAGGAAAGGAAAGGAAAGGAAAGGAAAGGAAAGGAAAGGAAGATTGGGGGAGGGGTGCATTTTTAATTTTAAAAATATTTTGGTTTTTATTTGTTTTTGTGTGTGTGACTTTCTCCGTCTGCCTTGTAGCCAACAGTGGAGAACTGTTTTCCGCGAAGGTGCCAAAGCAATCTTTAAAAGCACAGTTGCCGGCTGGCTCGAATGGCAGAGAATGACAAGGAAGGGAGTCACCTACTGTTAACTCTGGACCAATTAAAACGAGGGAGATTAAAGATTGTAGTGTAGAGTCCTTTTTGGAAGGAAAAAACAACCACCCTTCATGCTTTAAACACACGCACGCACGCACGCAGTGGTTCAATCCGGGACCACTTCAATGCCAAACTCGGCTGAGCCTCATAGGCTCTTCTCGCTTGTAAGGATGTGCAGTAACCATATGCCTTTGCTTGCCAGCCTCGCCAAGATCCCCGAAAGGAGTCCAAGATCCCAAGAAATGTTCCTCTTATAGAGTGGGCCAGAAACAGGATTTTGGAGGCACATTTGGTGCCAGCACGTGTTCTGTTTTGGAGACTGAAGCTCAAAGGGCTAAAAACTGGTCTGAAGATGGTGATTAGTAAGAAAAGCTAGGGTTGAACTTCTCAAGTTTGTTTGATTTGTTGCTCATGGAAATCCTGAACTGAAGTCCATTGGTTAATTTGTAGATGGTGGCCGGTGGGGCTTCTTAGTTCTGCATTCGCAAAAGTAAGAGGCCAAGCCTACCTTTTCGCCCAATGCTGAGGCTTGCTTACTCAAGTGTAAGTCAAGTTCACAAGGGCGCCCTCCTAATTCGGGTTCTTTCGCAGATAGAGAGAGGCGCGGCCGCGAAAAAAACGGCGGTCTTGTTTTTACCCTCCCGACTCCCTTGTAAGTGCAAGGAATAATTTGAGTTAGCTCAGCCTTCTCTACCTCGGACTGTAAAGCTACCCTTTCGAAAGCAGGGGGAAATCCATACACCGAATCTTTCAGGCTTTCCTCCAAGACAGATCCGAAGCCTTTCCGGAGCAGAATCCCAGCTGCATGTAAGGGAACAGGCCAGCAACTTCTGGAGCAGAACTCAACCGAGGGGCGAAAGGAGGGCCGAGCCTGGGGTGGTTTGAAAAAGCAGATGGACAGCCTTGTCCTCGTTGTATCATCCTCTGGCTTCGCTGCGTTGCTCAGCAGTGAGCATACTTTCTTTATAGATCCAGGGCATATATATGAGACATATCTCCAAACACATGTTATCTCTGTGCAACCTCTCTTCTTAAAAATAAACCCGGAGGAGAAACAGAATGGGTAATAATAATTATAAAGCCCAAACCTACCGGCTTCCCTTAGTAAGGAAAGAAATGACAGGACTCGCTTCTGCCCTGGGCTAGGAAAGAAATAAAGGGCAAAGATGAAAATAGCCCCCATTGGAAAACGTTTCTTGGGAGCCGTCAAGACCCTCCAGGTCCACAAAGGAGACTTTCAAGCAAAAGCTGCATAAATCTAGCCCCTTGAACTTGACTTACACTCGAGTAAGCACGCTCAAAATAGCATTTTGCCTTGTAGCTGCAAAGGTATGGGGTTTGCTTTCAAGTAACTAGACATACAAAGGAGGCAGGCGGAGTTAAATGCCGCAATCCTGAGGAAAGAGACTAGGACAGAAATACCACAGGCGCCGGTGGCATTTACTTCCCAGTCAACCTGCAGCTAGAATCGAGCTACAGAGATGTTGGCGAGGGGACAGACAAATAAATGGATGGCCGGCAAATACGATGCCTTGTGCCTATTAAATTATTTGTTCCCGTTGCCCAGCCCCGTTTTTGTTTTTGATTTTTCCTCCCGACCATGGAAGCCCTGGGATTCTGAAAATGTGCCAAGCGGCCTTCGCCTTCCAAAAGGAGGCCGACCGAAGCCTTTGGACTAGCCGGCTTTCTGGAACCAAGGCGGGCAAAGAAGCGGGGAAAACTGGATCTCGTTCTCCAGCAGCCTTTCTGAGGGCGAAAACGAGTCCTCTCCACGCCAAATATCAGAGGAATTCTCCTCGGCGACCTTAGCCTTTCAGAATTGCGCCCCAAGTCGTAAACCGGGTTGGGGGGGTCCAAAAGGAACCCGAGAGAAGATTCCGATCCAGCGAAAAGTTGCTACCGAAACAAATACGCACACGCCAAGGACTGAGCACCGTTTAAAACACACGCACACACACACAACTCCTGCCATTACTTGTTAGGGGACCTTAGGCAGCGCCCACTCCGCCTGGATTGTGTCCTCGGCGCAAGCCCGCCTCAAGTCGCCAACCTTTGCCCCCTCCTCAAAGATCAAACCCACCAAGCGTCCACAGTAGCTCCGCATCTACTCAACCCTCCCCTGCCGCCACCGAAAAATCGCTGAAATAAGAAATAAAGGCTTCTTCCCCTTCTCGCTTTTTAAATATTTATTTGTCGGTTTAGCTGCCAGGTCAGCGGTGGCCAAAACAGCAGTGGTTGGGTGTGTGTGTGTGTGTGTGTGTGTTTTTAATCAGCTCCCAGATTTTCAGGCTAGGAAGGAAGCTGTTTCCATTATCTAAATGTACCGATTGTTCGCCAACAGCTGAGGGGCAATTTGATCTCCTCTGTCCAATTCATCAAGGCAGATAAGATAAGAAAGGAGACGCAGCCCACGAGCGCCCAAAGGGTTAATATTTAAAAAGATTAAGGCCTGTAATCCTACCCACACGCTTACCTGAGAGTAAACGGTGCCGAAAAGACTGACTCCTGAGTAGACCTACCTAAGGGGACCCTGAAAACAAAGTCTTTGTGTTGGTTTTGGACACCCCCCCCCCTTCTTCGAAGCAATTTGCTCTCTCGAGAAACTGAGCAGGCTTTTATTATTTAATTATCATTGTAGGTATCCTCTACCTTTCTCCCGAGGAGTCACCGCTGGTTTGCAAGGGAGAAACCCTCCTTTCCCATCCCTTGTTTATTTTCTAAAAGGCGAAAGGGCCTGCTAGAATGGACACCAAGGGGTGGTGTTGTTATTTTCATTTCCTAACGCACTTTCCCGAAAAATAGAAAATCACCCCTGCAGCCGCGTAGCAGCGAGGCCCCCGAACCTCCCACCTCCTTTCAATTATACACTTAATTAGCTAGAGTTCAGGGGAGGGGCGTTTATTATTTAAAGAAAGAGGGCTGGGTCCATCTGAATCGCAACAAATTGCAGCCGCCCCCTGCTCTACCCTAAATATCACGCAAGCCTCAAACTAGCTCTCACCAGAACAGCCCAAAAAGCCGAGCCAGGAGACACCTCCCCCCGCACCCGGATTCTCAAGGCATTTACTCGGGGTGCCTCGGATCTTCTTCCAAAGCTTTGGGGCCAGAGACCCCGACTGTCAGTGGCTCTCCTCTGATTGCCCTGCAGAGAGGTTCACACATTTCCTTCCAAGCCAGTTTACTGGCCATGGAGCATTTTTTAAAAAGTATTACTATTATTATTACTTCTATTTAGAATCACACCCGGATTAGACAGCTCTAGAACAATTTTGGTTGGAAGTGTGGCTTGTTCTATGTAGGAGACTTACTATTAAATTTTGCTTTTGGGGGTGAGGGGGCGGAAGAGGAAAAGTAAATTTATTTCCACTTGCATACATTTAGAACCCAGAAGTTAACGCTAACTATGGCAAAGCAGCTTTCTGCGAGACCTTCCTCAGCTACCCAGGAAGTAAATGCACACATAGAAAAGAATGTAGCAGAAGGAGGCCTTCAAGGAACCTCTGACTGATCCTCTAAATCCTGAAGATCTTTTCTCGGGAGTATGGAGAGAGTCACTTACTTCCAAACCATAATGTTTGTAGAGATGGAAGCTTATTTTTAAAAAGAGGAAGGGGAAAATATACACTATGCAACCCGCCTCCACCCCATATAGATTAAAAAAAACCCCTAAAAATCAAAGAAAAAGGGGGAGGAACCCATCACTCGATAATTATCACTGTCCGCACCTCCTTATTTCATTTTCCTCGGCCCTCGCTGTTCGCTGTTCTTTTTTCCCCCTTCTAACCACGGGGTCTGCGTCTGCCTCAGTATGTGTTTGAGTGTTCCTTTCTCAATATATTATTCCAGGCTTCTGACGAGGTGAGCTACAGCTCTCTAAAGATTCTGCCGTAACAAACAGGTTCGCCTGTAAGTACCAGAAGAATCTCGGCTGTTTGGTTTGCAGCGAACTAGCGCGGACGTCCTGCCCCCTTCCCCGGATCTACAGTCGCCATAACTCCTGCACGGTGGGGAGGGGGAAGGGAGATAATGCAAGAAAGAGACACTCCATACCTGATATAGTCTCGCTTACAGTAGGTTTTCCCATCCCTTACAAAGCACGTACAAGTCTCGTCCAAATACTGGTTACATTCCGCGCACTTCAAACACGCCGCGTGCCATTCCAAATCCGGGGAAACTCGCAGAATATACTGGTCATGGATTTGATTGCCGCAACCGACGCACAAGGAAATCAGCCGTTTTTCTGAAAGGCAAAGGAGGAGAAGAGACATAATTGACGAAGCGTTTGCTCTCCTACTGAGATAAACGCATTTTATTAGTCCCCGTCACCCCGCGTCTGAGGCTGGCTCGCTGCTCTTTGGGAAACGCTTTGCTGCCGTGGCGGTTGTGGTCGCGTTGCATTTTCGGGCGGGGGGGGGGGAGGGAGGAAAAAAGAGAAGGAGAGGAAGGGGGAGGGAGTGGGTGCAAGAGACAGAACGGCGTTTTAGGACAGCAATTGGGGTGAAGACGTGTCTGTGCTCCATCAAAGGCTTCCCTCGTTGGGAGAGAAGGCGGAACGCAAAGTTAAAGTACATTTGCGGGGTCGGAGAACCGTGCACATTTTGCACGCTTTCCAAGCAATCCAAATAACGCTCCGGGGTGATTTGGGGGGAGGGAGGAGTGGGTCTGAAAACACACAAGCGCGGGCAATAGGGTTCATTCTACATATCTAGGGAGCAGAATGCCCCTGTAGTCCCAGCCTGAGAGCTTTGATTTTTCGGCTTCACTCCTTTTCTCAATTTCTCCTTTTGCCAGAGGCTGGATTCAGCCGGCGCGGGAGGCATTCTGGCGGCCCCAGCGGGGGCGGACCACAGCACGGGTCTCGATCCGAATCGACATTGGCTGGGGAGAGAAATCTCCCGTTGTTCGAGAGAAAATTGCACCCTTCGGGTTTAGGGCGCTCCTGGACACCCGAAGGATTAATAGGAACGTCGCAGCTTGCCCAAAGTCACTGCCAAGACTCCGACGGGCCTCTGCACGGGACCCTTTCGCTCCCACCCCCCTCCAGGCAGGACATCAGATCCCTCTGCGTATTGGAGGGAAACACGATTTCCATTGATTTTCAACGGAACTGGCTTTCAGTACGTAAAAACAACGAGACGTCTCCCCACTCCGGTTTTGACGCTCCCTCGTCTATACCCCCGACTTTTTAAGCGGCGGCTTTTCCCTGAAGGAGAATCGACCCCGCTGGGGAGCCTCCAGCATCGTCCCCGAGGCGAACGGATCGCAACACGCACCGGGTCATCCTGTCTTTCTATTTAAGAACTGTTCACTGCTCCCACTTCGACTTAATAATAACGAGGAACAGCTAATAACCGACCGAAGCACTTAATCATCGCTTTCTTACTTTTCGGTGGGTCGCCCATATCTCCCATCTCTATCAAAGGGTATAGTGTCCACAGTGAAATGGTGCACGGTTGCACTGGAACTTTCCCGAGATGAAAAAATAAACCGGCGGCTGCTTTTGCCCCGTGGGGAGAAGATGCTGTCAAGGGATGGCGGTGATGCCGGTCGGTCTGCCGCCGCGCTGAGAATCAGCCTCCAGGAGGCGGGATGACCGGGCGCCCTTCCTCCCTTGGCGAGAACGGCTCCGCTCGAAGGAAACCACCCCGGGCTGCCGGTCCAGGCGAGCGAGAGAGCGGCGGAGGCGCTGCCCAGTGCGTGGAACTCCGCGCGCCTCGACCACGAGCCTCTTCCTTATCTCTTACTCAAACTTCTCTGCTCCAACTCAGCTCGCTCGTCATTGGCCGACGTAGGCCGCGGGGACGTCAAACCTGCTCCCTTCTGATTGGCCGGGGGGAACACAGAAGCAGCTGTTCTGATTATCATATTTCAGGGGCTGGAGATCTGGCGAGGCGGCGGCTGGAGAAATCCGCGACAGACGCAGAGAAATACGGGGGGAGGATGGAACCAGAGGCAACTTTTCCGCTCCCCATTTGATTTCTTTTCCCCCACTCTTAATCCGTTTTTACTCCCCCCCTCCTTTGCATCAACACGCCTCCCCTTTCATTGGCTTAAAGCAAGCAGCTGCCTTTTACCATCCTCTCTCCCCTACAGACGCGCAGGATTTTTTGAGAAAAAGAAAGAAACAAGACGTTTATTCTCTGAACGCCTCCCCTCCCTCAACTATGCAGGCTGGGGGAAAAAAATATGGATCAGGTGACCGATCAAATATTGTGGGAGGGAAAAAGGGGAGGGGGAGGAGGAGGAGCGGCGGATTAAAAGCCATGCAATCTGATTTATGCCACGAAAAGGGGGCAATAAAGGCTTAGCCGCTTAGATTTTCGCCCGCTATGTTCTTTTTTTTGGGGGGGGGTGTCATTTTTTGTTTTAATTATTATTTAAGGCGAAGGATGAAAGCGTTAGCGAGACTCCGGTTGACAGGACATTGACATCGGCTTGCTGCTGCCCGTAAAGATCCTTTTTCCCTCATTTCTCCAGAGCAACTCCGCGGTTTCCTCATCCCATATTGGCGACACAGACGCCAAGGGAAAGGTGGAAGCATCGCAGCTACTCGCAGGTGTTTAGCACTTGAGAGCGGTCCATTTCCCGCCGCCACCACCACCCCGGCCCCATCCTACCCATTTTTCCGCAGGTGAAAATTCTCCCTGGAATTTCAATGGGACTGACTCCCCAGTAAGCGGATAGACGAAGGCAAAAGCTAAATTGAAAGGTTTCCTCCAGAGGCTACACTATTTTGAAGGAAAAGTAGGAGGAAAATCTTATTACAACTACTGCTATTATGTACTGCCTGTACATTTTTACAGGAAGCTGGGAGATAGGTAGTTTCCCCAATCAACACGACTGATGCTCCTAGTACCCAATCTATTGCTTTCGCTATCACCAGGAGCCTGGAAGTACTTTGCCACTTCAGTTCTCCGACGATTAGGAAGTGTGAAAGTCTTGCAAGACCGTGTCTGTACCCGTGATTTATAGTGACTTCTAGACAACCTCCGTGCATGCGTGTGGAAACACCACTGGCGTCCTACAGTGAGACTCGAATCTAATCTTAATCACTGTATTAAGACTAAGGCCACCTGATCCTAAACACCCATAGAAATTACTGGTGGTAATATGCCGTTTCATGGCAAATGAAATACAGCGACGGGCAACCATCCTTTTGATGATATAAAGCATGTCTCCGTTACTGTTATATTGACACGATTATGGTTGGATGATGTAAAACATTATAAATCATTACTGGGAAGGTAGACATTGATTTCTCCGGACACGGCATAGAATTATTCTAATAGTGAGCAAAAAGTGAGGTTCAGTTGATAATCCCTTGGTAGAAAGTTTATTAGGTCATATTCTAACTTTCGACTCCTTCGCGCACATGCACACACACACACACACCATTTGTTCCCAGGCCCTCCCCCCCCCCGCAAAAAAAACCCGATGTCTTTTTGACATCTTTTTGACTGCTAAAAGTTTAGGGAAATTTTGTTTTTTAATGTTGCATGACTCTACCGAGCGGTTCGCAAAACTTCAAGGGCGGTGCTCTCAGCCTCGCTTACTTGTCTATATTTCAAAGGAGTTTTCTCAGAAGAGACAAAACTAACTAACAAAGAAGGAAAGTATATAGTCTGTATGTGAAGCTGGGTGTCTTTCTGGAAAGGTCCGGCTTGATTGACGGGAGTCGGTGTAACCCATCTCATGTCCAACATTAGTAAATAAAGTCACCCCATTTACCCGCTCCTCCCAAAGCCTTCCAGGAGCCTAAACGTCAAAATGCGTTCATGACGTCCAACTTTCGTTGTTACTGATGCACATGAATTTTAAACATGTTCTAAACCAAAACGAAAGGAGATAATCAAGCAGCTGTTATTGAGATTGGTAAGAAGCAGAATTAACTCTCTTTTCAGCTTCCTTCTACTAAAAAACAAAGAGGAGGAGGAATTTAGCATCCAGCAGAGCTTACTCTGTTGGCCGTCTTGAAAATGATCCTCAGAGAAGGTCAGAAGGCAAACTTGGGCTATAAACAAACATGGCTGGTATATTTCAGGATTCAGCATGCACAGTGGCAGATGGGGGCTAGGTGGTTGTGGTGAATTTCATCGCGTCCAGGAAAGGAGGCGGACAGGAACATAGTTGCTTTCTTTCTTTCTCTCCCCCCCCCCCCCCCCATTGCTAGGTTTAGTCTGTAAACCAACAGCAGTCAGCAATAAGCGATGACTAAGACTAATGACTTAGGCGCGGGGACCCAAATCCAGAGGGCTGGTACGCTGACACCGCCAGAGAAGGAGGGGCCTTTCATTCCAGATAATTTAACCAAAATAGATGCCAACTAACCCACCCACAAGCTTCAGCTCGACGTGCAGAAACGACTCCCCGGATTTCTTCTGACTAGGAAGCTGAACACCAGCAGGGACTCCGTAGGCAAGGATGGGAAGCGGGGCGAATCTGTAGGTCCCTGGAAGCTCTGCAGAATGAAAAGCGGGTGTGTGTGTGTATGTGTGTGTGTTGGGGGTGGTGGTCTTGCTCTACGCCCTCTCCTTTAAAGACACAATACGGGCACCCCCCTGTGGAGTCCAACCATTCAGGTTCTGGGAGGTGAAAGGGGGTGCACTCGTTTTAACTCAGCCTCTCCCAGCCTGGTTTAGAGGTGTGCTGAATGACTAGTCCCATATTCCCTGGCCACATTTCAACGTTACAACCAGATTGACTAACGACAATTGTTTTTTAAGAAGTCTGTCTGCCCATCAAGTGTCCAGCTCTAGTAGTGTGTTCAGTTTTTCGTTCCTTGAGTCCGTTCGGGGTAACAGTCCAAAGATGAAGGTTTGTTAGGAGCATCTCTACGGCCATGCAGAACGTTTCTGCATCCGTGCGCCTCGGAGATTACACATCTCTCCAAGGGGCTGTTTGAATTGTCCCTTATCGCGAGCCATTTTTTCTATTCTAGGCATCTGCACTGGATCTATCCCGTTTGGAGCACATACGAGGCTCATGTTTATTCCATGTGTATATTTGTGCTTTGAATTCTTCCACCACCACGCAGAGGGGAAAAAAGAGGTTTTGAGTTTGGCCTCCACACGATCGCAACAGCGACCCCTTGTGCCCGAAAGGAGAACGGTTCTCTTGATCCGAGAGCAGAAACCAGGGAAATTCTGATGGCCTTTCCTATTTCCACAAACAACATTAAACGCTCTGGAATAATGAGACACCTCATTCCAGGGTCGCAGGAATGAAAGGGTTTTATGAGTAGCAGAGAAGGGTGGGGGGTTCGAAGCACTTATTTCACGACGCTCGATCGTAATATAAAAATCGACGGGCGCTAAAATATTTTAATACATCTGCGAATTCTCTGTAAAGCCTTTGCGATTTTTTGTTTTGTTTTGTTTAAATTCCGCCTGCCCGAAACATTGCATTCTTTCCGGCTGAAGCGAGCTCGTTGGATAGGAGGCGATTTTTCAACTTCTCCCGGTTGTAGTTCTCTCCACCTTCCGATTGTCATTTCTGTACTTTGAAGGGCTTATTCTGGGAAAGGAGAAGAACCTTGGTGGAGGATCTTAGAGGATGAGCAAGAGCGGAGGAAAAGAGGACGGAGGACTCGGGTCTCGGCAGGACGATTGTCCCCCCCTCCCCCGCCTCCTCCCCCAATTGCTTGGCTACTGTTTTTTCCTTTTGCCGAAGGCGCCGAAAGAATTTTAGTGCAACGCAACGGAGCACGCTGGTCTTTTCGGGGAATAAAGTAAAAACATACATAAATAAATAAATAAAGGTTCAGAGCAAATGAAAATATATCTTGCTCGTGATGGAAGACTCCGGAACCAGACAGATAAGTACATAGAAATGCTGGATATTAAATTAAACGTTCTTTTCCTTTCTTTTCTCAGCGGCTGGGGGGAAAGATTTGCGCCAGAACGGAGGGAAGCATCTAAAAGCCATTCGCCCCAGAAAAGACCCCCTGAAGTCCCTTTGGCTCCTCCGGACTAAAAAGAAGACTTCATCTTGCTACAGAGATATAGAAAATCAAAACTAGCCAACCAACCGGATTTTTTTTTGTTTTTGTTTTCAATGACCATATACTTGCGAGTGAGGGGGGGGTGGGCATGAATGCGTGCTACTCGATGCGATTCTGTGCTGTGAAGGGGGAAATCTGGAGGTTAACTCTCCCTGTTCCACACAAATCATCTCCTTCCTTCTTCCTGGTAGAAGAATTTTCTTACAACGGTTTGGCTTAGGAGGAAGGACCGCAGTGAGAGCCCGGGTCAAAAACCGCATCCTCTCCGCATCTCGAATTTAAGGAGGAGCTGCAAGTTAGAGAGAAATCAGAAGGACAGCCGAAAACTTGGGGACGGGACAAAGCAGGTTGTTGGCTGTGACTGAAATGACACTCGGTTGTACTGATCGTGGACAGAGAAAGACCTCAAGCGGATAAATCTAAAGGAGAATTTCCTTTAAATCGAAGCTGATGTTTTCAGCCAGTTATTTGGACTTTCTTTCACACAAACTTCTTGTTAAGGATCCAACTGAAAAAACATGGTAGTGACAGTTTGTTACTAGTCCTGTTATCATCATCATCATCATCATCATCATCATCATCATCATCATCAGTTTTGTGTTATTGCTGTTAGATTTCAGTGGACGCAGCTTTTAGGTGAACAAAAGGCACACTTTCTTTGCCATCTGGTTCTAAATCAAATCTCAAAGTAAGCAGCTATTCAGTACTTAGTTGCAATTTCTTGCATGCGCTGTAGAGATTTGCAGGAAAGGATCTAGCCTGAGACTTGGACCAAGCAGGCTAGCATATGAACTTCTATTCAGAGATGGATCCCTCTGGACTTATTGCAGAGTAAATGGGAAAGGAAGGAGTGTAACCTTCAGGTCTAGTGAGGTGAGGGCTTTGGAGTCTTCTGCCAAGAAGGTTCCAGCTACGCAGTTCAATTTCTCTCCAGATTCACCATCAGTAGAAGCTGATTCTGGCTAAGAAATTGTAGAACTACTAGTAGTGATAATAAATAAAAACCAGAAGAGTACAGGAGAGGGGGGAAAGTACTCTGCAGATCTCTACAACTTTGAAATCAATGCATTTTCAAGATAGAAATTAACCAGAAAATGTATTTAATCTTTTGGGCCAGGACTGAAAGGTGAGAGCTGTCATCTCTTCACTTTTTAGATACCTAAACAAACTAACTGGCACTAGGTGTGTGTCTGTGAGATAAATACATCTACTGAGACCCCGCCATTCTCATGTCAGTTCTATACTCCATTGGGGGAGATGGGCGGCATACAAATTTGAAAAATAAATAAATAAATAAATACTGTTTTATCTGGGTCAGATTTACTCCTGAGTGAACATATATTGAAATAGCATCTGCTGCTGTTTGCTTTAAAATGTTAGGAGATACACCAGCACAAACCCAATTATTGCACACTCCCCCCAAAGAAAAGGCTGGCCAGTCCCTATTAACGCCCAGAAGTGATCCAAAGAGCCTTTGGGTATGGAATGGTGGGAATGATGCTCCCCCAAGAGTGTGGCCATGGTAGTGGGAGGTTGTGAGTTTCTGACCTACATTATCTTCTTGTTTTTAACCTGCTTATTGCATAGTGGAAAGCGTAAGCTGCTTAGAATTGGCCTAAGTCAGTGTTGTCCAAACTTGGCCACTTTAAGATGTGCGGACTTCAACTCCCAGAATTCCCCAGCCAGCCATATAAATAAATAAATAAAAAGCAAACTCCTGTAATTAACCATTGATATGAACATTCACATAAAATTCTATATTCAAGAGGCCAGAGTGTCCATTTCCTCCCACCCATCCTGTTTTTGGGCAGGATCCTAAGCTTTGCTTGAGGCTTGCATTCCTTCCCTTCTTTCATAGTGTAAGTCTCAGTTCACCCTACCTCTGCCACTTAAAAGTATCCTCCTAATCTGCTTTTCCCCCTATTTTTCAAAGCTCATCAGAAAAGCTAGGCAATTCTCAATTCACCTGGGTTTAATTCCATAGCAGTGTATGCAGTTAAGTGGGTGGTCAGACTTTAAGTTTGCAAGATATACTCTTTTTTTTTTTTTTTTAAATAGAGCTTAGGATCCAGTGACCTAGGACTGCATCTAAACCTGCTTAGGTCTAGTAGATCTTAGCATTTATCCTTACACTTCTCTGGTCAGCTCTACATATATAGTAAAATGAGCAACTAGAGTCTTGCTCTAATTCTTACTGTTCTTACAGAAAGCATAACCACTGGTTGGAATTCCCTGGTTTGTGGATGTCTAAATCAATAAATACATTTCTTAATCAATAAACTTCTTTAAAAAACACTTTCAGTTAGCAGTATGAAATAATATACAATAGTCTTCTGAATCTCTGGATCCCACCACATTATGCTACAAATTCACCTCTTTATTTCTCTCTCACACTCTTAAGTATCATTTTTTAAATGAAAAAATATGTCCCTGATGAACTGGACATTGTATTTTAAACATTACCTAAATACAATGATATGGCAAGAATTATTTTAAAGTGATACTGCTTCTTTTCTGTCATGGAGGAAAATATGTTAGCTGTGTCAATTAACTCGAATGTGAATATAATATGGTTTTTTCTTTGCTGGAAGGTCTGTGGATAAAGCTCTAAAAAATAACTCCAGTGAAAAGGGTGGTGTCTGTGGTGATACAAACTGATGTCACTGTTCTATCTGGGAGCTGAAGTCCACACATCTTAACATGAACCCTGATCTACACTGATCTTACAACACACCCACCCACCCACTTCTATTCAAAAGATTGCATAGGCTTGACTTTAGCATAGTGTGATCTTTGAGATTTAGCTTCTGCCAAAGTAAGACATTTGGTAAGTCTAATAATAAACAAGTTTTGCATAATAGCACATCTGCAGTGGAACAATATTTAGCATAATACTTAGCCTGGAGAGTGGAATGGTTAATTCCATTAAGAGCAGAATGATAATAAAAGCTAAATATCTTTAATAATTGAGTGGTAATACAAGTCAGTCCCACCTACCCAATATTGCTTCAAAAACACACTAAGTTCAGATATATGTATTTTTTTGTCTAGCTTTCTGTCCTCCTGAAAAGAGGATCCACTGAAGGAAGACAAAGCAAAGTGGGGTAGACGGGGCAGATGTTATCCAGGCCAATGATAGGAACATTCTGATTCATTCCCGCTGAGTGGACTTCCAGACTACTAGTCTTTCTGTCTTTGAACTCTTCTGATCCCATTTTAAAACACAGCCAGGATTGACCTGGGCTTTTTTGGTATTTGCTAACACAGAGATGCTGTGAGGATGGGGATTTTACATGTTTGCAAGTCTATACAACTTACAAAACAACAATGGTTAAGCTTGGTCTTTTTTGGCTAGCAGCTGAGCAGTGCAAAAAGTCAGCAAATCATGGTTTGAATGCTGGCCAGTTGCTGAATGCCTCGTCCCATTTCCTCAGTTTCATTCCTAAAAACACATCCCCCTCTTAAAAGAATAGAAGAGAGAAAATTGCTAGTGTTTCCATGGGAAAAACTCCACCTCCCAAGTTCCTTATGCTGACATAGTGGCTATTCTTTATCACATCACCACAGTGGGATTTCAGGAACTGGAAAATGGGTTGACCCAAGCACGCCACCCAATCAGAGCCCTGGATTTAAAATACAAGTAGTGAAATACTGTTGCAGCAGTGGTGATAGCTGCTTAACATAATGTCCTAATTGATGGCTACAAGGCCACTTATACAGGAACAACTTGGCAGTTGTTACAGTCACAGCTATCCACTCATGGATTCATCCCATCAAGGGCTATCTCATCTCACTGAATTATCAGCATTGCATCCCTGCCTGGAAGAACTCTGAGGTTTGCCCTGGCGAGGGAGGCTATGCTGAGATGAAATGACTCAAGGTACAGAGCAATGAATCAGGGTATGGGGCAACTTCGGTCCTGTAATGCCAGTCAAATCCTTATCTCTGCAGATTAATCAGGATAAACAGTGCTTGCTGGGACAAGAGAGAGTAGTTTTTCAAATTTATCTTTGAAACCAATCAAAAAGAATTGGGAAAAATGATCTGGGAGGGAGAGGGAGTCATAGGAGCTATGGAAGTGGCATAAATTGGACATAAATCAAACAGAAAGCCTTGGAAAGGAGTTGGGGAAGTGTCAGCCTTACCAGGTAGACCAGACAGGAAACACAACCAGATAAACTAATTCTACTTTATTGTAAAGCTACAGAAACTTGCAAGTCTGAAAGTACAATTCTCCCACCATCTCCTTTACAGCCTGAGAAACTAGGGAGGGTCCCTTTTGAGCTTCTTGCCCTGGCCATTATCCAGCAGTGGGTTATGCTATCTGTCATATGACTGTTCCCTAGGCAGCATCTCTTTGCTCCATCTCCCAAAGTCTTTCTCATATACCATTACAGGAAGTGGGGGACCAATGTAAGTCTATGTGGATAGTTAGGGTACTGAGGGAAGTGAGGCTAGCATAAACAACCTGAAGAGGTAAGAGAGAGGAAATCACATTCTGGATTACATCCCATACTTGGATTGACTCCAGAAAACAATTTAATGTCAACATATTTCCTGGAATTTAGAAATTTAGCCTCTTCAGGAGCTGGACATTTGCTCTCCACATCAGCTGAAGCTTAAGGACCATAGTTTTTCTGGATAGCTCTCTTATAAAACTCCATGGAATTGTGGCTTGGAGGTTGTGAAGCAGAAATGCATAAGGAGCACATCCACATCTTAGACCAAAGTGGAAAGAATTTTTTAAGATGTGAATCAAGTATTTATGGATATCTGAAATACCACTTGGAGTCTGAGTTCATGGTTAGAAATGATCCTATTCCCATGACCAGATCAAAGCATTCACTGGGGCAAATCCAGGTTCTTCAGTATGACTAGTTAATGAGTTGGGCTGGTTAGTTGGAAAGAAAACATCAGAGTAACCATTAAGAGCGTGAATCTTTGAGCATCCAGATGTTTCAGCTTAATTGGGCTACAAACAGATTTGGGTGTTCTGATGCAAAGTTGCCTGGGAGTAAGCATCAGTGAATAAGTGTATCTCTGAATAAGCATGTTTAGGATTGCCCTAAACAAAGGAATAAGAAAGATTCTAATATGCAAGGCTCCTTGATATACTTATTACTGTCTGTCTCAATGTACAGTGTAATTAATGCTTCAGTTTTGAGATACTGTGTGCAATTGTTAGTAGATTACACCAGTGAAGTTAATCAGTTCTTTAAATGATTAATTATAGGCTTTCACAAAGAGTCTTGTTTTAAAAAAGAAGAAGAAAAAAGAAAACATTGGTAGAGTCATTATGTAATGAGACAAAAGAATATACTACAATAACTTTTAAGGTGGTGAAAATTATGGAAATTCATTGTTGGCAAGGCAACTAAATACTGAAGACAATTCTTATTCTTACTCTCTCCCATACCCACTCTCTCTTCCAGAAGAACTTTTCACTCACATATATTCTGCTCTGCTGAACTGTTACACATCTAGAGACACATAGACAAATATAAGAATAAGATTTTAAACAGCAGTAATGTTATCTAGTGTTTATATAGCACTTCTGAGTGTTCAAAACCCTGCACATAAACTAACTACCTTTATCCTTATAACAACTAGGTAGAATAGGTCAGTATTATTATTCATCATATAGCAGATTATATATATTGAAGTTGGTGACACAGTGACTTCTAGAAACTAGGGAAAGAGATATTTATCAAAGGCCACTTGACAGACAAGTTTCAACTCAGTTGAAATTAATAGTATTGTCTATCTATCTACTCAGAAGTTAATATCATGAATTCAGTTTGCTTTATTCCTAGGCCTATGGATATGGGATTCATAATATAGTTGGCTTTAATTCTTACTTTTGAGTAAACCTAATAGGATTGTACTCTAAGACTCTCAAAGTTTACATCAAATGATACAGGTTTCAGTTCTGTAGGATTCCTTTCCTTCTTTTTTGCCTCCTTTATTTTTTTAACAAAATTTGCTAAATGTGTCATTGTGTATATCAGATCTACTTATACTCTGATGGCACAGATTTGATTGACTATGTGTCATTAAACTGTTGTCAACTCTTAGCAACCACATAGATTTTCTCCATGATGATCTGTCCCTAACCTGGTCTTTCAGGTCTTCCAGTGATAGACTCATCACCACTGTAACTGAGTCCATGCACCTTGCTGCTGGTTTTCCTCTTCTCTTCTTCCACCTTTCCCAGCGTTAGAGCCTTTTCTAGAGAGCTAGGTCTTTTCATAATCTATCCAATGTAGGATAATTTGAGCCTGGTCATTTGTGTTTCGAATGAGAACTCTGGGTTGATTTCTTTGATGATCCATTTTTTTGTTTTCTTGGCTATCCATGGTATTCTCAGGAGTTTTCTCCAACAACGAAATTCAAATGTGCCAATAGTCTTCCTATCTTGCTTCTTCAAAGTCTAGATTTCACTTCATTGAGTGTCACAGGGAATACAATGGCTTGCATGATCCTGATCTTTGTAGGGATAGACACATCGCTGTATTTGAATATCTTTTACACGGTCTTCATGACTGCTCTACCAAGTGCTAGTCTGTGGCATATTTCTTGACTGCTTGTTCCTTTACTGTTGATGGTTGATCATGAAAGGCAGAAGCTGTCCACCACTTCAATAATCTTCATTGCCAATTCTAAAGCTGGTTGTTCTGCTTGTTGCCATTAGTTTGATCTTCTTTATATTTAATTTTAGTCCCATTTTTTTCACTGTGCTCCTTGACTTTTAGTACTAGGGCTTGCAGATCCTTTGCATTTTCGGCTATCAGAGTAGTGTCATCAACATAGCGCAGGTTATTGATGTTTCTTCCTCCACTTGGTTGTTCTCCAGATTTGCTGGCATAGCTTGGTTAGAACCTTTACTGATTCTTCTTCTGTTGCTTGCCATATTTCATTGGGTATTCCATCCAGTCCTGTAGCCTTCTGACTCGGTAATTCCTGGAGTGTTGATCTAACTTCATTATCTAATACTAGAGGTTCTTGTAAGTAGGGAATATCTTCTAAGGTATCTTGGATGTTGAGATCTTTACTGTCCAATATTTCATCATACTCCTTCCACCTTTGTTTGATTTCCTTCTGAGTTTAGAGATCTTTGGAAATGTTTTCCTTGTTTTTCCATACCTGTTTCCATCTTCGGCGTCTTTGCAGATGTTGTAATACTGCTTCTTGTCTCTTTTACCAGCTCTCTTTTAACAACTGTTTGCTAAGTTCCTTTCTGAGATTTTTGTCTTTCTTGGCTTTGGCTTCTCTTCTCTTCTTGGCAATCTCCACAGTTCATTCTGACATCCAATTTGCTTTCTTCTGTTTCTTCATTTTTGGCAGTCTCTCTTTACATTCAGCCTTAATAACTTCTTTAAATTAATTCCCTAATTGCTCTGGTTCTCTCTATATTCCCAGGAAAGGGATGTACTATTGAAGCCTACATATCCTTATTTGAACTTTTCCAACTTTTGTTGATAGTTTACAAATATACAAATATATTTTATTAATTGTTTCCTCTTCGTGAGTAGTAACAGATAGAAAAAAGGAAGTTGCCTTATACTGAGGCAGACCATTGGTCATCCAGATGGCCAGACATAATTGCAGCCCATCAGAAGATGCCTGGGACTGAAGCTGGGAGCAGTAAAAAAGTTCTACTACTGAGCAATGACTTTATCCCTAGTAATAAAGTTAACACTTTCTTTTACAATAGTTAGTTATCCTTTGTGGAACATGGTAACTCCATTTATCTCAGATCCAAAGAGAAAGTAGACCAAAACATCACACTAAATATAGGCAGAGACATCCACTGAGAATATAGGAAGGAAGCTACTTGAGATGAATAGAATGGTAAGATAGAGACCTAAAGACGCCAAGGAGTGGAGTTCACCCAATGAGTAGCTAGTGCAGTGAACGTAATACTCCCTTCACATGAGCAGATGTATTGCAATAGCCAAGGTGGCAATGAGGAAACAAGGGAGCCTGAGTCACAGGAACCAGTGAAGTACTACACTTCCTTCACTTTCTTATGGACATTATTTAGCTAACCTATTTAGTCACCCTGTTTCGGTTTTCAACTTAGATATATAGCACCGTGTGTGTGTGTATGTGGGTGTGTGGTTTGTTTCTCTGGTTCCCAAGTAGTATTAGTAAGTTACCTCTCTGATGTATATTGTTCCATAGGCCACTATCTTTCCTGCCACATTTCTGGTCCGAACTAGGTGGCAATAAATTTGCATGTAAATGAAGTCTTTGGTTTTATCTTTTGATAGGTTCATAGACAGGGCTTGAGTCTATATTCTGTTGATTGCAGCTAGGTTGGAAAGCCGTGCTTCTGAGAATTGTCTTACATGTTTTGATCTGGCTTGTTCTAAAATGTCTGATGTTTCCCAGTTGATGTTATACTCTAGGCTAGTGTTTCTCAGCCTCAGCAACTTTAAGATGTATGGGACTTCAACTCCCAAAATTCCCCAGCCAGCATGCTGGCTGGGGAATTCTGGGAGTTGAAGTCCACACATTTTAAAGTTGCCAGGGTTGAGAAACACTGCCCTAGGCTGCCTGTAAAGAGGGAGGTTAATGCCACCCATGACATTCTCCTATCAAAGCATGTTCAAAACTGACATAATTGCTTGCTATTGACAATGCTACCTAGTATGCTACTGACAATGAAGCATTTGCAACCCAAAAAACTATCAAAGAACTCTAATAAAACTCTCTCTTGCTCTCTCTCTCTGTGTACACAACAAACTATATTCTGGTTTCTCTTCTGATCATGTAAATCTCATGCATTTAAAAAACAACAATATAAAAATAAACATTTTCAGCAAGGTACCAACCAAAGCAAGCAGTATTTGTTAAGGTTAACATAGAAAGTAATAGTAAGTTTTAGAAATAACGATGAGAAACTGACCCAAGTAAAAACTAGCAAACTAAACACAAATATGCCCTCTTGTCTTGGCACGGCCCCTCCTATTCAAAATTCCTGTCAGGTGTCTATAACCTTCCCAAGATAGTGAAGGTTACCTTTTGTCTGAGACCTTCCAAAGGGGTACTACAATTGTCCTCATTCCAGCTAGCATGAGGAATAAAGGG
This sequence comes from Python bivittatus, assembly GCF_059951505.1. NCBI lineage: Eukaryota > Metazoa > Chordata > Lepidosauria > Squamata > Pythonidae > Python > Python bivittatus. Next base: position 4,437,768 of record NW_028277097.1, read on the forward strand.
CACCAGGTTGGGGAAGAGGTCCAACCAACACTTCAAATAAAAAAAAGAAATGGAAGAGGTGGAATATAAATCATGTAAGTAACCTGAAAAGGAGAGCCCCCCCTCCAAACAAATAGATTTCCTCATGTTTCTAAAGTAAGCATTTTTTGATGGTTAAAGAAAAAAAGACATTATTGTATTTGTATATCACATTGTGGGATGATCGATTATATAAGGGCTTTGCAGATCAAAGGGAGGGATGTATTATAAAATGAAGGAGATGGTGGAGCTCTGGAGAACTAAGACCACCCAAAGAGACAGCAGCAATGCTGAGATTTTAAAACCTGGAGTTTATTGCTTCTAAGTCACTGCTTGTGTTCACTTGCTAGTATTTATGGATCTTATCAGTTGAAACTGGCAGAAAAAAAAAATATCCTTAAGTTGAGACTGAATGTAAAATGCAAGTTTTTTCACCAAACAACCCAAGGTCTCCCTGATATGGGAGAAAAGACAGAAGAATTCTTCTTCCTTGTATGTCCTTCCACATAATAACTGTAAGAAAAAGATCTCTAATTAAGATCTCAGCTGCCAGACAAGTACGTACATAACCCAGATGACTGTGGGTCATGTGCTGGAGGAGGACCTGTGATGGAAACTACTGCTGTGTAGGTAGCAGGAGAAATGGAGACAACACATTCAGCTCTAAAACTTAAATGAACTCTACCGTTACAAAAATATGAACCGCGGAAGCTACTGTCAGCCCCTACAGTTCTCAAAACATCACAAACTGCTGTGGATTCCAAAGCATTAACTAACTTAATAGCAGCCCCTGGCATATCTAACAATATCCACAGCCACCACAGATGTTTATATGGGACCAAGTATTTCTTCGGCACCTTCTCCCAGGGCTTGTAGAACGGTTTAGAAGAAAAATTGCCCTGTCAACTCATGCCTGGAAGTGGACTGGGAGCCAATGAAATCAAAGGCAACATGATGCATTTTGCTGCTCAGAGTGGATTTTAGGTTGAAATACCAATTCTGGATTTCATTTGTTTTCTTCCTGGAGCCTTCTGAGGCAGGTTGCTGCATTACTGGTCAAGCCCTGACTGAAGTTCTTTGTGCAATAGTTAACTATGGACTAATAGTTTTGGACATATTGCTCTGATGTGTGTGCATATATGTATGTGCCATCAAGTCGGTGTCGACTCTTAGCAACCATATAGATTTTCTCCATGGGAATATATATAAAAATAATAGGGAATTCTTTTGTGGATTTTTTGAGCACTGAACAAGCCTATGTGCTGCATCCATTGTTGAGAGTTGGGTAGCATACATGTTTAAAATCATCATCATCATCATCATCATCATCATCATCATCATCATCATCATCATCATCCCCCAGTGAGGCACTACTTTGACGTGATTGTGGGACTTGCATGCTCCGAGGAGGATGAGAGCTATACCATAGGTTCAACCATACTGGACAGGTCTTATCAGAGAAGCCAGATGAAGAGTATCTCTCCCATAAACAATATGAGACATAATTTACAGAAACCTATACTAGATCGGTTGTCTACTAGGTGTTCTAGTTCCTGGACAATTGGTGATGAGTGGACTACAGGACTCAGTAGCCCTGTAGAAGAAAGTTGTTTACCCGTTGCAAATATATGAAGACTGAAACCAAAGAAATAATGATCTGCTATTACAAATCAAGTCCAATGAGAAGAGGATATCTGAAAAGAATGCATCAGTTCTGGAAAGAATAACATCCAGAATCAGAAATAACAGAACAGAGACTAGCAGATCAACATCAATTTATAATACAAAATAAAGTATTCACAGAAGTAGAATGGGAAGAACTGCAAAGGTCTACCCTGGGCAAAGAAATCGAAGCCTTGCCAGAAGTAACTCAGTTTGTACAGGCAAACCAGGGGGAGTCAGCAGTAGAGGAAGCCAGCACAGCTATTGAATCATTTTCATTCCCAAACCAGGCACCCTCTCCTCTGCCTTCTCCTTAGGAAAAAAAAAAGCCTTCTAACTAAAAAACAAGAGGAATTGAAACAAAGAATAACTGAGCATCTAGAACAGCACAAAAAACAACAGAATAAAGTAGCCTGCATTGAAGCTAGTTACAAAGAAACAGCTAGCACAAGTATTAAAAGATGCCAATACTGTAATATCAAATATAAGCATCAGCTCACGGCAAGAAACAAACCAACTAATGTACAGTATGGCTGCAGTTATAACTGAATACCTTGCATGCAAAATCAACAAACAAGAAAAAAAGCCAAACCGTGCACCATCAAAATGGAAGATCAGGTTGGAAAATAAGGTCAGCATGCCAAGATCAGACGCAAGCAAGCTAGAATAGATGAAAGAAAAGAAGCTAAAGAACAAGAAGACCAAACAATACTTGATAAAGAAATATCACCTAGAAACAAGGAAGATCAAAGAAGCACTAGAAATAATAAAGCAGCAAATAACAGCCATAGCCAAGAAGATCAGCAGATATGAAGCTCGAATTGCACACTATAGGCGGAATCTCCAATTTCAGCCCAATCAGAAATGTTTCTACCAATTCTTCAATGGAAAGACTGAAATGAACCAGTCAACACTTGACAAAGAAGAAACAGTGCAGTTCTGGGTGCAGCTATGGGACAACCCAAAGAAATACAACAAGAATGCAACTTGGATAAAGGAGGTGGATAAGAATAAAAAAGAAGCTGAAATGAAAGAACTTGTAATAACAGCAGAAATGGTGCAGAAAAGACAAGGAAGAGCAAGATTTGGTCAGCATCAGGTGAAGATGAACTGAATGGTTTTTGGCTGAAACATCTGACTGGTCTGCACCCACTCATTGCTGAGCTGTTTAACAACATACTGCAAGGAGGTGAAATTGAAGACTGGTTAACATCTGGCAAAATGTACCTGATAATGAAAGATCCAACAAAAGAGGCAGCACCAGGCAACTACAGGCCAGTTACTTGCTATCAACAACTTTCAAATTGCTAACTGATGTTGTAGCTGATGCAGTCCAACAGCATCTAGTTGAAAACAAGCTCTTTCCATCTGATCAGAAAGGAAACCACCCAAACAGCAGAGGGACAAAAGATCAGCTGTCACCTAATTGACAAAATGATTTTGGAAAACTGTAAGAGAAGGAAGACCAATTTGAATGATTACAAGAAGGCATTCGACTCCCTGCCACATGACTGGATAATCAAGTGCCCAGAAATAACAGGAGTCAGTAGAAACATCAAAAGCTTTGTGCAAAGATCAGTGGCACAATGGAAGATACAGTTGCTGGTTAATGGTAATAGACTGGGAGAGGTTAATCAAGAGAGTAATCTTTCAAGAAGACTCACTATCACCACTACTGTTTGGCATTGCATTGATTCCTCTGTTAACAATACTGAACAAGTCAGGCCATGGCTATCAAACATCAAAAACTGTCAGGCCCAGCCCAAGAACAACAGTGAAGCAGTCCAGTTGAGTAAAATTCCTTTAATTGCTTACACCTTATAGACAGAATCTTGCCAAACTAAATCTATCCTACAGCAATTAGTGGATATATCCTAGGAGATTCTAGGGAGTGGCCACCCTGAATCTCTTACTCTTCCCACACTCCTGTTGCAGGCTGTATTGTCTTTTGTCTCCTTTCTCCTTCTGGCATGCACCCTCTCCCTCCTGATCTCCCAGATCACTTTCCTCCTCGTAGATACATTCCATCACAAAAACATCTGCCAGTCTATCCCACCTCCTTTACATGGATGATCTGAAGCTGTATGGAGAAACACCACCAGAAATAGAATCACTGCTCAACACTGTCTGAATATACAGCCAAGATATTTCAATGGAGTTTGGACTGGACAAATGTGCCACCCTTACCATCAACATGGGAAAAATAGTGAAAACTGAAGGAATCCAGATGCCCTATGGAAATAACATCAAGGATCTGGATGAAGAAGATCACTACAAATACCTGGGCATCCTTCAAGCTGACAACATCAAGCACATTAAAGTCAAGAAGAAGGTTAGTAGTGAATGCATTGTGAGAGTGAAGAAGATCTTAATGTTCAAATTCAGTGGAGGAAATACCATCAAGGCAATTAACACCTGGGTGATTCCAGTCATTAGGTACACAGCTGGAATAGTGGGCTGAACTGAAGCAGAACTAGAAGCCCTGGACAGGAAGACCAGAAAAATAATGACAATGAATCATGCCCTTTATCCACACAGCAACATAGATAGACTCTAGTTACCAAAGAGCATAGGTGGGTGTGGAATTTTGCAAGTACACCAGACAGAAGAAGAAAAAAGGGCTTTAGAAAGATATCTGAAGGACAGTGAAGAAGATGCACTGAAGCCAGTACACCATGAAGGCTTACTGAATATTGAAGAGACCAAACTGGCCTACAAGAAAAACCAATGAAGAATAGAAAACAGACATGGCAAGGCAAAGTATTACATGGCCAGTACACACACACACACACACAAACTAGCAGGCAAAGCAGATAACAACAAGACCTGGCAATGACTAAGAGCAGGAAAATTGAAAAAAGAGACAGAGGGGCTAATTCTGGCTGCACAAGACCAAGCCTTAAGAATACATGTATGTAAAGCCAGAATTGAGAAGACAGCCACAGACAGCAAATGCCGCCTCTGCAAAGAAGCTGAAGAAACAGTGGACCACTTAGTTGCTACAAGAAGATCGCACAGACTGACCACAAACAATGGCATGACAAAGTAGCAACATTGGCACATTGGAATACCTGCAAGCAATACCAGTTGCCTGCAAGCAAGACCTGGTGGGACCACAAAAGAGACAAAGTAATAGAAAATGAAGAAGCTAAAGTGCCCTGGGACTATAGAATTCAAACAGACAGGCACCTGCCATACAACACCCCAGACTTAACAACTGTTGATAAGAAAAACAAAAAAGTCTGGATTGCAATACCTGAAGACAGCAGAACAGGAGAGAAAGAACTGGAGAAAATCACAAAATATAAAGACCTAAAAATAGAAGTAGAACAACTGTGGCAAAAGAAAGCAAAGATAGTACCAATAGCAATAGGCACCTTGGGTGCAATCCCAAAACATCTGAAGCACCACTTGAACACCATCAGCATTGACAAAATCACATCAGTCATTTACAAAAGGCAGCTTTACTTGGAACAGCTTACATCCTGCCACGATACCTTTAACACCATCAAACAACAATATCTGCCTATCCCAAGTCCTTGGGAAGGACTCATAGGTGGATAAAAATGCCAAATCCAGTCTAAACATCTGGCTGACTGTGTGACCACCACCACCACCACCACCAACAATCATAATAATAATTCTTTTCAGTTTTGGAACCCAAATGCTTCTATATTTGCAACTGATGCACTGTGGACGCTGGTTCCCTGAATGGCAAATCCTTAGGCATAACTCCTAGGAATTGCTACCAGCTCTGATTTCACTGCATCTTTCAGTAACTGAACAGTTGCAAATAAAAAGTTTAGAATTTTGTCTCATTACTGTTATGAGACATGTGACCGAGTTTATTATTTAAATGCTATCTATAAAAAACAGCACAGTTTTATGCACGTCTTAGTGGACTGAATAGAAGGATGTTACTTCGAATCCCAAGAGTATCTTCTACTCATGAAAAATGCAGGTCTCGCTGCATGATTGAGGAGCACTGGCAGATACATTTCAGAGACAGGAACCCTTCTCTTTGTCAGTGGTCTGAGATGGAAAAACAGTGAGGGACTTCCATTGTAAAACTGTGAGAGTTGGGTGATGGGCACCAATCTGTCCCCATCAGCACCAGAATTAAAATATCACTCTGATGGATGCCATTTTAAATTTCCCAAAACTTCCTGAAGCAACATGGCATTGGGTGTTCTGTGTATCGTGGGAAATTATTCCTCTTGTAAGCTGACTCTAAAAAGCTGCAGCTTGAAAGGCCATTCAGAAAATAATTAGATATAAGAAACCATTAAAAATAAAAATGAACATCATATTTCCCCACTGTTGGCATTAGTGAATAGGGCAATCCAGCAGCTCCTATGAATGTTGATGGGAGGGCTAAATAGCTATTTCTGCCTTTGAATTAGCATAGGAAAAGTTAGTTTAAATCCAAAGATGTACAAGTTAAGGCATGGGAATTAATATAAACATTACCTTTTATAGCACTGCCTGAACATTTGAGCAAGGATTTGCCGAACAAGCTAGCATCTGTTTCCATGCCATGAACAATTGATGGAAATTAAGCCAATATTAGTTTTAATAGATTTTTAAAATTATGAATAAATGAAGTAATTACAATTTGATATGCTTTTTATATACTATTATCTCTTCTGAAAAAAAAAATGTGTCCACTGGATTTGATTCACCTTTACAAGGAAAATAGTGACAGCTACATCGAAGCCATTGCTTATAAGTTTCAAGTACGAACAGATCTACTAATTAATTTTTTTACAGGCAAAAAAATGTCAGTGTTGCTGCTTTGCCATATTTAGTCTGAATGAATTCAGGTTTTGACAAGTAAACATGTTTTGTGATGTCTCTAAAAGCTAAAGGAAGTCATGCAAATGCATCAATGTTTGCTTGAAGAGCTATTTGGAAATAATTAATGTATAGCTTCTTAAATAATTGAAACTGTGCAATATTTCTATATCTATATCAAAAGTGGCCAACCTTAGCAACAAAGTAGAGGGTGGAGGGCTCTCTCTCTTCTGACTTCAGTCCAGAAACCAAAATATGCCAATCTACTGGCTTTGCAATAAAGCTGGGCACCACTTGATAGATTATGTACTTCTTCAGTAGTCAGTGACATAAGTAAATGACTGATAAGTAAATAAACTGACAACTCAGCTGATCCCTTAAAGATCTTTTCATTAGCCCACTGGCAGAGAAATGCAGAGAAGTGTCACTCTTTTCTAAACACGACTGAGACTGGATTTTTTAAAGAAAATTTATTATTATTGATTGTATTTTTATACTAATCTTCCTGCTGAAGAAGGAATACTGATCACACCTTGACTTAAAACATCTTGGTGATACCACAAGCAGCCAGATAGAGATTATTGTACCAATAGAAGAGAATATATGTAGTTCAGGGTTGGACTGTGGAGTCCTTGGGGTTCTCTGAGCTTGGTTGTTTTCTCACAGATGTTTCATTACCCCCAGTTAGGCTAGCACTGAAGATGTTACCTAGCTGGGTAATGAAACATCTGCAAAAAACAGCCAAGCTCAGAGAACCCCAAGGACTCCAGAGGTTACTGTGGCCAGCTTTTATGATAATGGAACTGGAATGGAGCAAAGTGTCAGTCGTAGCTGAAATGAACGATCAAGGATAATTCCATTTCTTGCCTATACCAGTAAGAGTGGAAGATGCCAAGGAATAAAGGAAAAGGTGGTCTTCATGTGCCAATGAAGTCAACAGCTTGTAAAATTATTGCTGTTTAAAATAAAACTGCAAAAATTGGTTTAAGCCAATTGATAGAACTAAAGCATATAGCTTTCCTTTGCAAAATAATAAAGAAGTCATTTATACATTTCACAAAAACATAATAATAGTAATCATTCTCCTGAACAAGCATACTAAAGACAGTCCCATAATCCTAAAACTAAAATTGTAGTGTTTTTTTTTTTAAGAAAAACCTGGTTTTTGTTATTAAATTGCAAAATACAGTACTGGTATTTGAGCAAACTAATAAAGAATAGAATAATATGTAGTCCCTGAATAGGCAAAGAATTAATATGTATAGAAATGGCTTTTAAAAAAAGAATAATTATGTTCTAATAAACATATAAAATTTAGACCTCTTATAATTGGGACTGCTTTCTTGATCCATAGTTTCTAGTATGGCTGTTCTAGGTTCTTGTGGTCTATTGCTTTCCAAACTGAACATGACTGTGTTTATTATGTCACTTACTTCAAGTCACGTGGTTTCCATGGAAAGATGGATTTTATTGGCCATTGTTAGTAGTCAGAGAATGTTTGTGGTGTGACTGAAAAATAGAGGAGAGATTATGGGTGAAGAACAAAGGATCTGTTTAGTACAGGAAGGGAGGAATCAAGTTTCTAGTCACAGATGTGAACACAGACTTTGAAAGATCTTAAAGCAGCTGGTATGTACTTTGAAATCAAAATAATGTTGGGTTTAGATTCCAAGGTGTCCTTCTACCAGCTAAAAAAAACCTTGCTCCACTGATGGAAGAGCTGTTTTCAATTTAGCAAAAGAGTACAGTATTGAATGAAAAATAAAGTGATCCCAAATCCGAAGCTGCTGTATTTCCACAGATTATCTCAAGATCTTTTAATGAGTTGCAATATTACAGACCATACCTTTCTGCAGTGTTACAGTTCAGTGCAGAAGGCATACTTTGCATGTACAATGTTCCATTTCAGTCTGTGGTATTTCCAAGTGGGGCTGGAAAAGAACTCTGTCTGAAATGCTTAAAACATGTCTTTTGATAGTATGTCAATACCAAGCTAGGTAGAGCAGTTTCTGAAATGATAGAGAAAACTTCCTCTTGCTACTAGTACTTGCACAAGAGTTAATATGTTAATACAAAACTTTCTGCTGATGGTCCTGGGTCTGAGTGATTTTTATGTTTTCCTCCACTTTCTTACACCTCTGACATGAAAACTAGTGCTATGTCAAAATGTTTCTCTGAAGTTTTCTTCACCTGAAAAAAGCACCTGTTTTTATACTTTCTTAGGATACTTGAGAATTTCTTTCAGAGGTATTTTAGTGGTATTTTTGAGGTAACTTCTGGAGGTGGTACAGAGTATGGGGCATTAGCGGGGTGTTTCTTGTTCTTCTCTAAAACTTCACTGGCTCTCTACACTTCCCAGTCTGAAAACAACACATAGGAGGGATTCCTTCAAGGTTTCTTTTCTTGGGGAGAAATTGAAAATGTAGGAAGACAAGGAAACTATAGATTACCAGAACAATGATTGTACAATGAAAGATATGAGATGCAAGCCTCCTGGCCATCTTGTAGACAAATCAATATGAAGACATTAAACTCCACCCATGAGAATTTCACTGAACATTTCTTCTCCTTTTGGGGGAAAACATTTTCATTAATGCACATTGAAAGCGCTAGCAGAAAAGAATGCAAAAGGCTTTTTTTCTGAACTAAATAAAGCAGATCATTGGGTAGGACAGCTAACCCTACAAGACAGAAATAAAATTCAGAAGTATTTTGAACTTTAACAGAGACAAATGCAAACTTCTTCATTTAAGAAATAGTCAAATGCACAACTACAGAATGAGAGATACCTGGTGTAAAGGTTGAAGCTGGTGAAATGAAGACTCCAGATTCTCACAACACAAATAACCATTTGGTAAATAAGGCAGAGAACTTCAAGATCCACCAAGGAACAGACAAAAATTTGTTGGTTGAAACATCAGGAGAAAGAGACCCTAGATTTGAACCTTGGGACTGATTAGAGAGAAAGAGAAAAAGAGAACAAGTTTTATGTGTGCTGCTACATGTAAAAATATATATTGGAATAGCAGTTCATTACAGAGTGAGTATCAGTCACCAATGTGATAGAGTTGCACAAAGGCCAAACACAACTTAAGGCTGCACATCAATCTGTAGACATACAGCTTCCAAGTCATGGAAAGCAATAGTTCTGCTAAATTCTGTATTTGTACTGTTTTTTATTTGTATTGTCAGACCATTCTCAAATACTTCGTTCAGTTCTGGCCACTCAGTATATAAGAATTCAAACACTCAGGATCAGGTTCAGAGAAAGTGATAAGGATAATCAGAAACTCAGAGAGTCTGAAGTAACTGAGTATGTTTAGCAAAAAGCTGAGGAGTAATATTTGCTCACAGTCACTCATGCCCTCATGACCTGTCTGGATTACTGCAATGCGCTTAACATGGGCTGCCCTTGAAGAGTATTCAGAAGCTTCAGCTGGTGCAGAATGCAGCTGCATGGGCAGTAAATGGTGTCAGATATTCGACACATATAACACCACTGTTTTGTGAGCTGCACTGGTTGCCAGTGTGTTTCTGGTGCAATTGAAAGTGCTGGCTGTCACCTTTAAAACCCTTTATGGCTTGGGACTGGGTTACCTGAGGGACTGTCTTCTCCTAATTGTGTCTACTTATCCAATTTGATCAGGCCAGTTGGGCACACTACGGGTCCTGTCAGCCAAGAAACGTTGGCTGGTGGGGACTAAGAGGTGTGCCTTTTCTGCCATAGCCCCTGCCCTCTGGAACATTCTCCCTCCAGAGAGTAGGATGGCCTGACCTTGTTGGCCTTTCGTAAAGCCTTGAAGACCTGGTTATGTGCCCGGGCCTGCAGCCCCAAGTGTGTTAAGGGCCTTGTTTCCTGGTTATATTAACATCTAGGGTTGTAATTTTTCTTGGCTGCTATATATTTATTTATTTTTGTATTATGTTTGTTCTTGGTTTTAATTGATTTTACGATTGTTTGCCACCCAAAGTCACTTGTTTGAAATGGGTGGCCCTAGAAACTGAATGAATGAATGAATAAATAAAAAATAGTATTTCTGAGCACCTGAAAGAATGTTACACAGAAGAAGGCCAAGACCTTCTCTTTATCAATTGTAAGCCACCTAGAGTCACTAGGAGTCAGACAGCAAATACATATAAAATAAAATAAAATAAAATAAAAATAAAATAAAATAATTCCATGACAGAGAATTTGTTTTAGGAGGGCAGATTCTGACTGAATGCTAGAGAAGAGCTTCCTAATAGTAAAAGCATTCTGTTAGTAAACCAATTATCCAAAGAGACAGTGGGGTCCTTTTCACTGGATATATTCAAACAGAGACTGAACAGCCCTCTGTTATGGATATTTTCATCTGGATTACAGAACCAAGCAAGGTTGATAAGTTAAATGTTCCCTTCCAGTTCTTTGGTTTTCTATTCATTCTCAATCCCCTAAATACACTCAAACTCTACTCTAGAAATTTGGGATGGCTACGGAGTGGAAAAAGATAAAGTTCTCAGGCCGTGTGGTTTTCTGCTCTGACAACATAGGATTTTACACATTTTTTATTTAGGGCTTTCCCCCTGCTCCTCCCCCCTCCCCCCTCCTTTCAAGCAAGGCTTAGTGTTTTCCATCAGATGCCATTCTGGGACCATGCCATGTTGAATGTACAAAGTTTTCTTTTAAATAAATACCCTTTGTTATTTTTAGTAGAACATGATGCAGATCTAGACATTATGTATCTCTTTCCTACAAGTGTCAGGGCAGGTCATTATTCATTTTTTCTGCTGGCCTCTACTCCATACCCGAAACAATTACTTTGGGAATGAAGTATTTTCAGAATGCAAAAATCCTCATACCATGAAATATAATCTGTTGACTAAGAGAATTTCTGAGTGTTATGGGTTTAGTATTTCAATTTCTTATGTCAAAGGTTCCACAGGCTAAAATTTGCAACAGTTAAGTAGTATGACCTTCCCATTAGTCACATGAAATTCAAAGCACAAATGACAGTGTTTGTACATTAAATATTTGTCCTTAGGTTTCAGGGGGAAAGAAAGATAACATGATTGCATCCTACAAATATGGACAAACATTCCTTTTTATGTGAATCAACTAGTTATCCATTATTTTAAATGATCATCACAAATCTACATAAATTCCAATCCCAGAATGGTAGTAATTAGACCACTAATACCAATGAAATGTGGAACTAGAGATGGGGCATCATTATTTCTGTTGTGTAGATGGGAAGCAGGTACAGCCACTCTTAAACTGTTTGCTTGTTTTAGTTGTCTTAATCAGGCTTAATCAAAACTTTGGAATCCCAGCCACATGACACTGAAATGCTTATCCAGGAAGACTTTTCTTTAAAGGATGATCTAGAGCTTCTTTTAATGAAAAGACTATTTACAACAAGTTACTGCTGGAGACCATGCAGCGAAGGAGGACACTTTTAGATGCTTCAGATCCATTCCATCAGGATGCAAAGAACTTATTAAACCAATAGCTGAACTCTAGGGACCAGAGATGACAGAGGGTTTGGGGTACACCTTTAAGATATGTATTTAGCGGGTGGTTCTCCTTTATTCTTTCCATTCCAGGACTGGGATTTTGATTATAAACATTTCTGATGTGTTGATCTGTTCCATCAGTGAGAAAAATATATGTGAAATGGAATTACTACTTAGATCAGGGGTTCTTATCATTTTTCTTTATGAAGAGTGTTATACCATCAAAACCTTTTGTGGACTACCATATAAGGAGTTGCAATAAACAGACAGTTATCCTTAGTGAGTAAAAGGATTTTATTTATTATTTATTGATTTTAATTTGCATCTCATTTTTTAAAAAAACCTGTAATTATATATAATGTCTGTTCTATGTTCCATAGCAGTGTTCCCTAACCAAAGCATGCTTCAGATATGTGGATTTCAATTCATAAAATTCTCAGCAATGGCCATACAGGCTGAAGTTCAGATATCTGGAGATCACTCATACTGGGGAATGCTTCTATATAGCATGGATGGGGAAATCCATCACAAGGGCTAGACTGCTTGCACAATAGCCTGCATGGGCTGGATCCCTATCCTTGGTCAGCATTAGGTACTGAAGTCCAAGCAATTCTGGATCCTAAAGGATGACATTTATAGCTTTGAGTTGCTTCTGGATCCATCCTTGACATTAGATACACAAGCAGTCTCTGTGATATGAAATATCTTTCACCAGCTCAGGTTAGTATGCCAGCTATGGGCCTACTTGGATAGTCTCACTACAATAATCCATTATCTAGATTACTAAATAAGACCAATATGTTATACATGGGGCTATTACTGGATACTGTATGATACAAACACATTGCTCCAGTTCTTTGTGATTTTCACTGGCTCCCAGCTTGTTTCCATTTTTTAAAATAATTTTACCAGAATTTTAAACAATAAAGATAAAAACTAGCAGAAACTAATATTTAGAATAAATAAAAGAAGTAAGTAAAGAAAGAAAGAAAAGACAAAGCCAAAAGTATAGGAAAAAAAAAGAAGAAAAAAAGAAAAAATAAAGAAGTAACTTCCAATTTTCTTTTACAGCAGTTATAAGTGTAAATTGACCTCTTACTCTATGGTTACAGGATAACTTTCATTTTTTTCTATAATCTATTGTTTTTTCTAATCATCAAAACCTTATATCAAAAGTTCATTTTTTTCTGTTGTATGCATATAAGGGGTTTCCAGTCAGCGTTAACCTTAATGACTTTTCTCCGATCAAAGGTGTTCCCAGCTTGTTTCTAGTTCCCATTCAAGATGTTAGTTTTAACCACTAAAGCCCTTCATGGCTCGGAACTACAATATCTGGAGCAATGCCTTTTCCTGTATGTTCCTACCCATACCCTAAGGCCATTTTCAGGGGGCCTATTTATTTTACATTTTGTACTGAATTGTATAGCCTATCTTAATGTAGGTTTATTTATTGCCTTAACCTACTGGAATTTGCTTATTTGCATTTAGAGACTGCCCCAGTGGACTCACCTGGGATTGTGCACGTGAACCAACCAAGAGAGAATACCTCAACATTTAGAACATTCCAGTAAAAACCACTTGAAGGGTCTCCTTGAATGAAAAGAATGTAGGGGCCACCACACCTCTAGGAGGAGCAGATTTCATAATGTGGGAACTATTTTCAGGAAGGTTTGTCTCCTAGTCTGGATCTCCTTGAGTCATATGGGACAGGAATGTGTACAGGACTTCCCTTGATGCTTGGCGAGGATGGGTGGAGTCATACTTGGCAAGGCAATCCCAAGTACATCCTGCGCTTTGTATAGGGTTTGGAGGTGATACCTAGCCCTTTGATTGGGCTTAGAAGCCAGCCGGCAACCAATGCAGCCATCTAATAGGTGTGCAATTCTGTGGCAATGGCTTTCCGTGACCTGCAGTCTGGTTTCCCCATTCTGCACCAGCTGTAGCTTGTGAGTCACCTTCAAGGGCAACTTCGTGTGAGTGCATTGCTGTAGTCCAGTTGCAAGGTGATCAGGCTGTGAGTTTCCATTGCCAGGCATCAGTATATGTTATAAAGAAATAAATAATTTCCTAACTTTTTTCTGCAAAGACATTGCTGAGTGCTGGGTTGCTTATCTCCAACTTGTAGCTAATCCAAGGAAAGGATGTGGGCTTTGTGTGAGAGAAAGGGAGTGGCTGGCAAACCAGACAGGGAATCATCAGGTTAACTCAGGCCCCCAGGTCAGGGTTTTCATGCCTTCTATATAGCTTATATGTTGTTGATGATTGCTTTAAGAACCCTCACTAAAAAAGTCAATAGCAAGCACCATTTCAAAAGAAACACTCTCCCTGCTCTGTCTCTCACATTGTCTATTGCAACATGTGTGAACAAATGTTATTCTAAATAATAAATGCAGTGTATTCACTTAAAAAGATATACTGGACTATAGAAATAGGATATATGTGTAGTATTCAAGGAATGTAATGTATTGCACTGCATACATTGAATTTCTTGTTGTCAAATGTATTTGAAATGTGTTTCTTTTCAAAATTCCAACCATTATGCAGTATAGATGTGAGAGCTGCATATGCCAGGATAAACACTGAATATACCAAGAATGGTGTACTTAAGAAATGTGTGGCCTAAAATGAGAAGAAATAGGGTCACGAATGGTTGCTGAAAGAGCGTGGATTGAATACTAAAGTGAATGACCAATACAAAAGAAATATGTTGAAATGGTTTGATCATATAGAAAGAATGCTTGATTATCAGACAGCAGAACAACTATATAAAGGAAGAGTGAATGGGTTGAGAGGAAGGGGAGATATGGTTGGATGGAGTTGCTGAGACCTTCACCAAAACAATGATGAGAACTTTTAAAGAGTAATGCACAAATTAAGAAATGGACATAGTAGAAACCACAATGGTTTGCAAGACTCAAAAAGTATGACAATGTGCTGATGTTGGTGCGATGCTATATTTCTTTTCATTTTCTCTGATGTCATGTCATGTCATGTCACATCATTCATTTTGTTTTCTATTTCTTACTCCTTTTCTTCACTTTGCACAATATTCCTTACTCTGAAGGTTAATAGCATGATGTATGCATGCAGCAGTGAGTATTGCAATTTCTCCTATTTTATTTATAGCCATAGTGTGAAATGACAGCATGGACTTTGGCAGGCTGAAGAACGTTGATTTGGTGAGAACATCCATGGTATAGAGTCTCAGGGCCCTTAAGTAAAGCAAGGCCAAGAAATGCATTTTCTAAGGAGATCTATCAGTGCTTTCCTCTTGACCTTGAGAAATAAGGTATTGCTATCTGAGGAGCAATCACTGTGATGTTTCTTAACTTGGGATTTTATTATTGTATTAAATAGTTCTATTTTTTTAAGATGTAGAGGTTCCATAATGCTGAGATCTCTATACAGTTGTGTCATTCTATTCATGAACCATTATTTTACTGTTACTAAATTTTTAAATCTAGCAATGCTCTTCAGAGAGGAATGTCTTCTGTTGAATCTCTCTCTCTCTATCTCTGCAGTTTTCTTAGCAAGATTTCAGAAGTGGCTTGCCACTGCCTCCTTCCTAGGACTGAGAGAGAGGGACTAGCCCAAGGTCACCCAGCTGGCTTTATGCCCAAACTGAGAAAGGCAGTTTCTGAAATACCCAGACCCTGAGCCTTGTTATGTTGTAAAGGTAGTGATCATCACCTGGAATTGGGCTCAGAAACAAACTGGCAATCAATGTAGCTCCCATAGCAGTGCTGTAACAAAACAGTACCACAATTGCATAGCAAGAATGCAGCTGCTGCATTTTGTACCAACCGAAGTTTCTGGATGTATTCAGGGGCAGCACCATGTAAAACAAATGACAGGAGTCCAACTTAGAAATTGCAAGGACAAGAATAACTGTATTAAGTGGATCTTCCTGTGGGAGGTAAGGCTGCAACTGGTATACCAGCTAGAACTACACAAAAGTTACATATCTGCACAGCTTGTCATTCATCAGATCAATCTTACCTGTGAAGTCCAGGTAAGTCCTTTTTTGGATCTAGATTTTTCAGCTAAGAAACCAGTTAAGATCAATGCAGAGATCAGAGTCGGCTGGAGTTGGGCAGCATAAAACAATGGATGGATGGATGGATGGATGGATGGATGGATGGATGGATGGATGGATGAATGCAGTTATGTTAAAGGAATATAGTGGTTATTCCCATCTAATGATGCTTCATTTTCAGGCTTGGCATTGAGTGAGTGGTGCTGAGCCCATTCTCATGGAACTAGCATCCCATGATATTCCCATACTGCTCAGGGAAAGATGGGAGCAACCTTGAACTAGCCTCTTGTTTAAGCACATTTCAAGAAGTAGGACACAGGTGGCAGTATTTCTTTTAAAAATACTTCTTACAGTTTTAAAGAGAAAGGCTGAAGCTGTACCAATTTATTGATTATGCCATTAGAAGTTATGGTATATAAAAGGAAAAAATCCAAAGCTGCCATTTCTTTATATGTATAATTTATTTAGAGTGATTTGGGGAATTAGTTTGCTAAAAGGATTTGCATTTTATTTGAATCCCGCTCTGTATTCTTTCCAAAGTACAGAAGCAGCATTCCATGTGATTATTGAAAGTCCTTGTTTACACTATACAGAAGACCTGTACACCATACTTTAAGAGGCTCAAAAATACATTATGTGGCACTGGCAATGCATTTCTGACTTCATTAGCAACAGGGGAGCACTCCAAGCCCAATTTTCTAGAATGTTGTGCAACACTTATACAATAGATTTAAAAAATAACTCCGAAATACAAGCCAACACAATATTATTTTAATTGTTGTAGTCTCTTTAATTTATTCCAGCTAGTTTAGTATTGCCATATATGATTTTTCAGTAAAAACAAGCAAATAAAAACAAAACAAAGCACCAGCTTATTAGAAAATACAGAACCTGGCAGTAGGGTTTCAACATTCTAATGAAAAGGTTTAAAACATTTGGACTATCGCCTACAACTCTCTGTTCAACCTGCGGGCTGGTGGGTGGTGGGTACTGAAGCTGCTGAAACCAGAGCCAAAAATTAAGGAACCACATTTTTTCCCTCTTTCTGACACTAGTCCATTCTTTTGATACCCCACCCCTAATTTTTTCGTTTAGCAGAAGGATATGTTTTTCTTGCTAGGCTTAAACTGATCCTCCCTTTATTTGACTGATTATGAGCCATCAAGTCCTTATCAACTTCTAGTGACCACACAGATAGATATTGTCCATGACAATCTATCCCTAACCTGGTCTTTCAGGACTCCCAATGATACACTTATTGCCATGGTAACTGAGTCCATCCACCTTACTGCTGGCTGTCCCCTTCTTTTCTTTCCTTCCACCTTTTCCAGCATTAGAGCCTTTTCCAGAGAGCTAGGTGTTCACATAATGTGTCCAAACTAGGATAATTTGAGCCTGGTTATTTGGGCCTCTAGCGAGAACTCTGGGTTAATTTGTTTGATGAAGTCTGTTTTCTTGACTGTCCACAGTATTCTCAGGAGTCTTCTCCAACCCCAAAGTTCAAAAGTATCAATACTCTTCCCATCCTGCTTCTTCTAAGTCCAACTTTTGCTTAAATAGAGTGTCACAGGTTTTTTGCCTTATTGTTGTGTGCTTATTTATTAAAAAAAGAAATTTTAAAAAATGACCCGAACTCAAAAGTCTTATGAAATCAAGCTAAGAGCTCTAATATAAAAACACGATTGAGGCTAAGGATATTGAACTTTTGTTCTTCCAAGTACTGATGAACTAAAACTCCCATTATCCATGCTTGCTAAAACTGGTAGCAATTGTTGATTAGTAGCATCTGAAAGAGTACACCAGTTCCCCCATGGTCAAGAGAACAGCCATGACTGTATGGTCAAAGCCCCAGCCTTTTTAACATCATTGCTCCTATGGACACTCCTGCTGGTTTCCCATTCCTTCATTAGCTGATCAATCCAGGTCAAACTATTTTTCTATTATGCTCTCTGATATCACTTTATCAAACTACTTTTAATTATGTCTTTTAATTATGTCATACAGCCATTACAACTCTTGGCATATTAAGTGAAAGGGTGGAGGGCTGTATCCTGGAATTAAGGATTGCACATGTACTTGGTCTCCATACATGCATCTGAAGATCTGAACAGTATTTCCAACTTCATAGGAAAACCTTTGCACAACACATTCATATACAGGTCATCATGTGAGCTTTCTCAACCTGAATTCATTTAGGTATTCACTGAACATGTGAGATACACTCATAAATATAAAAAAATCTGCTTCTTATGTTCTACAATTCAAGTACTTTCCAAATACATTGCTAAGCCTTCTTACCCAGCTAATATACCATATTATTGAAAAATTGGACACTTTAAAAAATGAAGTGGGGATTTATATAGCATGAGATCAAATAGCATCACTGGAGATCTGGCTACCTTTGAACTCACCAAAAGTGAGAAAAATGGAGTGAGACCTACACAAGGAATTATTTCTAAAATAAATCACTGTGAATTCATCCAGATCACTGTTTTCTTTTTGTAAGGAATGAAGATGGATAAGTGATGGACCATGCACACAGCTGGCCATAAGGAAAAACAAAAAGTTTCAAGTGTACATACAGAGTAAAAGCAAATATATGGAATTAGCATTTAGCATGAGAATGGTACCGCTTCAAACATAGTAAAGTATGTGAGTCTCTTTATCTATCTCTATTATTATTTATTGTATGGCACATTCACATTGCAATTTGGTAGAATAAAAACACAAGAGATAAAATGCAAAATATGAAATATAAAATACAAAATTATAAACATATGTCTAGATTACAAATATAATGAATTTACTTCATTTGTCACAGCCGGGAAATCAACGAAATCTCCATTATAGGCTCTGTTTTGGCACTCTGTCACTATAAGTTGGATGGTTTGCTTTTCAGCCCCACAATCACAATTCAGTGATCTTATTTTGCCCCGCTTATAAAGGGCATCTGCACATCTACCATGGCCTGTGCAAATTCT
Source organism: Python bivittatus (assembly GCF_059951505.1). Taxonomy (NCBI): domain Eukaryota; kingdom Metazoa; phylum Chordata; class Lepidosauria; order Squamata; family Pythonidae; genus Python; species Python bivittatus. Next base: position 4,456,752 of record NW_028277097.1, read on the forward strand.
ATTCAATGTTGTCCATATCGCATGGGGCTGGTCAAATCCAGATGGTTTCTCTGAGATGCAGAGCAAGCTTTGACATTGTGGGGGGCAATTTTCTTCTACCCAGTACTGTTTCCACATGTTGTGGATGTCAAAGTCATCTTCTACAAGTGATTTAACAGTTGAAATGGCTGGATGTCTAGATCTCAGCCTATTTCGCTCCAGGTAGATTGCGTCATTCAGTATTGGTAGCTGGGGATTATCAATAATCTTCCAGTATTCTTGAAGGAGGGCATTTTTCTGTCTTACATCCGGGGGTGGTATATGACTCAGAACAGCTAGCCAGTATGTGGGAGTGGATCGTATTGTTCCACTGACGATACGCATTGACTCATGCAGTTGTGCATCAATCCTGCTTGTGTGCGGACTGTTAAGCCACACTGGGGCACAATACTCTGCTGCTGAGTACACCAAACTGAGTGCAGACACTCGCAGTGTATTCGTTGCCGAACCCCAACTAGTGCCGCATAATTTGTGTAAGATGTTATTTCTACTTCTCAGTTTGGCGGCAGTCTTCATCAGCTGTTCTTTAATTCCTCTGCTCTAAATCATTAAAAAAAGTCCCTGATTTATTCATTTGTTATATTGCTAACTCAGCCCAAGTTGAAGGGTATCTTATCTTAAGTCATAATGTAAGGATGGTTAAATCAGCTACCCAGTCTTATGGCCCTGTAGACATTTATACAAAATACTGACCAAAATAGCTGATGACCAGTAGATAAACTGGTGATATTGCTTCTTACCATGTTATTAGCTTTCTAGGATGCTATCATCCTAGTTGCTCTTTGTTATTTTCCTGGGCAGTGCAGGAATTCAAGGTAATCCAAACACGGTTCAAACCCGATTCAGTGCCTTGCCTGTAGACCAGGTTTCAATTTTAAATCTGAGCTTTTTTCATGCTCATATTTAGCTCTCCAGCCGCTACATGATAGTATTTTACCCAGTCTATAATCCTCTTATTACTAAGCAGGAAAGTTGTTCTGGGAACTAAAAATCAAGGGATAATTAAATGCACCATATTTTGGCTTGAAGCTTCCTGGGTATGTCTTGAACCGATGCTAAAAGACTGTCTGCTAAACCAGAATGACCTTTGAGTTAGTCAGGTGCTCTGTTCACACACCATGGACAATTGTAGGTGTACCATCAGCAGTCTGGGGACTGCATTTAGCCATCCAATGGTTCAGATGTAGCTCTCCACACCCTCAAATTTCATCACTGAATTTCAGCAGCAGTAGTTCCCCATGCCGCCCCCATCACACTTTGACTTTTCTGTTTCTGGTTTCTCTTTCCTCTTCAACACTCATAGCTGTATCCTCTTATCTTCTTCCACCTCTGTGGCCCTTAACTTGCCATCTCCTTCTATTCTCCTCCCAGCCAAACAACAACTCCATATAATAATATGAGTGCTTTATTTTTTGTCAGGCCACACTTTTCAATCTTGTTAATGTGACTCCACCCCTTTGCAGTGCACCCCCAGCATGTCATTCAAAGAATGCCTCAGCTCAAGAAAAGCAGTAGAGCCCTGGGTTTAAAGAACCATAGTTTGTTGACTAAGCCATAATAGCTGGGTTCACATCTAATAAGGCCAAATCTTCCTAGGGTTGAGCTTGACTTCTACTACAACTGCCATTGCCCCTGCCCTTTGGAATATTCTCCCCCCCAGAGGTGCGATGGGCCCCTACTCCCCGGTTTTCTGGAAAGGACTTAAGACCTGGCTCTGTCAGCTTGCATGGGGCGATGAGAGTTGTAATCAATCCTGGGGGTGGCTGGTGCCCTGATGACACTCCCCGAGTTATTCGCCAATTTTATCATCCCTTGGAATTTATTATTAATTATTTAAGATGGTTTTATATCGTATTTTAATGGATTCTATCTCTTCTGTAAACTGTCCAGAGTCACTTTTTAACCAGATGGGCAGTGACAAATTTTATATATAAATATATATAAAATAAATGGGATGCATCCAGATACAGTAGATAGTGTGTGTGTGCGTGCACACACACATATACACTATCTACTGTATCTGGATGCATCCCATTTATTTATTTGTTTGTTTGTAGCATAAGACAGAGGTACCTTTGTCATCCCCTTCTTTCAGGGTGACTTTTCCATTGGATAGTCTTGTTGACAGCCACATGGAATACTCACTTGCAAAGGAAATCCTATTCAAGCCAAAACGAAAGAAGTGACATTTTGGCTTTACGATGCAGGGATCCAACCAATGTGTTCAAGTGAGTGACACCCAACTAGCTTGAATTTTGTTGGCTATTACTACGGTGAACACAGCTCTTTGTGTTTCTGCTTTAAGGACAGCTACATCTTGTGTGATGCTGTTGTGGGGGCTGGAAGAGCCATACATATCAGAGCAACACCTTCTAAGCAACTTCATGTGAGCTTTCATGCAATATCCTTACAGCTGCTCTAAGTAAAAAAAAGAAGAAAAAAGATTCATCCCCCCAGCTGAATAGGCTTCATGATGGAATGCCGGCAGGGAGATTTAATATTATTTGTCTACACCATGAAGCAAGCAACTATAGCCCTTGTAAAATGGCTAGCTGACTGGCTGCCGTTATTATCCAAGCAATCTAAGTAGTTATGTTTCACACTACAGGGGTGTTGAGCATAATAGCGCTGTCTAGACTCCGTGCCTACAGAAAAGAGAGATTGCCTTTCCTTCTGTTCTTGCTGGTCAAGCCAGGTTAATGATGATTGACTTAATGAGAGTCATCTGACTTCTAACCTAGGGAGAGGAGAGACTTATTTGCCAGGATGAACAATATTATACTCTTTCAACAGAATGGACTGATTTCATTTGCTTGAGATGTTTCTACCTTTCTCAACTATTGCAGGGCCTAGAATAAATTGGCAGCTGTGGATGCTTGCTAATATTACTGATTATAAAGAAGACAGGGGGTGTTGGAGGGTGGTATCACAGCTCAATGTCTTCTTAATTGCAGGCACTTAACATTTCTTATTCTCCTTCTCTTCCGAGCAGTAAACAAATATCCTAGTCTTATCATGGACAAATGGATTTGTTTTGTATCACGTTTGTACAATATGTTCCATATGCTGAGAAAAAAATGGAGTCTCTTTTGGAAATGTTGGGGTGGTGCTTTCCCATTCTCTAACATGCCCAAGTACGTATGGAGTCCTATATTATTTCTGTGACTATATGGATAAAAAGCTCTATAGCACTGGAAATTATTGCTACTATATCTTTGTATAGTTCAGATCATTTCATAGGAGAGCTTCTTCACCAGTGCAGATGTAATAGTAATCTGAGCTCGTCCAACCCAGAACAGGTTTATTCTGGGAATGTGCATCTGCAAAATTTGATATACAACTTCAATAATAATGTTTCAGAGGGTGCATATTGCTAATAATAAATATATATGAATAAACCTGCAATGAGAATCCAATGTAGGTTTGCTAACAGCCTCTATCTGTCCCTGACTCATACAAATATTATTCATTTATTTGATTTAACATCATGGATCACCAATGGTAATCTTACATCAGCATGACAATCTCTTGAAGACTTAGGCCCACAACTGATGTTTCTGCAATGGGCAAAGGCCACAGTGTGCAGGATGCTACAAAATGCAAGGATGGTACGTACATAACAGTGTGTCCAGGAGTTCCTTTTATCTGGGGTTTCTTTTGTGTTGGGCAGAGGGGGATGTGAAGTTTTCCTTTATTTTCCTGGTTTAATGTTTACTACTTGTATAGCGCCCACCCCACTGGCATTCCAGGAAGCCTTAAAGATCTGGCTGTTCTGTCAGGCCTTGGCGTAGGGTGGAGTCCTTGCTGGACTGTGTGTGGGTGTGGTTAGCTGGATTCACTATTAGTTCTTCTTGTTTATTCTATTATTATTATTGTATTATTGTATTATTATTGTATTCTGTTTTTATTCTGTTCATTTTATTGTACACCACCCAGAGTTGGTTAGAGTCAGGCAGTGTCTAAATCAAATAAATTAAATCAAATTATTAAAGAATTTAAATTATTATTTGGTCCATTTGAAGCTTCAAGATTATTTTGGCAACTTTTGTGGGAAAGAGCTTCAAATATTGTGAAAAGGGGATTTAACACAAAATGCTGACCCGGGGCTTCAGATTACCCCACCTTGTCATATACCAAAATTGTCTCAAAGATCTTAACTCAGTTTGGATTTTGGCTTCTTAGACCAAGATATGCATGAGCCTTGGGTCTGAATGTTTAAACTTCTATCATTCTTTCAGGCAAACAGTTTTGCTATTCCTTGGGCAAATATAAGTGCCAAGCCCTTTCCAAAATGCAGAAGAGGAATGCGATCATGGGGGCAGGGTGGGCTCTTAATTGCTCTCAAGGGATTGTATGAGCTACTGCATCTTTGTCCAGATGGGACTACTAACAGTTGGAGAGGATTTTAGCATGAACAAATGGCATGAAAGAATGGATTAAATTTCCTTTTCCCAGCAATATGACCCTGGACAAGTGCAGATACCTCTGATGCAGGTATCATTGTGTGCTTCAAAACATTTACCTGCTTGAAAAACAGAGTAGTTACAATATAATATTTTTTGGCCATTTTATAGGAAGTATCACTTGCATGGATGAAGGACCAGAAGGTACATTATGCATATGTACCATGGGTTTTTGTTCTTGTACTATTTAACTTAACATGCAAATGATATTAGACAATAAAGATGGTCTTTCTGCTGCAGCGTTTTTCAGAGGTTATGGTCTACTGATTATGGTGCTGAACTAAGACCAGGAAATTCCAAATTCAAGTCCATTCCCAGATAACCAAGTTCAGTGGTGATTTTGGGCCAGTCACTATCTTTTAACATAACAAGGATTAGGTGGGGAAATGTTGGAGGAAGGAGTGCTATGTATAGCTCCTCAAGCCTGGAGGAAAGATGGGATATAATTCTAATTGGAAATAGTAATAATAAGAATTGAATAAATCAGAGTTTTTCTGAATCAGTTGTAATGTCAGATCTACTTTTAAAGTAGGGCACACAACATTGGTTGGCCAGAGTTGTACTTTCTTTTTTCCTACAATGACCACCAAGTCCAATAGAAATGACTGCATTTGATCAAGACTTTCTATAGGGTGCTGCTGGTCGTGGGAATAAAGTAAAGGTAAAGACTAAAGATAAGCTCGGCCTGACTCCTGGTGACTTCATGGACAAGTCCACATAACTTTCTTGGCAATGGACAGAACTGGTTTGCTTTCTGAGTTCCCAGGCTAGCCTATAGCTATTTCCCAGCTTGGCCTATGTAGTATCTTTTGAGCCCAGATAAGGTTGTCAGGTGATGCCATGGGCCAATATATCTGGCATCATTTGGCAGAAACTATGACATTGATGCTTGATGGTTTGCTGACAGATCTTGTACCTGTACTCAGAAGTGGTTTCCAGGAGTACAAAACTATGATTTAGGAATTATCTTCTCTGAGCTCAAAACAGGACCCACTTTTTCTTCTTTGAAAATTAAAGATAAGCCCGGCCTTGCTCTTGGTGACTTCATGGACAAGTCCATGTAACTTTCTTGGCAATGGACAGAACTAGTTTGCTTTCTGAGTTCCCAGGCTAGCCTATAGCTAAAGAATGAGTCTTCTACTCTCTACGTGGCTGAGTCTTAAATTAAAAATCTTATAGTGTGTCCTGGAATCACATATGGGAATTATTTTCACACACACAAAAAAAATGATAAACATATCTGGGCTACTTCAAGACCTACAATCTTACTTTGATATTTAAGGCAAAAAGTCTCCACCAGCCACTCTACCTAACAGTATAATAATAATAATAATAATAAAAAAGAAATACTGTTAATAATTAACAGTTTCTTCCCATTCCTGACAATCAAAAGTAATTTCCTGTTACTTGTTTAATAATATTATTGGCCTTTAAGTCTTGGGCTTGTGTTTGGCAATTTTGAAAGCATGTTTCTATTGGGTGGTAAAATATCAGAACAATACATGAAATAATTTACATTATTGACATTCAAATTCAGCAATGTCTTAAGCAAATGAGTCATTCACCTAACACTAGAGCTGGTTATTAGCCTGACCTGGTCAGGAGAGCAATATTGCACCATTAGAAGCTCCAGAACTATGCTCCATATGCTCTAAGACTATCTTTGGATAGGGCTACCTAAGTGTTCCCAGCTGTTTTTTGGCACCTGTCAACCCTAAGCTACCTTGTTTTTGAAGTCCACTGTTCCTTGGTTGCTTCTCTTAAGGACTCAGTCGAAGAATGTCCTCGGTCTTCCTTTCTAGAAGCCTTTGAAACATTTGGAAACATTTCTGTCACTGGCAACAAGCTGTTTTAGTTGAGCACCATCACCAGACTGGTGAAAAATGGATCAGAAATATCTTATATATTTATCTTATGCCTTTCTAGAGCAGCACAGCTGGAAAGACCCTTGAACAGAGCTCAGTTCATTTGGCTGCTGAACATAATCAGGCACCTAATAGCATACACAGCTGTAGGTAACTAGGAAGTGCCAATGTCTGCTAGCAGAGCCTTTGTGACCCAAGCAATTAACCTTATATTAACACTTTTGAGAAAGGTCATCTGTTCTCAGTTTGCCTTTAGTTTTCCATTTTGTATGGAGATGGAGGCGCATTGATTTCCTGGTGTCATCAAGGACTGGGAAGTACTGCAGTGTTTCCTTCTTTAAAAATATGTTTGTTTTTAAATCCTCATTTGCTTTTCTTACATAAGGACTGAATAAAGCCCCTGTGGTCTATAGTAGCTACATTTTAGAAGCTTGCAGAACTAATTATATGGTATTTGAAAATGGTTCATGAGTGCATAGCTATTTACATAAGTTTTGGAATAATCAACAGTTTGGCTCATTTCCCTGCTCCACTTGTTAGCATAACCATTTTTTGGAAAATTCCTAGTAGTTATGTTCAGCTGATAGCATTTGATGGGAAAAGCAGGAAAAGGCATAGTTAAGTTCTTTATTTAACAAATTAACAATATGGGTTTTTCTCTCTGAATAAATATAATCATTACAGTTCTCTGCAAATAAAAAAGGATGTCATGTGTACATATGAGTGAGAGAAAAATAGAAGCATTTGTGAGGAGGGAGGAAGATAGGATTTTACAAATTATCTATTTCAGTATTGTTCAGTCCTCTCTCACTCAATCCAGTTTAGCATACACCTCCAAAATGTTTTAATCTATTTAGCCAACAGAAACACTCCAAATACAGAAGTGCTTAGATGATTGCTAGTTTAGAATTTACAGGACTCATTCTCATATCCTTAACCATGACATAGTCATTCCTGCAATAACTATTTTTTTATGCCATTTCCTCATGATGTGGCCTTAGTCTTATCCCTCGTCTACAGGTAAGGCAATTAGAGCTCTTCCAGTTTTAAAACAGTACTTCACCTTTTCTTCTGACACACTTTTAGCTTGGAGATGATCTAGCACCCTTCCTCAGCAGTGTGGTTGATGATATGCTAGAGGTTGGGATCAGCCCATCTCCTCTTGGTCCCTCTTGGCTGCTATGGATACAACCCCTCTCCTCTGGCCACTGGGTATTGCCCACCGTGGTATTTGGTTTAGGCTGTAGGAAAGGCCACACTCCTGGCTTCTGCAGAGGAATCTTGCCCATGAAATGGCCATCTGGTGCTTCCCAAAGTGCTTCTTCAACTTTTACCTGGGCTCTTTACATGCACAGGTTTAACACTCTTTTGAACGATCACTAGACTGATGTTCTGTGGGTTTCATAGCAAGTCAGTTTAAACCAGAAAAGAAAGCTGGGTTCTGTCATACTTGAGTGTATTACAGGCATTTTGCTCCTTCAGCAGACAAGGAGTTCTGGGTGGCCATACTTTCTATCATGTTTATTACTTTTGGGTGGGTGGGTGGGTGGAGAGTGCCATATTGCCTACTTCATGAGCTATTTTTGGTTGCTGTCAAGCAGGGCCCTAGTCTGCCAGCACTGCCTTTCCCTTAATCAAGGACAGAGTTCACTTGCTATTAATCCTTCCCGATTCAATTCATGACTCACTTCCCTAGCTGTGACCTGTAAGGTGGGCTGTTGTTAATTTATTGTAAATTATTTTTATTCTCTTTTTATGTTGTTACTGCTTTAATCTTACTGTGGATGTTTTAATTTTGGGAAGGGCATTTAATTTTTTGGGAGATTGCGGTGGATATAAATTCTTTCTGAAGAGCACTAAACCTATGTTTAAAAATCAGGTCCAGCACTCTTTCAGAAGATCACTAGAAGTGATCTTTTCAGATATAGCCCAACTGACAGGTTATAGGTATAAAATACTGTTGTGACTTGTTAGTCAGGCAACTTGACAAGGCGCTAAATACATTATTCCAAGCCTCCTTCTCCACTCACTAACCTTACCCCACTACACCCCATAGTAGGAGAACAATTTGTGATTGTTTTCATACTGGTTAAGTAATACTCGATGGGAGGGGACAGAAAGCAGGGGGAATCCACCAATTATTTATTTAATTTATTCCAAACACCAGTGAACAGCTTTATTACTGTGGCAGAATAGAGTTGACCATCAGGGAAGCAAATTGTATGATGTGTTGTTCTCCTGGTTTAAATAGCAGTCAACAGCAGCTAATGTAACTCCTTTCTACAGAAAAAGCTAATCAACACCTACCTTTCTTGGCCCATAACTAAGTACAGATAACTACCAATCAATCAGGGCTTGCTTGTTGAACACACATCATTTTCCCTTCTTTAAAAATAGAAAATAATAGGATTAGAAATACATTTCCCTTTATTTCTGGCTTGCTGTGTGTCAGATCTGCATTGCCTTCCATGTTCCACATGCTGTCGTGCCACCAATTCCACATTTTGCTTTACTTAATCACCTCAGTTCTCTGCTGTGATGCAATCCCAAGATGTTGGTGGAGGGGCAAACCAAGAGTATACTTAATTAGCAAACCAGCTTATCTTTTGGAATTCATTACCAGATATGGTGGTGACCACTAACTTGGATGGCTTTAAAGGGGCATTGGACAAATTCATGGAGGACCATTCTACTGAAGTCAATTAGTGCTGATATTCCATTTTAACTCTGGTTTGGGGTACCATGTATCTAAATACCAGATCAGAGATGTCAGCCATTCAGGATAGAACAGACTAGGAAACCAAAGTCATGCAGGCCAATACTACTTTTATTATAAGGTTATGGTAACAGAATCTTGCAAGTCTGAATGTGCTTCCCCATTCCCTCCCTTTATCTTCATGAGAACCAGGGAGGGTCTTGTCTAAAACATCTTCTCAGGTTACAGTTCTGCCCCAGGCTGAGTTTTCTTTTATCTGTCCATTGTCTTGGTAGCAGCTTTTCCTCCTGTTCCTCAGGGTTATTTCTTATGTCTATTACAGGAGAACAATATCAAGACAGAAGCATGTCTCTGTCTCCTGCTTGTGAGCTTCCCAGAGGCACCTGATTCTGGGTGGTTGATCTGAGGATTCAGAAGAACAAAATTCTGGTGTACGATAGCCCTTGGTCTGGTCCAGCAGACTATTTTTATGTCAAGAACTAGGTAGCGGTATGATGCCATTTCTGAAGCAGCATTGATTGACTTGAAACACAATTTCCCCAGCAATAGATACAACACCACTGATACAAGGATATATAAAAATTGCTGTCAATTGCAAGCCTCCAATTATGTTATCATATAATCAATAGAGGACTCATCTTGTGAGAATATCAGAGGCAACCTTTTTGTCAGGAAGACATCTTGGGCTGGAGTGAGATAGCAATTTGGCAGCCTTGGCGCCTCACTGGTTTGCAGCAATGCATGGAAAGACATCACTAATAGCTCTACAGCACACAGAATTGTTGTTCCACACCATATATGCCCTATCTGCATTCAACAAAGAAGTATAATACTATATTTACCTGACAGGAAGATGAGATTCCCCCACCTCCCAATAATTACTGAGAAGAATAAAAGAAGCTCTTGAAAACTAATAGAAAGTGCAAATGACCATAGACCAGGTTGCTGTAAAATGTGAAAATCTTTTAAGGTTAGTCATCAACTGAGAGTGGCTGCTTGTCTGGTGAATTTTAACCCTTTTGGTAACACCTCAACAGGACTTCTCTCTCTTTTTCATCTTTTCCTTTCAGTGAGGTTGCCTCTTTCCCAGAATCCATCTTCATCTTGATTTTTCTTTCTTCTTCCCTTTCCTGTCTGTTTCTGCCAGAAGGAGGGAGAGAAATAGGTCTGTGTTTTTTCTGTGTGAGAGTGGTTGTGAATGTGACAGAGAACTGTTGTATACTGTAAACACACAGGCAATTAATTTTATAAATTAAAATTTAATTTATTATCAATAACATTATCGATTGTAAAATTTAAAATAAAATTAGAAGAGAATATATGTAGCTCAGGGTTGAACTGTGAAGTCCTTGGCCATCTCTGAGCTTGGTTGTTTGATTGCAGACGTTTTGATATCTGGCTAGGTAATGTCTTCAGCGCTTTGTAATTTTCTAAATCATACTCCAGGCCATGAATTTTCCATTGAATTCAATATTGTTATGGTCACTGACAAATACACAGTAAAAGTGTTATTCCTTTTGACAGACAAGCATAGAACAGTAGCTAAAATCAGCATTATTGCTATCACCATGCAAAAACGAATAGTCTCTTCCACACCATGGAAAAGCTTACTCTGTTGAGCACTGATTTGTGAACTTTAATTTCTTTTACTTTTTTAATGTTTTATATTGTTTATGTGCATACTTCTGCTAAAGATGTTTATTTAGTTTTTGAAACTAGGCTATAACAGTAATCAACTTTACATAAGCAGGTCTATGACAGTAACAGACTTCAGCTGATTAACACAAACAGCAATATAAAATGAAAACAAAATCTGAAACTCTCACAGAAACCTTAATAAACATGTGAATTATTGTTCTGTCTGATTAAACCCACTTCTTCCTAAACAATGATACTGGGCCTAGGACACAACCAGATAGAATATTGCAGTTTGCCTGAAATCCTAGAATCTTGGTCCTCAAGTAATTTATTTATATTTCAAATATGGTCATCACCCATCTCATGAGGAAGTGACCCTGGGCAGTTTACAATAAAAACAATGAATAAATATTAATTAAAATACAATAAAAATAGTATAAAATACAATAAAAATACAATAAAAACTAAATGCTACATAAATAGTAATATCTTCCAAGGTGCTACTGGTAGAAAAGATATTAACACACAGGAGCATCTTCAGGGTTTCAAGGTTGGTTCAGCTGGAATTGACAATCCTAGGGCATCAAGGCAGGGAAGCTGAGTATTCAAAATAATTTTTATTTCAGTTTTTATCCTTTTTAAAAAAAAACCTTACTCTTTCTTTCGGGTAAATATCTTAATTTTTGCTACTATTATACCTAAAAATACAGATCTGTAAATAGTTGTTCTGCCATAAATTTATGCTCCAGAAGGTTTTCCCAAGTCCTTGTTTTGTTGCATTATAAATGTGAATCATACATTATAAAATACAGATATTAGCTGGGTACCATGGTATTTATTTGAGAAGCTTGTTAAAATCCTGCCATGGTTGCTGTTTTTGGTTTACTGAAAGCTGTAAGAAAGTTCCTCTGCAAATGTCTCACTCAAAATATTAGACTGAATATGATTGTAATATTAATAATAGCATTGAATGTCCTATTCAAAATATTAGGAACAAAGAACAGGACAGCCAAGACCAACTTAGTCTTGTGTGCCAATTGCTCCTGTTCCTGGACTGAGAGGCCTTGCTCATGGTCCCTCACACCTTAGTCACCTCCCGACTGGATTACTGCAATGCACTCTACACGGGGCTGTGTTGAAGACCATCGGAAAGGTTCAGTTGGTCCAGAATGCAGCCGTGTGAGTAGTTATGGGTGTGGCTCATTCACCCATGTGACACCACCACTCCACGAGCTTCTCTGCCTCCCAAAAACCCTCTGAGTGCTATTCAAGGTGCAGGTAATCACCTTTAAAGCCCTACATGGCCTGGGAGTGGGTTACCTGCAGGACTGCCTTCTATCAAGAGTATCTACCTGCATCACACACTCCCATAGGACAGCCATGCTCCAGAGTCCCTCATTGCCATCTTATGAGACCTAGGAGGTGTGCCTTTTCAGTGGTTGCCCCTATTCTCTGGAATAATTTCTCCCCTGATATACAATAGGCCCCAACGCTACTTCCCTTTAAAAAAAGCAATGAAGGCTTGTCTTTTTCCCAGGCGTTTGGGGCCAGTTGAGTGGAGTCCCCTTCTGGTTGTTTCAATTAATGGTTTGCCATTATATACATTAGGCTTTTTTTTTTTTTTAATGCTGTATGATTATTTCCTGTTAATGTTTATTTTTGAGGATTTGTTGTCCAGAGTCAAAGATATGCAGCCCAGCTTGTTTGAGGTGGGCAGCCCTAAAAGTGTGTGAAATAAATAAATTAAAATAAATGATATTTGGAATGTAACGTGCATCTTTTGTTGACTGATGCCTGGTTGAGAAATTTACTGACAGACTGAGCTCCCTTAGTTAGATCTGTATCTCATCATACTTTAGTCTATCCCAATGTTTCTCATCTTTGGTAGCTTTAAGATGGGTGGACTTCGACTTCCAGAATTCCTCAGCCAGCATGACCTAAAATTAAGTCCAGCTCTTTGAGTATCAAAAATGTTGTGAATTTTTATGCACTGTGCCTTTTATTTTGCTTTTAAAATACCAGTTATTCCATCCAGAATTGGGGAATAGTTGGGTTAAACTGTGTTTCCGAGAGGTTTTTTTTTAATGTAAAGTTGTTTTATTGTAAATTGTTTAACTCGTTGCATCTTCACTTTGAGGCTGTTTTATCTATGAAATGTAAATTAGAAGTCATATAAATAAATAATAAGCTGTCCACAGCTGCAGGTATGGCATTTGGCGCAAACTCCATTGCACTAATTGAGAAATCCCTCTTCCCCACCCTTCTTCTTAAGAAGGGAGAGATGGTCTGTTTGCCATAACTATACTTGAAAATAAAATAAAATCTCTGTTGAGTCTTTGTTTTGACAAATTCATTGTACATAGATGCGTAAATCATTTTTACATGTACCCTTGTATGCATTAGCCTTAAGATTTCATTTTATTGAATAATGTTTTTAATTTATCTTTTTTAAAAAGTCAATATACATTCAAGTATTATATTTATAAATTATGGGAATATGGGCAGGGAAGAACATTCGATCAATGTCACGTGCGAAAATGTTGCAAACTGTAATGGAGCCTTTACTGTTCATCTTTCTCTGTTTAATAAAATTAATCTTTTGGACCAATATATAGAGGACAGTCTCTTCAACTATTTATAATGAGTCAGACAAATATGTATTGTGTTAGAGAACAGGCTTAAAGGGTCAGCTATGTTTTACAAACAGCTGTCACTCTCAAATGAAACACCTGGTTTTCTAGCACCAGTATTACTAATATAATAATTTGTCTTTTTTCTTAAACATAAAATGTTCACTATGCAGGAATAGTCACTTTAAAATATTAATGTTCCCCTTGTAATTATAAAAAAAAAATAGAAAAAGAGAGAATCTTTTAATGTTTCCATTTTTATCTGAAACATTTATCCTGGGTAGAAAAAATAAATATGTATAAATAATCAAGAGGTAGTTTTAAAGAGCTATGAAAGGACTTACTTTATATTAATAAAACTTCAAGGATTGTTTGGAAAGCAGAAATATAATAAAGGTAGCTTTATAGTAGGAGATTTGCAATTAGAACCACAACAAATTATTTTGGAGGGTTTGCACTTTTGCAAATAAGCCCTTTCTAAAATAAAGAGTGGAATGACTCTTTAAAATAGAAATAAAGATAAATGAAAAGATAATTCTAAAAATTCTATCCTTAAGTACAGGTTTCACAAGTACCTTTCAGGCTGTCAGTCACAGGTCTCCCTGGTCATGAGAAACCTAGGAGTCCAGGTCATTAACAGATTGCTCTTAAAGTTTTTCAGTGAAAAAAATTATTAAAGTTGTTCTTTCCATTTAATGGAAGTTCACAGGATCTGTCAGTTCCCCAATACTAAGACAGCTAAGCTCTTGGTTCACTCCCTGGTTGTATTGTGCTTAGATTATTGTAACAACCTATTGGACAAGTTACCCAACACATCACTCAACCCCTGGATTCATGTTTGCAATATCTGGGACACCATTCCATGATGGTGTTGGCATGCTGTGCCCTATGTATGGATACACCCAATTATTTGAAAGACCTCCTGGTGGTTCATGTATCTGTGCACCCGACCCAATTATTCAGCTAGAGTCATTTGACATAACAGAAGAAATCAAGAGAAACAGAACCCTCTCTCACTGCACGGCAATCGGTCAGCTCAAAAACACCACCAAAAGGAAATCAAAAACGTAAATCAAGACAGAAAAAGAGAAATCTCTTTCACTGAATAATACTTTTGGAAGTTGGATGATATGCTTCAGTGTAATACTAGCAATAGTATTTCACCCTGAGAGGAATGTACAAACATTCCTTCTGACTTCAGGTTTTGAGTATGACTCTAGGTGAAATGCCTTATTTACACTTTTCTCTGAGTACATTCACAGAAGTCATTGCTTTCTGTCTTCTATTGGCCCCCCTACATTCACACAAGTCATTTGCTTTCTGTCTTCTATTGGCCCCCTCTACTATACATCTGCAACCAGAAGGAACAAGGCTGCTACCATTTGCCTTCATTTCTGTGGCTAATTCTAAGCTGAAAACCAATGAATATCCTGGGGGAAAATTCCTGTGTTTGGGTGCAGTATCTTGAAGTGAAGATGATGATATAAGGGAACAGAAGTTAAAATGCCACCAGTTTACTGGTGGAACAAGAAAATGTTGGTAGCATTCTGTTTGGCCTAGCTCCTTATAGATGTAAGTCTGATCTCCACCGCAGGCAATCTGCAAATTCTGTCACCCCCCAAACACTGATTGTCATCACAGAAAATAAGGTGGCACTATTTGTTATTGTGAACGGCCATGAATAATGAGAAGGTAAAGCAGCACAGAAATATTATAATAAGCAAACTGACAGATTTAAAAGAGGTCCTGAAAATGCCATGGGGTAGATGAAAAGCCACCTCAAGCAACGGCCCATCATTTAGGGAAATAAAAATCCCTACCCAGCAAGACAGCCAGCTTCAATGAAGTAAGGGGGAGAGGATGGATTCAGTGGCTGCCAACGAAAGAGGGAGGAAACCCAGTGAAAATGTTTAATTTCTTGCTCTTCCATCACAATCGGTAAAGGCCAACATGCCCTGATTGCGATGCTGGAATCTCTTCTGATAAGTGTGGCAATGCACCCAGTTATTGCCAGATAGGCCTATAGATACTGACCTTCACCATCCACCCTAACTTTGGTCAACTGAACTTTTCACACAACACTTTTTAATAGGAGAAAGAAGGGGTGGACTAGATTATCAGCTTTAGTATCATACTTGTGCTATATGCAGCATTCCCTGCTAATGGGAAGTTGAGGTACATTTAGGCCAATATACAACAAATGCAACCTAAGTCCAATTTTATCCCAAGGATGTTCATGCTATTTCTGGGCAAGGTAGAATTTCTAATCTAGAGAACACATTGAAAGCCAATATGTGCTGCCTACTTGCCATCAGCTAGGAGGTACGCACACAGGACTGACACAAATTCAGAAGATTATTTTTTCCAAGTGCAATTTAACCTCTGGAGCAGTAACTATATCCAAAAGTGGGAGGCAGAGACATGAGAAGTTCCTGTTGGATCTAGAATGTCACTGGCAGGCTCCAAAGATGTGTAGATGTTTTGTGAACCCAGGGCAACTATTTTCAGGGTAGCTTGCTTTGAGGGTGAACTCAGCATTGCCATTCTCATTATGTGGAGATGGGAATATGGGCTCTTACATCCCTATTACATTTGGTATTACATAGGAATATGTCTGGTTCAGGCTTGACTGGTATAAGCGTCATGAGGATAAATAGATAGTTGGTCTACTCTGCATCTTTCCCTTTGGGAGAGAAAAACAGATCACCTTTAACCTCAACAGCTTGCAAATATATATCCTATATCTGGCCAGTGCTAGGCATAAGCAGGGCCTCCACTGAGCTTCACGCTACAAAAGGGGGGAGGGCTTAACTGCTGACTCAGGGACTTCTTGGTCTTGCCTTTCTCCTGGATCTGCCCATGGTTTACCTGTGAATAGTGAGAAGACCAAGAAGAAGGAACAGGAGCCTCCATATGTCTTGTTCTTCCTCTCTGGAGAAGCTGATTGGGCCCAGAGAAATAGGGAAATGAGCAGACAGAGGCTACAGCAGTGAGGAAAATGACTCAGGGTCTAATTCAGCAAGGGGGGAGTTCCCTGAGAGCGTTTATGCATTCCTTTCTCCCCCAAATTAGAATCAGCATGGCTTCTGCTCACCCCACTCTTCCATACATTCCTTTTCATACTCATATTAAATTGATTTCCTTTCTGAAGTGTGTCACAGTCATGTTTCCAAAACATAGGGTTTGTATGATCACGAGAATGGGATGTTTTCTAGAAAGTCACCCACTCAAACAGTTGCATGCTGTTCAGTCTGAACTTGCACATAAAAGGGGGGTTCTGCCAAAGGAAAGTGAAGAATGATTTTTCTGCCATGGAGAGCCCTGGAGGTTTGTACATCCCTGGTCTATTCCATGTGAACCTTGATGCTGGTTATGGAATCCAACTCAAAGGGCTGATCTAAATTGCAGCTTGTGCTCTGTAGCCTAATTACAGAAACTTCCTATAGTACTGTCCCATTTGCCGTGCTTCCTTATTTCATGGGATTATACAGGAACAGCTGTATAGATTGCTAAATCTGCTTTCCATCTTTTATAAATTACGTGCCAGATTTTGAGCATGCTTCAACACCCAAAAATTGGAAGCAGATTTTCAAAAATCCTTAGACCTCACGTTTCCATTGTGCTGAACTGTTCTGTGGGCAGGACTTTTCTCTGTAACCTTAGGTTGCTTTTTGAACAAATAAAACTGCAAAATTTGTAGCTGACATTTTTGCCTGGTGGGATAAGTACCAAAACGTGAGTACCAATGGATGAGTACTAAAAAAAAAAAAAAAAAAAAAAAAGTCAGTGTGCTTTATTTAAGGAAGGGGATTATGGTCAAAAGTTATACTAGACAAACTTTGCAAAACCATGACTGTACTTTGAATTACTAGCAAATGCCCATAAATTCATATATACAAATAGCAAATAAAACCATTTCTGGTTCTAGTAGACCACAGAGCTTTCATCATTGTGTTATTTTCTCAAAGCAACTCAAACATGTCATGCTTGTTAAATATTTTTGTCACCATTTTTTTTTTAAACAGCAATGTTAAACATGTGTTCACATTTCTTTTGCTGAGGGTTTTTTTAAAAAAAAAATAAAAAAGACATTCTGGCAGCCCAAACCTAAGCAAATTTACTTGAAAGTAAGTGCTATTATGTTCCATTAAATGTATTTCTAAAGGCATGCTTAGCTAATTATTTTAGTTAGATTCAATGTACTTATTTCTTATGGGACTGAATTTTTAGTACATTCAACTTTTCCATTCTGGTGTCATTATGTATAGATCAAATTATGACTCCCCAAATGAATCCCTTTTTACATGAGATACAATTGCAGTTCTGATTAGGCAACTAATAAAAACTAAGATAAATTAATAAATGCATATATACCATGATCAGATTTCTTTCCTCATACTTTCTTGGAGTTTTCAAGTACACAGGTTTGTACTAACAGGTTTGTGTTAAGAAGATGGAACATTTTATACCTCCGTTGAAATGAAGCCTTGCTGGAAATCTCGGGGGGTGGGGGGGATGTGAAAATGGAAACCAAAATACAGTTAGATCTAAAAGTTACAAAGGTTGTAGGAGAGTCATAGGATTCCAAAATTACCATGATGCTGCATTGCATCAGAGAAAGCAAAAGCCCTTAGTATGTTTAAAAATTATTGGATGCCAAGAATCAGGAGAAGTCTGGTAGGCGTAAGATTTCATGATGAAGGGACTTGCAGCTCACAAAAGCTTATGCCTTTCAATAATACGTGTTAGAAAAAAGGCTATCAGACTCCTGGTTTTTTTCCCACTGTAGACTAACACAGCTCTCCTCCTACAATATGGGCTTAGAAGAAATCCTGCTTTAAACAATTCTTGGTTTGGTCGTTTCTTTAGGCTGAAGCAGCTGGCACAGGTTCTTTTATCATAGCACACAGAACAAAAAATCCACCACTGTAGCTGTGGGCCCTAAACACATCTACTGTATTGCTTAACTATTAAATTATCTTCATCGTATCTGTCTCCCAAGCCAAAGTAAAGTTTCTAGAAAACCTTAATTTGACTCTAGCATAAGTAATTGGTATTGACTGATTTATTAAATACCAGGGCGCAGGCAGCAACAATAACTGCAGAAAGCAAAGTCTTTCTCATGCTGCAAAAGAGTCCCAAACCCTATCGAGAAGGAAGGTATAAGCTGGATGCTGCCCTCAGTTGTGCAGATAAGAAAGAGGCTAAATTCGTATCAGTTGAGATCCCCCAACACCAAACTAGAGTCTAAATGTGAAGGGCCATAAGAAGGGAGAGCAAGATCCTTGACAGCAGAAAGATTGAGTAAGTACACAAACCACCTATTTACAGCGTTACATTTCTACATAAATTGTAATGATGATTCTTCTAAATCAAATACGCACATTTGACATCATTTTTGGTGACCCATTTCCTTTTTTTGGCACTGTATAAATTGATACTACATGTATGGTCACAGTGAATAATTAACTTAACCCACCCTTCCTTCCTTCCTTCCTTCCTTCCTTCCTTCCTTCCTTCCTTCCTTCCTTCCTTCCTTCCTTCCTTCCATTTCTAGCTTCCATTTCTAGCTTCCATTTCTAGCTTCCACTGGGTTCCCACTGAAATCTAACATTCCTCTACATTCAACATTACTTTGGTTTTATGGTACTCAGTATGCCCTGGTAATGGCATCTTCCTTCCCTTCCATTACCTAGGAGAGGAACAATCAACGAACAAAAACCCTCAAGCTGAAGAAATAAAATCAGTATGATTTTATGTAGCTCCAAGGGATGGCCCTGTTTGTGACGATACTCTCAGTGGCTTTTTCTCCTCAATCACCTTTTTCAAAATTCAGCTTTTATCCTTCCTTCCGTGATTTATTAAAGAAAAGAAAATAATTCCAAGACTTGCTGAGCAGGTAATACAGGCACCGCTTTAGGTAACAAAATGGCCAAAATTTGATTCTTTTGTCTGTTGTAGAAATGCTTATTTTCTTCCTCAGCCCTGACTGTACTTAGCATCTAGTAAAGTGTTGTTTGAGAGCTTTCCAGGACAAGCTCAAATCTCACAAAACTAATGTGCAACATTTGCAGCTGGTCACCAGAATCTGGAAGCTACCTTTTTGCAAAGAAATCCCATACGTAACGGCTCAAAAGTTGTCCCACTGTTTTCAAGAATTGCAAAGATTTTAGGCATGCCCAATCATATTTGGAGATTGCCATATCATTGAAAGCACTTTTCTTTCCAAAGCACTTGGCCATGTGTTGTGGTGAGACAGATTTCTTTGCAATCAATCCATACCCAAGTACATTATATGAGGCTGGATGAATGAAATCAAATGAATATTCCTGGTCAGATGTGGTGGAATGATAAAGGTAACTAAAGAGAAGCAATGATACAGTCAGGGACTACCTCAGATAAATTCAGACCAGATTTGTAAATGACAATGCATAGAAACATATGCTTCCATTCATAATGTAAGCAGTGGTGAACTTCAGGACAGCACAGGACTTCAGCTGTGAAGTTCCAACCAGTTGTATCTGCTCACCACAATACCTTTTTCTTTTCTTTTCTCTTCTCTTTTCCCTTTATGGTCACGGAGTAGATGGCCTGACATATACATAGAATCATTGACTTTGAAGGAGCCACTCAGGTCAGTGAGTCCAAGCTCCTGCTTAGGGCAGGTATCCAAAACAAAGCATCCCCCACAAATAAGTGTCTAGCCTCTGCTTAACGTGCGAAGAGGAGCCTAGCATCTCTCTGCGTGATTGATTCCATTGTCAAACTGCTCCTACTATTAGGAAGTGTTTCTTCTTCTTCATCAACCATTTGAAATCTGCCAGCCTGAAACTTCAATCCATTATTCCATGACCTTTACTCTGGAAAGAGAGAAAACAGGTCTTGACCTTCTGTGGAACATCTTTTCAGGTATGTGAAGAGAGTTATCAAATCTCCCCTCACTTTTCTCTTCCCAAGTCTACACTGACCAATTCCTTCAGTCTCTTCATAGAACATTTCTAGTTCCTGCTAATCCTCTCTGCCCTTCTCTGAACGGGTTCCACTTTCTCTGAATCTTTCCTGGAGACAGTACTCGAGGTGGGGTCTGACCGTATGGAAACAAAATTTCTACTGATGCAGCCTTAACTGAATTTGCCTTTTCTGCAGCTGCATGACATTCTTATTCATATTTCATTTTCAATCAAGAATCATTCCAAGAAATTTTTCACAGGTATGATTATCAATGTTTTACTGAGATCAATATATATTATGTCAATAGCATTCCTACAAACTTTATGGTAGTTATCCAATCCAAACATGGAAAGCTTATTCTGGCAAGAATTGTTCTTGACAAATCCATGCAGATTTCTGGTATTTTACCACATTGTATTCAAAATATTTATAGATTTTTTTTTTCCAGTTCTGATCTGGAATCTTCTGAGGAATTGATGCCTGCACAGGAGTTCTATAGTTCCTCAGATCCATAACAGCATACACTTGCTTTATTATTTTTATTCTTAAAATATATTATTATTTTCTGTGACAAAATAGTGCTTGTTGCCAAGTAACATATTAATAGCAAACTACTTTCAAACTGTTGACAAGAAAATTGCATGGATATTCTTTATGGTCACCAGCTTTGTTTGAGGGAGGATCTGTTCTCATAATACGGCAAACCCTTGTATTTTATATCATAAGGTCCAGGACTTAAAATATTCTAGCTGCACCAGTAATTGTAAAATTAATATCCATTATTTATCTCGGTGACTTAAAGCTAACTAAAGCCAAACAAAAATTGAATGCTCCTCTGTTGGATTTATTTCTATATGGCCAAAAAGATCTGAACTTGGCTGAGTCAAGAAGTTACTGTTTCAGGTCACTAGCAGGATCATCAGAATTTAGGATGTTAGGAATGTTGCTGGGAATCAATGTTTAATATTGGAAATCATGCATATTTTTTGCTGAAACTGGGTTTATATATTTTAAATTACACTGGTCACTGATGAATATTGATACGATTAAATGTTCATTTTCTTGTTAGTTATGTTAATTCTTCTGATGTGAGTTGCCTTGAATATGAAAAGTTTATGTCAATAAACAGAAAATGTATGTGATGCAATCATGTCTGTAGAATTCAATAATACATTATTTTAGTTCTATCTGCATCTCTCTCTCTCTCTCTCTCTCTCTCTCTCTCTCCCCCCATCCATCCATCCATCCATCCATCCATCCATCCATCCATCCATCCATGCATCTCCTTATTCTACCGTACAGTCTTAACTGGACTTTGCAGAACTGTGTGTGAAAGCAAAGCACATACATTATGTGCTCAGGCCACATGTCTTGAATGAACATTTCATTTTTAACATTTGGGCTGTTATGAATTAACAGCTGGAAATGGCAAATACATTTAGAATGAAGAGATGGAACTCTCAAAACATTAAGTGATAGCCTGTGTGTCTTTACACCAAGTATTTCTCTTAAGAAAACGCCTACAGAGTTGAGATTCACAAAGCTAAACTTAGCCCACAAACTGTATAGTGGTGGCCCACCAGAGTTTTGACAAATGCTCTGTCTGGGAGAGCTTGCTGAAACCAGGATGCTCCACAGCACCAGTCAGAGTTTTCTTGGCAAATCACATTTCACATTTTTGGTATAAAATATTTAATAGTTAAAATTTTGCTATTTTACTGACATACTTGCTGGTTGTCCCTGAGGCTAACTTTTGTTCTTGCTTTTAGGAAAATGATACTTAAATGGATTCACAAAAGGTCATCTTTTTCTTCCTTCTCCCATAATTGTAAGGATTTCTTTGAAGCTTCTTGTATAGTCTGGGTACATTAGGATTCCACATATTAAAGACTTCAGAATTGCAATTTGATACATATGGCAACCAAAGTCATATTTTCTATATCAGCAGGGAGGACCTTAATTATCCATGAAGGAATGTTTCTTCTGCTACACCGAGATGCAGCAGCCATCCTCAATATTGGTGTGTGTGTTACTTACAGAGTTTTCTAACTCTTTGAAGCAACCATGGGAAGCATTCATAGGAAATCTGCCTCTCTCTTCTGAGTATAGATGAACACTTCTTGGTAGTACAGAGAGACCTCTCTGATTCAAGCCACAAGTCTAGTCTCCCAGAAGCCTATTGTAGAGGATTTCAGAGATAGCCTTGAAGAAGGTATGCAACAGCCATTATGTAAACATTAGTTTAACTCTGAAAGGGAGGAGGGGGGTGAAGAAGAAACTCAACATTGTCCTGTCTTTGGTATAAGAGAGGAGAGAGAGAATCTCTGTCAGGCTTTCAAGATTCATTTTGCCCTGTAGCAATGAAAGAGTGTTCCAGAATTTCTTGTGGTGTCTGCTTCCTGATCTCACCTACCTCAAAAGACTGACATCAATGTCCTGGAAGATGCTGATCTGGGTTTAAGAGCCTGTCCATATATTTGAGTGAGTACAGGTTCTATCATGCTCCTCATATAAGACATAATAAGAATGTTACCAATAGAAGAGAATATGTGTAGCTCAGGGTTGAACTGTGGAGTCCTTGGTGTTCTCTGAGCTTGGTTGTTTTCTTGAAGACCTATACAACATCTTCCAACAAAATGGATATCCACACAACTTTATTAAAAAGTGCCTGACCACTCAACCTACTACAATGCAACCAACACAAGCTATGAAAAGGATAACACTGCCATACATCAGAAACGTCTCAGAAACAACCAACAGACTGTTACAACCATATGGCATCTCTGTAGCACACAAACCAACTAAAGCCCTCCAAAACTTCTTAAGTAAACCAAAAGACTCAGTAGCCGAAGAAGAAAAAACAGGAGTCATCTACAACATACAGTGTAAGGACTGTAACAACCACTAAGTAGGACAGACAGGCAGAAGGCTAGCACAGCACATCCATGAACACCAACTAGCAGTCAGAAGACGTGATGAAAATTCCTTAATCTCACAACACATGGACAGACTTAACCATAGTTTCAACTGGGAAACTGTCAGCATCTTATACCAAGCTAAATCCAAAAACATGAGGGAATTCCTGGAAGTTTGGTATTCAGATAATGTAGCCCTCAACAGGCACATAGAGATAAACAACATCTACACACTATTCAAAAGAGACAGCAAAAAGGAGACAAAAGACTAGAACATCTCACCAGCAATCATCCCCCAGATAAGCAGAAATTAACACCAAGATTATCACCAGACATGCAATCAAGCAATAAACAATACCCTAATCAAGGAACTACCAGTAAAAACAACAACAAATACCAACATAGGCAGGGCGAGCCACTATATATAAACAGAGAGCAAACTCCACTCCATTCTAGTCCTGAAAGTGTTACCTAGCCGGGTAATGAAAGGTTTGCAAGAAAACAGCCAAGCTCAGAGAACCCCCAGGACTCCACAATAAGAATGTTCCATATAAAACCCAGATATCATGTTATAAGCAAGATGAATGGGGTATGCTTATTTGTTTCTCCAGTGACTCAACAGAATACTCCTCATATATAAAAATCTACAGTTTCTAGTCTAAGATTGTCTTTTTGAGGTTTACAATGATGGAGTAACTGAAAGTGTGCTGAAACTGTTCACTTGACATGGTTTAACATGAGGATTGACTAGAATTGGCTGAAAAAGTAATCACATTGGATAGCAGTGGGAAACTCTGTTATGCCTCTTTCATCTGGAATTCTGTGGCATAAGTTGTTAAAGGGTAAAATTGCACAGGAAACAAATGTCTGACGTTAGAATTTTAGCGTGTTTTTAAAGTGCATAGAGTGGAAATGTGCTGTGCTCTTCTGCACCATCTTGAAGCATCATCAGGTTGTGTTCAATATTGTGAAAAGAAGACCAAATATTTTTGAAAAATATCCAGAGGAACCGTTAGTGATTCTGACAATTGCTGCCTAACTCCAACACAAAATGTTTGGTAGACTTGCAGTTTGATTAAAAGTATTTTTTTCCCCGGATATTAAACCAAACTAGAGGCATACCATTTGTAAATATTTCTTCTGATTTGTTTTTTTTGTTGTTGTTGTTGTTTGGTGTGTATAGGTGTGTTTGTATGTGCCCTGTAGCAAAAAGCTACAAAATGGCTTGAATAGGGCAGGTTTAAGAGACAATGTGACCCCTTTGTAAAGGCAAAAGCCCCATTCATATTCATTCGATTCCTACAGAATACACTGATGGAAGTAGAGTGCTGGGTTACCTAAATGCTGATATTGATGTACCACATTAATTCCAACGGAGCATCCACATTCTGCTATGACTCATCCCATATTATCTGCTGCTCAGACACTGGAAGGCAATGACATGGGATCACACCAGATCTGCAAGTGAAGGATGAACGGACAAGTACAAATGTCTCCTAGCTGCCAGAGTGGAGAGCTGATTAGGTGTGCGCCCAGTGCTGCTTAATTCTAGGAGCTTCTTCTGGTAGGAACATGTTCTGCGTCCTTGTATATTTGCAGGTCGTGTATGTTCGCTTTAAAAAAAAATAAAGCAAAGAAATTTTTACTTGTGCCACCTTGACTCAATAAAGGTGCTCAGACTTAATTTAGAAGTGTCATTTATGTATCAGACTTGTTTGTTTCTGCTACCATTGGACGGGAAGTGTTACTAAAGCATGGCCGAGCAGGAAGCTTTGGCCTGATTGCTGCTGCATTGAGGATGTATATATGTATGTATGCATTTTTAGTGCCTTCAAGTCAGTTTCCTTGGCAACTTTTTTCAGAAGTGGTTTTGTTATTGCCTTCTTTTTAGAGCTGAGAGCGAATGACTGGCCCAAGGTCACCCAGCTGCTCTGTGTCTAAGGCAGGACTAGAACTCCTGGTTTTTAGCCCCATGACT
Source organism: Python bivittatus (assembly GCF_059951505.1). Classification (NCBI taxonomy): domain Eukaryota; kingdom Metazoa; phylum Chordata; class Lepidosauria; order Squamata; family Pythonidae; genus Python; species Python bivittatus. The sequence continues at coordinate 4,481,947 of NW_028277097.1, forward strand.
TTAATCACTACACCACATTGGCTCCCATGTTAAAGATTCTTTCTTTCTTTCTTTCTTTCTTTCTTTCTTTCTTTCTTTCTTTCTTTCTTTCTTTCTTTCTTTCTTTCTTTCTCTCTTTCTCTCTTTCTCTCTTTCTCTCTTTCTCTCTCTCTCTCTCTCTGTCTCTCTGTCTCTCTCTCTGTCTCTCTCTCTGTCTCTCTCTCTCCATGCAAAGCTGACAATAATGCAGAGTCTTAATTTGCTTCTAGCAGCTTCACCCCTTAGTCAAATCCATTTGATTCTGTGGCACCATGAAGCCATTGCATTCACTATCTAGTCGCATTTGCAGTGGGACTACACGTCATTTCGGCTTTCAAAAGTGGTGCTAAAAGAGCAGCTGAACCTGGAAAGCAAGCAAATATTTTAAAAGTATGAAAGGATGTAATGGGTAGCTTTTTTTTTTAGAGAGCACTTTTGACCCCAAAGAACAACACTCCATTAACAACCTCATTACTAAAAAAATTAATCACAGCTCAAATTGTTTGTTTTTAAAGGGAGCTACTTCAACTTTGTACATTCAACTGACAGTTTTTATTTTTGCCTCCAAGTCAGCAAGAAGTCACTCATTGATAAAGATAGGCTTCCCTGAGCCTCCTGCACTGTGCATATCAAAATGTAGTTATATTCCAGATAACGGAATATCTATTTTCAAAAATTATCAATTATTTTTCATCTACGATGAATCCTAGGGTTTTGTAGAGTGTTCTTTATTTTATTTATAAAAAAACTAGTCCAACGGAATAAGTATAAAATCTCCCTTCCTTCCTTCTTCTAAAAGTATCAGATGCTACAGTATATTGTTTACTTTGATTTAAAATTTAACAGGAAATGTCCAATAATATATGCATTACATACTCAGCAAGCAACTCCCTTTTTGGATACTCAACATTACGCACAGTACAGAAGAGTAGTTAGAAATAGTATGCCAAAGAAATTAAAGGTAGGAGGTAAGAAAAAGAAAAGAACCCATAGCTAAAACTACTTTATATCAGCACCTCCCTATACCTCTCTCTCCTTGCAAAGCATCCTTAGTTCCATCATGTTCATCTGACCACTTCACACAGTACGTTTTGTTCTTTAATCTTCTCACCACTCTCTCTTTGAGAATCTCACCAACTCTACCCAACCATGACTTTCTCAGTCATCCCCTTCCTTTCAACTCATTCACCCTTCTGTCCTTTATTTGGTTTATGATTGAATTCTTATTTTTTTTCATTCTATATATGACAAGCCACCTCAACATACTTCTTTTGTGCTAGTCACTCTCTTTTATATTCAGTCCAGATTCTTTCAGCACCCATTCATTCTTGGCGCTATTTTGGGTTTTCCACACATACCTAAGTACCTAATTCCCACTGTAATCAACTTCTATGTTTTTCCCAACATTATGTTTCTCTCTCTGTCTTCTTCCAAATACATACACATACCCACACAAATACATACATATATACATTTAGAATTTTATCAAGTGGTAAAATATAATAGGTCCAGTAATGACACATTCAAATATATGTATTTGAGAATTTTGTTCAGTGGGCAATCCATAAATGTAAAAAATTAATAAGTAAATAAGTATGTATGTAAGTAGCTGAACATGGTGATGGGCAGAAGAGGAATCAATCTGAATTCCTAAAAAGCATAGAGTACATGAATAATTCTGACCATGATCAAATAGAGAGTAAAGCTTGCTTAAACTGATATAGATTGTAGCCTGTATCTATGCATACATAGGTGTTTGGATACATCATATATTTCAGGTGGATACAATGGAATCTGTCCTAACTACTCCACTGTTTCTCCCTCACTTTCAAATACCCCAGTTTGGATGGCTATTTAGGTAATTTCCTTACATATGTCAGGACTTCTGGGTAGATCAGAATCATGATGGAGGTTAAAAAGGTGTCATGAGTGAGTATCCAGTATTTACTGGCTGGTGCTGAATAGCTCTCTTATTATTACAGGGTCCAAACCTGATCTAAAATGGTCCCATTTTTATCATGACTGCTCTAATTTCACATGCTTCTTCCAATTTGCTCCGTCTTGCAGGGCAGTTCTTCCCCCAGGAATACTCTGGTATTCATCACTAGTCCTTTTGCCAACTAGGCTAATACTTCACTTGTGAATTAGGATTTTGGAGAAGTTGGAATACACTTCTGTAGAAACCTACCACCACTACTCTATATTTCTACTTGAGGCTAGACTCACAATTGCTTCACTGTTTATAAGCACTTAACTTTCTTTTTGGAGTGAATGTGGTCATATCCCAGCGGTAGAGAGTGAAATTATAGAAGAGAGAAGGAAGAAGAGAAAACAAGTGGGTGGGACATGCCATTGTTTACATCTCTGGAGAAAAACTGGTGCTAGACCTAGTGCTGAGTTAACATTCAAGTTATTTGCCTGAGATTTTTTAAAAGCTAGCACCAGCTGTAAAGAAAGAAATGACTCATGTAAACCATTGGAAGTTGAAGAAGTCGGTCCTTGTGTATCGGAAAGATGTTCTGGCAACTTTGGATAGCTGCTAGGCTCCCAGGACTGTCATGAGAAATAAAAATTAGCTCTCTTGGGTTAGGCAATGCCTTGGGGAAATGCATTCTACAGGTTAATTATGCATTAAATACCACTTCAGGCAGCAAGTCCTATTTCAAATGAAACTAAAATACCTTCGCATGTTCACTTCTCCCTTTCCAAAAAAAAAAAGCATGTTAACCTACAAAGATGAACAGTTTCAAAATGCTTGGGAGACTTAGACTTACCTTACTTATTAACAACAGGGCTTCTCCTTAATCTGGGGGAATCATGTTAAATCAGGTGAGGGCATACAGTACCTAAGAAATCCCAAGTAGTAATTTGGTTAAATGACTCCTTAACTCTCTAGATTAAATTAAATTGGTTAAATTAAAACTCTTAATCTTCCTCTAGAACAAATTATCTATTTTATTTTATTCTGTTTATGAGACCTTTTAAAAATACTATTTAAAAAAGAACAAATCATTAATGGGTTCAAAATAATAACATATTGTCCTATCTTTTGCAATTCAGTATTTGAAAGCTGGGGTTTTAAGAGTCAATCATTTTTAGCAGTCTTATTTATTTTTATCATTTTATCATTAACCCAGTACTATTTTTCCTCTGCTAAAAGAAAGCTGTTTGATCTAAGACAGACTTTTATCAGGAGAAAAGGCAAGATCCATCATGTGTGGTAAAGTATCTCACAATTCTCTGACTGGGGGCAGGGTGCAAGTGTTCAAAGAGCAGGAGGGAAACACAATTAAATATAACCCTGAAATAGTAAAATATATACTATTTTGATTTAAAGGGCATATCCATAAAAAGTCTTTTTTTTTTTTATAGTCGAATTCACCTTAATAAACAGATTCAGGTCATACCCAATTAAGGTCTTGGGAGCTATCAGTCCAAATCTCAAGATGAGATTAGGGAGAATTAAACCTTCATTAATTTGGTGCCATTCAGACACATTGAAGATTACTTCTTGCAGCGATCCAGCACTGCATGTGGAAGGCTTCCACAGCCCACACTCACAATGTACGTGGAGGGCTTCAGGCTCACAAATGAAGTAATCTTCTAACCATTTTCAATGAAGACATGCCTCCCTCTTCTTTTCCACTATGACCCTGGAAAAGCCATAAAGCTGTTCAAGCAACAAATCTGTGAAGACCCTTCAGAACTGTCTTTGACCACTTTGAAGGAACTGCCTTTGAAAACTGCATGGAAACAGAATGCACCAGCTCATACACTGGCGAATCAGAGTCACCCATGTTTTAAGTCGTTGCATTGGTTATCAGTAGGCTTCTGGGTACAATTCAAAATATTGATTTTGATCTATGAAGTCCTATATGAAGTACTGACAGGATTGTCTTTCTAGGCATAAGCAACCCACCTGATTCATCCAGTGTGTTCATCCCACCAACATCTTTTGAATGCCTCCTCCCCCCTTGCAGGTCCACGAAGTGAAGTGGGCAAGAATCTGCAGGCCACCCTTTTCTGTGTTTACCCCTGTTTTATTATGAAACAACCTCCCTCTTGAAATCAGACGGACACCCTCATTACTGATCATCAGGAAGCTACTGAAGACTGAACTGTTCCAGAGGGCATTTGGGGACCCAGGTTCCTATTATTCCACAAAATTATATCTAGTGCTTTTCTTTGGATTATTTTATGGTGTTTTATGTTTTGATAATGTTTTCTATTTTATGATATAAAGCACCAGGAGTTGTCCTTAGAGTCTGGCAGCATAGAAATTCATTCAATCAATCAATCAATCAATCAATCAATCAGAAGTGATTCATCATTAATCTGGTTTGGATCAATAAGAAGCAATGAAAAAAAATTGGACCTGTGAGCAGGGAGCTTTCACTTATCTTTGCCAGATGGAGCTTACTGGTGATTAAATGTCATAGAAGGATAAAGATCTTGGTTGTGGGGGAGGATGTTGCTGGATAATGCAGGAGGGTATTAATGCCATGTGAAACAGACATTTCAATTACACTTCCACTTCATTGAGAAGAACAATGCCCCTCATATCTCCAAGGATTCTAATGTCTTTGGAGCAATCAAAAAAGACAATTCAGAAAGAAATTATATTTATAGAACTTCTTTATATTTAAGATCTGGCTTAGTTTTTAGTGGAGGGGAATATATTCAAAGCAGGATGCAAATGAAGTCCCCAAAGTTGTCTCTTATGGTGTTTTGGGATATTAGATAGTTGTCTACCATTTCTCATACTGGCCACTGCAGACCACAGGGAAGCTAGATTGTATTTCTGTGCAAAGCAGAAGCAGATTCAAATAAATTCTTCCCTCCACAACAATAATGATATTTTAAGTTTTTCATTATGAAATATATATATCCCACCTTTCTCCTTACATAAGCACTCAAGATGGCAAAATGCCAGATACTTTGCTAGTTGAATTTCTTAAATGAATAAAACTTCCTTCCTAAATTGTACTTTAACATACATTAGACATGAAAGGGAGAAAGAAACAGAGTATTATTTTGGGGGAATTTCCATTGCTTTGCTTTTATGTTATAAAATAGAAGTTCATCAAACATTCCCATTATATTTTATGCTATGTTTCTATTTTGAAGGTGTATGTATCTATGTAGGTATGTGTACACACACACACACACACACACACACACACACACACTTTTCTGTCCTTGAAGGAACTGTACTTATTTTCAGTTGCAATAATGCAGCAATTGTTCAGAATTTCCAGAAATATCCCCTGATGGTTTATTGCCACATTTTTAGATATCCTGGACTTGATATAGTTAACAGGCAAATGATTTCTACAGTGTCTTCAATTTTCATAATTAAGTGGCACAAGCAGATTTCTGGGGACTATTACATACTTGCTAAACACCATCAAGTTTATGTTTGTTTGAAAAAGGTTTTTTGAAAAAGCACTGCGCATTCACTAAAAATAAATCAGCTATTTCTCCATCCAGGAAGACACTGACTTTTTTAACAGTGTATTATTGTCCTGAGGCTGCTGTTTTTATAATGTGAACTAACAATACAGCTGTAGAAAACTCAAGCATCTGGCAATCCCTTCTTCATTCTGACTTTGATGTATATTTAGCTTTCAGACCTGAGATTTCTAATTCAATAATCCATGCTGCCATCACTGGAGTGAAACGGCTGCACTGTTTTATACCTGAGATCAAAGTGTACTATAAGGATTGAATAAGACTTCCGTTTGTTGGGAGAAAGCAATGCTACAGTTAAACAAAACATTGCCTTATTTATTTAGCATTATTCATCATTATAATTGTATCTGAATTCTGAAACCATAGTAATTTAAAATTTAGATGGGCTTTTTCTCTGAAACAGGGATAAAGATCAGTTTAGTCCTCTGTTTATCTTGATCCTGAATATAAGATGACAAAGGGCTCATGATTTTGAAATGTATTATTTGGTCCTCAGACTGTTGTCTAAGAGCCTAATACACAATTCTCCTGTACCATGAACATCAAATCCTTATTATTTAGCACAAAGTCTGTCATTTAGCAGTATAATAAAAAGTGGGTCACACTGCTGAGAGTGCAATTAAAGCATAACCTTACAACATAATCTCTTACTGTATCTGATATGTATCCAGTAGCTTTTGCAATGATAAAAACCACTAATTTCAGGAATAACTAAAACAGGTCTCAACCCATTTATAACCATGTATAATTACCTTTCTTCATTGTCCTTCAATGTTCTAAATCAAGAATGTGCAAGTCTTTTGAGCTGAGAGCTTCACTTCGCATGCCAGGGGCTTTATTCCTAAAAGGAGTTAAGATGAAAAAAAAAAGGTGTGATTCATATATTTATTTACATTTAATTAAAATTAAACAAAAGGGATATAATTATTCTCAAACAATGTGGTTAATCTCCTTTTGCCACATTTAAAATTACAGTTTGATATCAATATTTTAAGATCTCTAAGGATTGCATCCAGGACTTTCTATTTTAAATGCTACTATTAGGTCATCCTATAAAATTCCTTTTTGGTAGACATGCTCCAAATTAGAAAACTAGATGGAAAAGGGGGAAAAAAACCAAAACATTATGGCATGGTCTGATCTGGCATCTGATGCCAAGATGTCCTACTCCCCTGAAACACTATCATACATTTTTAAATTTAGGATAACTATATAGAATATAGCATTATATTTTATGTTGCTTTGAGTACATGGCTGGTTCTCCATACAGACCTGCATAGAATGTGGTTCAAGCATAAATATTTTATCTCATGAAAAAATGGTCTTATAATTTAAAGCTGATCAGCACCATGCAGAATGGTACCCATTGTAATTTCACATTGATGTTATACATACATTTACATTAAGGTTATATTTTGTATTACATATGCATGTGTGTGTGTGCACGCGTGTACAGACACACACACACACACACATGTACACACACATAAAGACCATGCTTATTTTAAAATATAATGATCATCCGTTACGCATCCCCTTTTAATGACTTATAAACATCATACGTTTTGGATTAAGTATGCTGAACTCACAGCAATTAACTATTTACACAGGGGTTGTCTTGTTAAACTGATATGACAATTCTGTTTTAAAAATATTTCCGATGATTTCCAAAGATATTTTTTGCTCAGTATAACTTTTAAATTTATATAACTTTACAGTATTTTGTATATTTCACCAGGTTAGGCCCTTTCCTTCAAAACATACTTATAATTTTTTAGACATGCTTCTTTAGTGATGGCTACTGAAAGATAATGCAAATGCCATTTCATTTGAAAAATATAGTCCTATTAAAAATATCCTAAAGAATATAGGAAACACGAGCTATCTGTTGTGGATGAACTGGTATTCTTTGCAAGAAGGTATGAAGTGAAAGCTTAGTTGGCTAAGATAATATGTTGGGGACCGCTGTTTGCTTACTGGCGCCAAGCACTGTTCTTAAGATTACAGGCCCTAAATCTTTCATTCATGGTATTACAAACTGACCATCATAATCCATTCATTCAGACACAGCAAAGAGAAAGCCAAAGGAAGAGAAAGGGTGGCATTCTGAAAACACAAAACCCCAAAATGATGGTTTATCTAAAATGTTTAAGCATATCTTTGTTTGTTTCTAATTGTCTTGTAAAGGACCAGCATTTTTTTTCCCCCTTAATTCAGCCTCTTCTGAAAAATTCAGCCTGTCACAAAATTAAGGAGTTTAAAACAATTCTTGGCTAAATCAAGGAAATCAGAGTCTGGTCCAGTATGAAAAAGTGCTGCTTGTTTATCCCTGAAACTGTTCCCTCTGCTCCATCTGCTTTTCAACTTTTGTTTTAATATCAGTGAATTTAATGACATTTAGTACTGTTGAAAAAGTTTTTTCAAGGAAAAGTTATCTTCATATGTGTCATGAGAGTTATATAAATGAAACTTATTTCAGAATGAACATGGAAAAATGAAAATATACTATCTGGAAAAAGAGTACTTCAAGTCTTTAAAATATTGGAGTCTCCCCACCACCACAAAATTAAAAATGTTTTGTTACCAAATGTACAATGCTGTGGCATCTGCCCTGTGGAATATCATTCCACCTGACATTAGGTTAACCCCAACTCGTTCCCAAGGCCCTAAAAACTTGGTTTTGTGCCCGGGCCTGAGCCCTGGATGTGTAATAGAGGCCGTCTCTTGGCACTGTTGATGGTTATCTTATGATGTTCAGCTGCTATGTGCTTTTATTTTATGTATTTTATTTGTTTTATCTATTTTATTGTAAGCCAGCCAGAGTCACATCTTTGAGATGGACGGCTATATAAATTAAGCAAGCAAGCAAACAAATAATAAATGAAATTCTACTCAAAAGTCAGTCCCACTAACTTCAAGAGAGCATATATTGAGTCTAGGAGTGTAATGCAAACTCTACATAGCCAATGCCACAAGTCTATATATATATGTTCCCTTAATAGTAAATCCAAATTGTATAGGATTGCACTTAAGTTTGTTTTCTCCACAATAAAGAACCAGAAATCAATTAGAAAGTTGATTGTTGTGATCTTCTTTAAGAGTGCACTATGATGCAATCGGACTTGCCCCACATGTGCTTGTTCGGGATTGGAAACAAAGTTATTGTAAATTCCAGACCAATGCAATCTTAAAAGAATGCAGCAAAAATAATAAAAACTTGAGGAAGTAATCTACTGCAGTGAATGGATTGATTATTTTGGATGCAATATTTATCATTCAATTTCAGATCACAGTGCTTTGGGCAACTCTAATCAATTCCACTTATTCTAATTTCTTAAGTGGGTGTGAGAGATCACACTCTGAATCAATCAAAATCTTCCACTTCTGTGATGTGTGAGGGGGTAGGAATATATTCACTTATGATTTGAGGCCATACTGAATTATAAAATCATGTAGGTTGTTAACTTGGGGAATGAATTTCCCTGTCTCTAGAAAAGTGTTGCATTTATTACATTAGTGACAACTGCCTTCCCACATTTAAGAGTGGCTGTGTATTGAACCATGTGGACTACATGCTTGCCATCAGTTTTTGAATACAGCCCTGAAGGCACACTGCACAAGTGAGATCTTCAGCCAGGAAAAGAGAACCCCACATCTTTTTAAGCTTTCCAAATTTTCGATTTGTATGTTTTGAGGTTGGGACGGTGAATATAGAGAAAACAGTGGTTAATTTTTTTTAAAGTTTCTTGACCTTTTTTTTTTTTTCAGTATGGAAAAGAAAGCAAACCGTTCATGTACACACACTAATGAAATGATGGAGGGAAAAGGGAGACAAAGAAAAAAAATAGAGCAAGATTAAGATTTTACACATTAAATAATTGGCTGGAAAAATGAACTGAGAGAAACTTGGCAGGTTAGAATTATTTATTTATTTATTTATTTATTTATTTATTTATTTATTTATTTGATTTGTATCCTGTCTTTAGGCTCCCTCCTCCTATCCCCCCCCCGCCCCCATAACAATCTTGTGAGGTGAGAATGATTGGTCCAAAGACACCCAGCTGGCTTCTGTACCCAAGATGTTGGACCACTGAAGGTTAAGTGGAAATGAGTGTGCCATGATGTGGTAGATAATTTCAAGAATATACATTACCTGCCATCTGTTCAAGGAATATGCCTCACTGATCTGTTACACCAATGGACACAGATTTAACCCCTATTCTTTTTAAAACATAGTTCCATTTATTATAGTATGTATTGGAAGAAAACAAGGAGTAGGAGGAAGGGGCATTGATGATCCCAATGATGTTGCAGGAGCAATAGTCTGGATAACTATTATACTTTTGCACTTCTATTGCTTCTTGCATATGGTCACCTAGGATAAGCCCCACTGAGTCTGTCAGCTTCCTTCCTAGTAAAGATGCTTAGGCTAAGAAGCTCTGTGTGTACCTCTTCAAAGAGGGAAGAGGACTAGAAGGAAGGAAGTGTAGCCTTGGTTCTAGCCTGCTGAACAGTTAGGAAGTGGGATGGGCAATCCCTCCCAGTCCCAACAGAATAGGTTCTGAATAAATTCCCTCTCCAGTTCTCCCACTTTGGCTCTTCAAGGATGGATCCCTACCTTCCTATATATTTTATTCCAAAGTAGACCCATAGTTTGCAGCTAGTATTTATTAAGGGGACAGGAGATTGACACAACAGAAGAGCTCTGTCCCACAGTCTTAGATGTAACCATCAGGTATGTGATTCTGAACCTAAAATTACACATCTTTTATCTCCAAAGAATTTGGGAGTTGTCTTGGTTTTGTTTCAACTGTGGGTGAAAAATGAATCATGTACATGTGAAAGAGCTGCATGATATGATGATGTGATCTTCAGGAGCAATCCTTGCCTAATTTAGATGACAATTCTAATATTATGTCTTCCATATGTTCAACCTGTTCTCTGAGATCAGTTGAAACAGAACTGACCTGGAGGCCAATTGTTAGATATCTGTGTTTGTGAAGTTCAGTATTAGATACTTTCACTACTGCTAACATCTACCTGTGAAATCTATTCATTGATATCCCTGTATAGTCCTTCCCTGGCATCAAATGTTTAATTTGATTTATTTAAGATTTATTTCATAAGGGGTTATTATAAGATTTATTTTTATGACTCACTTTCCTGTTGCTATTGATTTTTAGATTCTGCTGAGCACTTTGGACATTTTAAATATTATACTCAACATTTAACTATTAATAAATTAATAACAAATGCTAGTATATAATATTTAGTATTTGAAACATTATATGGACACACAAATGCAAAAACCATAGAAAGAGGCTGTTATATACAATGCAGCCCCGAAGAAAAGAGTTAGTAAACTAAGGAGAAATCAATGGCTCGTTTAGTACTCTCATGAAATAAATGCAGATTGTTTTACAAAGTATGTTTTCTTTTTCTTTTTTTCAAAAAGAAGTCTTCCTAGTCTTTCCAGTTTATTTTTAAAATAACACTCTAATAGAAGATGCTTTTTTTTTTCTTTTCCAAATGCTTTATCATTTTAATCAAAAGTGTTTTTAGCACTGAGAAGATTATAGTAGATTACCCTCTGCATTTTTGCTTTGGCAGGTTTTGAATGCTGTTTTTAAGAGGTCTATACAACTGCAAGCTCTGATTAACAGTGTCTTCTTACCTACAACAGAGGTTAAGCAGGGATAAAACTGGCGGGGCGGGGGGTGAGGAAAGGAGAGGGAAGGGAAAGCTAGTGCTGTGATTTGTAGCAGATTAAAATACACCGAATCACCTTATGCAAATCATCCAGCAAACAGTCTTTCAAGATCCACCATGAATGAATACGAATTCATCCACCACAACTCCATATTACATGGGATCTAGTTCAGTTGTCCTGTTGGAGAGCTGCTAGACATTATTCTCTAAACTACAGGAAGGAAGATATTTTTTTTTTTAAAAAAAATAATGACATGGAGATGATTCAGTTTGTGCATCCATATAAAGAATAAAGCTGAAATTAATTCACTTTCCACAAAACTCTCTTCTAAATACTCTTCTGTAGACTTTCTAATAAACTTGGAATGCTCACATTTTGCATCAGACTTACACAAAACACAACTACTAATATCATGTGGTGAGTAAAACAGGGATGAACAGAATGCAGCACTCCAGATTCTATAACTATAGTTGGACTATATTGTTTTTCATCCCCACTATTGAATAATATCTGGAGAACTACATATTTCTCATCCTTATATTAGACTATCAAGCTAGGACAAGGAAACCCTGGTTCATAATCTCTTTAGGAGTTTAGGGTGTTGCATTACACTGTGTCATACATCAATTCATCTAGCTCAGAATAGACTATATCAGTGTTTCTCAACCTCCCCAACTTTGGGGCAGGTGGACTTCAACTCCCAGAATTCCCCAAAGTTGGGGAAGTTGAGAAACACTGGACTATATCAAGGAGCAATAACACTCTAGGTCTTTAACCTGGGGTCCCTTAGGAGGGTCCATGTACTTGGACAGGAAAAATTTGCAACATTATTTTCATTATTTTATTTTACACATTTAAATACATTTTTCTGAGATGGGGTCTGTAACTTTTCTTAATCTCCCAAAGGGATCCATGGCATAAAAATGTTAAGAACCCACTCTAAACTGTCAGGCAGATCTTCCTTGTCCTCCTTGAAGACACTTCGTACCTTCTTGGTACTTATATATGATCCTACTTCATGAGTAGTATAAAGGAGCATATAAAGACCACACAAGCAATTTCCTATAGTTCAAAAGCAACAAAACAAGAAGAGCTGTTGGCCTTTGATTGCTAATAGCACCTTGAAGAATGTAACAAGGACTGCAAAAACGGCAAGAATATTGATCTGTTAATATCTATGGGAAATGCTTAGTAGGTACTGATGGATCTTCTTATAGTTTGGGTTTGTTCTTCAAATGTATCTTGCAAAAAGGGAAAGTGGGATGGGGTAAATATTATGAAAATGCTGAAATGCTTAAGCAAAATGAATTGGGTAAATTATGATGTCACAGGCTTTTGAAGAGCCTGTTTGGTGCAGTGGTTAAGGCTAGAAATGGGGAGACCATGAGTTCTAGTCCTGCTTTGGGCACGAAGCCAATTGGGTGACCTTGGGCCAGTCACTTCCTCGCAGCCCTAGGAAGAAGGAGACAATGGCAAACCACTTCCAAAATCTTGCCAATAAAACTGCAGGGACTTGTCCAGGCAGTCGCCAGGAGTCCACACTGACTTAAAGGCACCCCCCCCAAAAAAAAGAAAAAAAAGAAAAAAAGGAATAATCTATAAGGGAGTTGAAAGAAGTATTCCATTTATTAATTCTGTAACCAAAGGCACCAGGCTAGAAATTGGGAGACCGTGAGTTCTAGTCCTGCCTTCGGCATGAAGCCAGGTGGGTGACCTTGGGCCAGTCTCTCTCTCAGCCCTAGGAAGGAGGCCAGGGCAACCCACTTCTGAAAAGCCTTGCCAAGAAAACTGCAAGGACTAGTCCAGGCAGTTGCCAGCAGTCAAAAACTGACTTGGCACAAGAAAAAGAAAAAGAAAAAGAAAAAGAAAAAGAAAAAGAAAAGGAAAGGCTTTCGAAAAAAGAAAAAAAAATACATCACTGTGGTATAGAGCTGCTGCACAGAGCTACTGCAGGAAGCAAGCTGGAACAGTGTGATGAAGCAGCATTGTGTAGTTACGGTGCCCTGCCATTCTTGTACATGCTTTGCCACACGTGCACAAAAGAGGTGGAGCAAAAGCAGCAAAACCCTGCAGACACCCAAAGATTCTCTGCTGTAGCCCCCACCCTGTTGAGTAAACTTCTGATAGCAGTTAAACTGACCCCTCTAGGAAGGCCTTTCAGCAAATGGAATCATTTTTTTAAACTCTGATTTGGCCAGCTGTTGTAAGCATTGTTATTACTGTTTTTTTAAAAAAAAAATATTTAAAGCACTTTTATTATTTTTACAGGACATTTTATTCTACATTGTTATAAACCTTTTGGATTTTTTAAATATAGAAAGTGGTATAGACTTCTTTAAATAAATAATAGATTGCCAATTAACGTTCACTGAATTACACATATTTCATTGCATGAAGGATAGACAAAAAGGAAAAAGAGGGAGATGATCTATGCCCGCCCTTACAAAGGGAAACTAATAATTTAAAAAGTTTTTTAAAAATAATCTATGACTCATTTTGTGGCTAATGTTTTGCAGACAATACCAAGGAACATGTAAAAACAGATCCTTCTTGCAAAACCACAGGTTAGGACAAACAAATGGGGGCCAAGAGTTACTGGTTCTTCTTTATAATGTCAGTATTTTGTATCACCTTTTTCTGTCCTTCTTCTGTGGTCTCGTTCAAGAAGCTTTTTGTGCTACCATGGGGGTAAAACGGTTACGTAAGGTCTTATCAGCAGCTTCTCATGCTAAGTGTCAAATTGTTATGAAGAAAGTTAAGATGTTGCCGATAATCAGTACTGTTCATAAAGGGAATTACAAGGATTTTTTTTTTCAGAACAGAAAAGACAAGGAAAGGGCATTGATTTTACATGGCTGAGACAGGGTTAGAACGAGTTAAGTGGGATCATTGTTTCTCGGGCTGCTCTGGGCTCACACTTTCATAGCCCTGGCAAAGGCTGACTTTGTAATAAGTCTCACGTTACATATGGATTAGATTTGTAGAAATCCTGTAATTCAATAGGTACCTGGCTATTCTCTCCTGGCGTCAGCCTGCCTGTGCTGCTTTGCTGCACAGACATACCTGGCATTCCATCCATGCCTACTCACATGCTAAGTGGACTAGAGCTGGCCTACCAAAACATTGGAGCATTGTTGAGAAGGGCTGACCTCCTTGATAGACGAGCAAAGTGTGAAGTTAGTCTTGCAATGCCTTATTACCTTCCTATGAAGGATACGCACAGCTCATTGAAACCTCCCGAGCATGACAGCCAGGATGGAAATCGGATATCCAGGAGCATTTAAGGTGAGGAGATATTCTCTAGAAACAGATGACACCTCTGGCTTCATTCTTCAGGCCCTCTCCTTCCTCCTCCACACCCTGTTTTGAGCTGCAGTCAGGGAAAACACAAGCAAGCTTGGCTCAGGGGAGATCAGGACAACTCAAAATGGGTTGAGTTCTGGGATCGGTGCCAGCCATTATAAACAATTCTGCTTTACCACACACCTGTTATTTCACCATACACTTGACACGCTCTATAATTATTGGTTAAAAGAATAATGAGGACAGAACAACCATTTTGTATAGCTCTGGAAGCCGTTACAACAGACAATTTGCTTAATAAAACTTTTTTTTTTTTAGAGATGGCATGCTCACTTGCTTCTGTGAAAGGATGCTAATAATTCAGCTTCTGTCAGCTTAGAGACAAATGTTATTGATCTCAGGGATAGGCTTTACCTCTGTTATCTTAAATTTTGTAAAAGTTCAAACTCTTGGGTGTGAATAATGCAAATCATATTGGTTTGCTGAAACTTTTGATGACAATAAGCAAGGAGATACTGGGAGATCAAGCCCTTAAGCAGGAAAGTTGAATGCATGTGATTTTTGTATTCAAATATATGCACTCTTGGATAATGCAGTAAAGAAATTGGAGGTTTCAAGCAAACCTGGTGGGTTGCTACTGTGTTCCATTGAACACCCCCAAAGTGACTCACAGTCTTTGATTTATAGAAACCTAATAGCAGATTAACCTTTTTTAAAAAAGGCTATGGATAATGTATTTCTTTAAAAGCCATAAAGAAAAGAGAATTCAGAAATTTATACAAATGAGCCCATGTTCTAAAATATTTGCAGAAAGAGAGGAAGGAAGGAAGGAAGGAAGGAAGGAAGGAAGGAAGGAAGGAAGGAAGGAAGGAAGGAAGGAAGGAAGGAAGGAAGGAAGGAAGGAAGGAAGGAAGGAAATAGATTTATGCAAAACTTTGTTTCAATTTCAATTTGCTAGAACTTTAATCAAAGTTTTATTGGCTAGCTCCTAAAAAACACAAAGTGTTTAATGTGGTAACAGTTGGGATGGGGAAAAAAAATAAAAAATAATAGTGAATTTAGTGTTAAGGCTGGGAAATTATTGTTTAAATGGTTTTGGAGGGAATGTGTGATGAGTAGTGATCATTTCTTTTTTTAATCTAAACTATTTCTGAAGTCCTCTTCATGGATCACTGCCTTGTCGTGGCGAAGGGGCTTGCGTAACTCAGTGAAGCCATGAGCTATACCGTGCAGGGCCACCCAAGACGGACAGGTCATGACAGAGAGTTCTGACAAAATGTGGTCCATTGGAGAAGGAAATGGCAACCCACTCCAGTATCCTTGCCAAGAAAACCCCATGGACAATGTTAAAAGGCTAAAAGATATGATGCCGGAAGATGAGCCCCTCAGGTCGGAAGGTGTCCAATATGCTACTGGGGAAGAGCGGAGGGCAATTCCAAGTAGCTCCAGAAAGAGTGAAGCGGCTGGGCCAAAGCCGAAAGGACGTTCAGCTGTGGATGTATCTGGAAGCGAAAAGAAGGTCCGATGCTGTAAAGAACAATATTGTATAGGTACCTGGAATGTAAGATCTATGAACCAAGGCAAGCTGGATGTGGTCAAACATGAGATGAGAAGATTGAACATCGACATCTTGGGAATCAGCGAACTGAAATGGATGGGAATGGGTGAATTTAATTCGGGTGACCATTATATCTACTACTGTGGGCAAGAAACCCTTAGAAGAAATGGAGTTGCACTCATAGTCAATAAGAGAGTGGGAAAGGCAGTAATGGGGTACAACCTCAAAAACGACAGAATGATCTCAGTGCGTATCCAAGGCAAACCATTCAATATCACAGTCATCCAAGTCTATGCCCCAACCACTGATGCTGAAGAAGCTGAAGTTGACCGCTTCTATGAAGACCTACAACACCTTCTAGAACTAGCACCAAAAAAAGATGTCCTTTTCATCATAGGGGATTGGAATGCTAAAGTAGGAAGTCAAGGAGTAATCGGAATAACAGGCAAGTTTGGCCTTGGAGTACAAAATGAAGCAGGGCAAAGGCTAATAGAGTTCTGTCAAGAGAACAAGCTAGTCATAGCAAACACTCTTTTCCAACAACACAAGAGACGACTCTACACATGGACATCACCAGATGGTCAATACCGAAATCAGATTGATTATATACTTTGCAGCCAAAGATGGAGAAGCTCTATACAGACAGCAAAAACAAGACCAGGAGCTGACTGTGGCTCAGATCATGAGCTTCTTACTGCAAAATTTAGGCTTAAATTGAAGAATGTAGGGAAAACCACTAGACCACTCAGGTATGACTTAGATCATATTCCTTGTGAGTACACAGTGAAGGTGATGAATAGATTTAGAGGATTAGATTTGGTAGACAGAGTGCCTGAAGAACTATGGACGGAGGTCCGTAACATTGTACAGGAGGCAGCAACTAAAACCATCCCAAGGAAAAAGAAATGCAAGAAAGCAAAATGGCTGTCTGATGAGGCTTTACAAATAGCTGTGGAAAGAAGGAATGCAAAAAGCAAGGGTGAAAGGGAAAGATATAAGCAACTGAATGCAGATTTCCAGAGAATAGCAAGGAGAGATAAGAAGGCCTTCTTAAATGAACAATGCAAAGAAACTGAGGAAAACAATAGAATGGGGAAGACTAGAGATCTCTACAAGAAAATTGGAGATATGAAAGGAACGTTTAGTGCAAAGATGGGCATGATAAAGGACAAAAAAAGGCAGGGACCTAACAGAAGCAGAAGAGATTAAGAAGAGGTGGCAAGAATACACAGAAGAACTATACAAGAAAGATCTTAATGTCCCTGATGTCCACGCTGGTGTGATCACTGACCTTGAGCCAGACATCCTAGAGAGTGAAGTCAAGTGGGCCTTAGGAAGCATTGCTAACAACAAAGCTAGTGGAGATGACAGGATTCCAGCTGAGTTATTTAAAATACTAAAAGATGATGGTGTTAAAGTGCTGCACTCAATATGCCAGCAAGTTTGGAAAACGCAACAGTGGCCACGGGATTGGAAAAGGTCAGTTTATGTTCCAATTCCAAAGAAGGGCAACGCCAAAGAATGCTCAAACTATCGCACAATTGCACTCATTTCACATGCTAGCAAGGTTATACTCAAAATCCTACAAGCTAGGCTTCAGCAATACATGAACCGAGAACTACCGGATGTACAAGCTGGGTTTCGAAGAGGCAGAGGAACTAGAGATCAAATCGCCAACATTCGCTGGATCATGGAGAAAGCACGAGAGTTCCAGAAAAATATCTACTTCTGCTTCATTGACTATGCAAAAGCCTTTGATTGTGTGGATCACAACAAACTGTGGCAAATTCTTAAAGAGATGGGAGTACCAGACCACCTTACCTGTCTCCTGAGAAATCTGTATGCGGGCCAAGAAGCAACAGTCAGAACCGGTCATGGAACAACCGATTGGTTCAAAATAGGGAAAGGTGTACGACAAGGCTGTATACTGTCACCCTGCTTATTTAACCTATATGCAGAGTACATCATGAGAAATGCCAGGCTGGAAGAATCACAAGCCGGAATTAAGATTGCAGGGAGAATCATCAACAACCTCAGATATGCGGATGATACCACCCTAATGGCAGAAAGTGAAGAAGAACTAAAGAGCCTCTTGATGAGGGTGAAAGAGGAGAGTGCAAAAGCTGGCTTGAAACTCAACATTAAAAAAACTAAGATCATGGCATCTGGACCCATCAATTCCTGGCAAATAGAAGGGGTAGAAATGGAAGCAGTAACAGACTTCATTTATTTGGGCTCCAAGATCACCGCAGACGGAGACTGTAGCCATGAAATTAAAAGACGCTTGCTCCTTGGGAGGAAAGCTATGGCAAACCTAGATAGCATATTAAAAAGCAGAGACATCACCTTGCCGACAAAGATCCGCATAGTCAAAGCTATGGTTTTTCCAGTAGTAATGTATGGCTGTGAGAGCTGGACCATAAAAAAGGCCGAGTGCCGAAGAATTGATGCCTTTGAACTGTGGTGCTGGAGAAGACTCTTGAGAGTCCCCTGGACTGCTAGGAGGTCAAACCAGTCAATCTTAAAGGAAATCAACCCTGATTGCTCATTGGAAGGATCGATAATGAAGCTCAAGCTCAGATATTTTGGTCATCTAATGCGAAGAGAGATGTCTTTGGAGAAGACCCTGATGCTGGGAAAGATTGAAGGCAAAAGGAGAAGAGGACGGCAGAGGATGAGATGGTTAGATAGCATCACTGAAGCAATGAGCATGAAACTGAGCAAACTCAGGGAGGCAGTGAAGGACAGGAAGGCCTGGCGCAATATGGTTCATGGGGTCACGAAGAGTCGGACACGACTTAACGACTAAACAACAACAATTTCTGAAGTGTTTTTGCTACCTCAGGTGAGGTCTACTATAATGCCCCCTGATGGCTCTGGAATATTTATTTTTCGCTGCATGGCCGAAGTGGGACACTGCCAGGGCCAATACAGTTTGCTCTGTTCACCATGGCTTTTTCTTTAGCTTGAACATTTTATAATTGGGGCATTTATGTGTTTGTTTTTTAACCATGTGCTCAAAAAAGGATACATAGTGGTCTCAAGTTTCCCCGCTATCTTTTTTTAAAATTCACTTATATTAATTGTTTTTTTTAAAAAAGAGAAAACAAACAAGCAAAGGGGAAAAAAATTAATGCAAAGATATAGTATCAGTAAGGCAACAAAGACATTACCAAGGTTGTACACTGAGTGCTCGGTATATTGTTGATGGAAAATTAACCATAAAAAACAGAATACATTAAGTTATTTTTACAATAAGCAAAAGGGTTCTAGAAATCGTTTTGAATCTCTGAGTTGAGTGCCAAAGTCTCCACTATGTTTTTTATTTATTTTTTATTTAAGGATACATACAAACAAAAAGGTAGAAAATAGAAAAACTACTAAAAACATTACAGGTTAATGTAAAATGTAAAATGTTTAGTTATTAACTTCCCTTTTGTTGTACTCCAGCTGATATGAAATATTTATAAACATTTAAAATGCTCGTTGTGTTTTTGATTTCAGTTCTTTAGTTAACTTCTTTTTTCCCCTTGAAAACTGTGCTTAAAGTTGCCTTGTTATAATTATTTTACAATAATTGGACCCAAGCCTGGACCCAAGCCCCTGCAGTTTTCTTGGGAGATTTCTGAAGTGACTTGCCACTGGGACTGAGAGAGAGGGACTGGCCCAAGGTCACCCAGTTGGCTTTGTGCCTTGCTGGGCCTAGAGCTCGCCTTCTCCCGGTTTCTAGGCTGCTGCTTTAACCACTACACCACACTGGCTCTCTCTTGCTGCATAATCCAGTAAGTACCGTATTTTTCCGACAATAAGACGCCCCCATGTACAAGACGACCCCCACTTTTCCAGCCCAAAATTAAAAAATCAATATTTTAAAGATAGTGCAGAACACATTTTTATTTAGTAATTAGTTAACATTGACCTGATACACTCGTTGGGAGGAGGTCCAAACCGTCTCTCTGCAGCTCTATTTCCAGGCTCTTTTGCTTAACTGATTACATTCAAGCACGAGTGAAACTGCCGACAGCTTGTCTCTGCAAACAGACTTCCTCTAATTGGTTTGTTCAGCATCAGCTGATGTCAGTTACATCAGGCTCGTGATTGGAGGAAGTCTGTTTGGGAGACAAGCAATTTCACTCGTGATTGGAGGCTAGCAATAGGAGGAAGCCTCTCTGCAGAAACAAAGTATGGGCAGTTTTGCAGCCGCGCGATTCTCGGCTGACTTCCTTGAATAAGACGCCCTTCAGTTTTTAGGGTAAGGATTTTAGAAAAAAAGTATCGTCTTATAGTCGGAAAAATACGGTAATATATCTGGAAGCCATTCTTGCTTAAATTTGGTTAAACTTCTATTGTGAATATATGCTGTTAATCACTGCATATTCTCCAGGTTTAAGTGCCCAGTCTAATATGGCCAGTAACATCTCTCTTTTCCAGTGTGGTGTTTGATTTATTCTTATGGCCATGAACATGTATCTTAACAAATTGTAATAATTTTTGTTAATATGCCTTTGAATTATACCTGGTTAAAAAAAATATTTTCCCCACAATTTTGTGAAGTAGGTTGGTCTGAGAGACAGTGATTAGTCCAAAGTTATTTGGTAAGCTTCCATGGCTGAAGGTGGACTAGAATGTGGGTCTTCTCAGTCCTACTTCAACACATTAGCCATTATACCACACAAGATCATGGCTCTCCAGTGGCTTAGCATATATTATAAGGCTGCCAGTCAATTAACCTTGACTGCCCAGGCACTTAACCTTCATATTCAAGAATCTGCTGATACCAGAAGCTCACAGACTAAACATGACTAGAACTAGAACCTTAAATCCATGTTCTAAAAGAGCTCCACCACTACTGATTCTTCCCCACAATATTTATTATTTATGTTTAAATAGTAGAAATATATTGAACTTGAGTTTAGTATGCTGTAAATGAAGAACTGGCTCCAGCACCATCTCGATTTGCCAAGGAAAGCTCCAGAAGCATTTTTAAAAAAGAAAAGTAGTGAGCAGTTGTGGCCAAGAGCTTCATTTTGAAGAATGCTGAACTAACCAAAGGAAAAAAGCAAAGGTAAACCAGGCATGGTGGAAAGCATCCAAAATGTTAAAGAGGAATATTTTTGGAGACTAGGGTAGATGGCAAGGTTTTCTCGGCTGCATATGCATGTTAAATTTGCTTAGTTCAGTGTTTTTCAAACTTGGCAAGGTTAGCCGCCCAGAGTCCCCCGTTGTGGGGAGATGGGCTGGGACAAGTCAAAATAATAATAATAAGAAGAAGAAGAAGAGTGGATTTCAACTCCCAGAATTCCTCAGCCAGCATGGGAATGCTGGGAGTTGAAGTCCACACATCTTAACCTTGCCAAATTTGAAAAACAGTGGTTTGGTTTGTGTTTGTCAGTTTGTGTGTTTGTTAGTCGCTTGCTTATTTGTCAGATAGGTCTATATGCATGTCTTAGCTAGTTTCCTATTTGGTGAGAGAAATTTGCCTGTTTTTTTCTTTTTGGTTTGGAGCTTAAATGTGTGTGTACCAATGTATTTGATCTCAAGAAAACTAGTTTAATTAAACAGTTTTTTTTTTTAAATGGGCTTTGGGGGAAAAAAAAATGATTTGGGACTCAAATAGCTTCCTCCTCCTTGTGGTCAATTTCTTGGCCAAGTTACTTCCTAGTGAGATGGGTGGTGACCAGATTTGAAATACATATATATATGTATGTATGTAGGTTTGTGTGTGCGTGCGTGCATGTGTGTATGTATGTATATATATATATATATACACACACACACACACACATACATACATACATACATAGATACTTATTTCTGAGCCATATCAATCAGCAATTGCCACAGTGAATGAAAGAGTCATATTGCAAAAGACTCTTAAAGCTTAAAATAATACAAATATTTGATTTGTTTGAAACAGAATACCAAAAGAGGAATCCTGCATTATTTTCATATTTCAAAACCATTCAAAATATCAAATCATGAAGTCATCTCCCTTCTTTCTGGGAAGATGGGAAGACAGCAATCCCCTAAAGTTTTGCTGAAAGTTTGAATTATCAAATTTTCAATCTGTTGAATTTTTCAAGTAGTTTAAATTTATTAGTGCA
Source organism: Python bivittatus (assembly GCF_059951505.1). NCBI lineage: Eukaryota > Metazoa > Chordata > Lepidosauria > Squamata > Pythonidae > Python > Python bivittatus. The sequence goes on from NW_028277097.1 coordinate 4,504,112, forward strand.
GACTCCAAAACTTTTTGGCATCATACCTTCTTTTTGATATTTTTAAAAATCTTCACACCTCCCTACCCAAATGTCTGGTAAATCTATCTGCCATTTTGCATATGACCATCTTTCCGGGGATCTGCCACCAATCTTCCCATTAGTCTATCCACACACAATATTCCTATCACATATCCACACACTCCAGTTTTTCCACTGCATGACCAATGATCTTTGCAGCCCTTGCTTCTGTCCCTCCCTCAGCCCACGAATCCCCACCAATCTTCCTAGTTCCTTTTATCTTCATTTAAAATTATTTCTATTTTTAACCTGATAACATTTCTAAGAAGTCCACATCCTCCTGCCTTGGTATTTCTTCGTATTCCCCTGAGGGATGCACTGTCCAGCTTGGGAATGCTTGAAAACCTTGGGTTAGATTCATGGCCATACCCATAATGGGAGTACATATGAGATTTAAATTAATGTATTCTATGATGGGAGGAATCAGGCATGCATGTGGGGCATCAATTCATGAAATGGATTACAAATTCAGGAAAACAAAAGCTTGCTCAGTTTGAACCAGTAGATTGGGGAGGGGGCCATTGAATGTGCTTCTGTCCAAGTGCTGTGTGGTTCAAGTCTGTATGAGTTACAATTCTGGGAATGCTCAACTGGCAAGATAGTGCCAACATTGTCTGAAAAATGGAAGTTGAATGACCATTGTAATAAGTAACTTAATTTTTAATTCAGAAACAAAATCGTTACTTAACTACTACAATTATGAAAAATATGAGAGATTTGTAGACTTTGTTCAGATCTCCAACATGAATAATCAGCTGCCCCTTCTCATAGCCCATTGTAGAAGGGGAGGAGAGAGCAAGAACGTGTGGCAGCAAACATGTTTTGGAGTGATCAAGTCATCCCAGAGCTTTCTTGGCCTAATGTGGATCCTAAAAAGCTAAAGTGAAATGAAACTTGCAAGATTTTAATTTTTAATTTTAGTTTAAGATTTTAATTTTTAAAACCTAAGTCATAGGTTATAATAATTCATCAAATACGAGCATAAACACACAGTCTAAATCAATCCAACTAGTTGAAACCAAATATCTGGTTTTGTCCACAGATTTTGATTTTAACTAATGATCAGTCAAATGTTTCACTGGCTCCCTGGAGTGCCCAGAACAGGATAGTGGTAATTAGTAACTAAGAATTGCAACTTGAAGCCAGAGTCCTGCAATAACAGTGCAATGAAAAGAAAAAATATTAAGAATACCAGCATTGATTCTCCATCTCCTTACTGTTTATCCATGCATATTTATTGCTTAAATTTACCTTATTTAAGATGATGGAAAGTCCATTATTATGATTCATCTTCCTAGCAGCATTAAGCCAGTATTTTTATCCCAAGTGTCTTTTGAATAGTGACTCTCCTTTGAAGAGCTAAACTCATGGCTAGTTCCACTAAGCAAAGGGATGGCAGAAAAAGAGAAAAGAGGGCTGAGCCTACCTACTCTTTTTGCTAAACCCACCCACAGCTAGCTTCTGCTCACCTACTCCTTGCGTGTGGTTGACAGATGCCTCCCAAAAGTCTGAGGTTCTTCCCCCAATAATATTTTGTATTTCTGGGTAATAGTTATACTTGATTTTAAATATCACCTAATTTGATTCAACAGTGTGTTCAGATTTGCTTTCATTGTGCTATGTTTGATTACTGAAAGCTTTGGAGAACGGACTATCTATCTATCTATCTAAATGTGTGTGTCAGTGTGTGTGTGACGTTGGCTCCTTAGTTCAGTTACACAGTTTGTATGGCATTTATTCACACCAAACAAATTGTAGAGACCCCGTGAGATTGAAGAACCTTGAGTATGCGCAGGTGATATCATATTTCTTATCCCTGGTATGGCTACAAATTGGAATAAATAGGAACTCACATTGATATGAAACATTAAATGGGCCCCAAACATGACATTTTCAAAGTGTGTATGTATGCGTGTACCGATAATGTTCTTATTTTAAAAAATGTATATCATTCAGGTAAGCTTCAAATATAACATTTTGACATCCCCAAGGAAAATGAACTGTCAAGAGTCTTTTCTATAATATTTAGTGAATCCCTTCTTTTGAAAAGAGGGTAGCACTTACGCTGTTTTCTTGATAAGAAAATTTCCTGAATGTTCTGCATTTCTGCAAAGGCTGATGAACAGCTACTTTCCCTTCAGTATTCTGCAGAACTACATTCAATTATAGGCACATCTGATTTCTTTTAAGCAGGGAGAAAAAATGAAAGGCAAAAATTATGTTTTCACAGGAAATATTTTTCCAAGGTTGAATAGCAACCTCTGCCCCTCTCAAATATGAGGAATTACTCTCCAGTGGTGTGCCAAATTACTTGATAACTACTTAGGCAATGGGCTATACACAAATTCTTTATAGGGAGCCCACAATAACCTTGACAGATACTTCCCTATCTCTAATTTATAGAGCCAACATTTTTAGTAGCACTTACAATCCTTCCCACCCACCCACCCCCAATTGCTAATGAAGTCTGTTATGAAACCAGGAATTCACTGATAGCTTTCCCATCTTATGAGCTGCTTTTCTGGCAAAAGTTGTCTTTGAAACTTTTGGATCTCAGGTTTCTAAATTCTGAGCCAAACAGTAGCAGGTATAAACACACACACACACACACACACACACACACACACCACATTCTCTGAGCCTGGCCACAAATCCTGCTTTATAGGACACATTCTATAATAGAAATAATGCCTATTTGAAGGCACCTCCAATCTATTCCAAGTACAATTGGGCAGCAATGTCTTCTCAAAAATCTCCACCAAATTTGGGGCCAGAAAAATTGGGTGGACAAATTCTCCAGGGATGGTAAAGTGTTCTAACAGATCTGATGGTGAAAAAATCAGGAAGTTTTCTCTTTCTGGCTAGTTTCAGCTGTGCCAATCCTTGAACAATCCTCTGGAGGGAAATCTTCCTGACTTGAAGGACTATTCAAATCAAGGGTGGGTTAGAGATGCAAAAGAATGGAAAACAAGGTCTTAACAGGGTTACCCTACCATAAGGTATAATGAAGAAGCTGTTGTGAAACAGGAGAAGTGGTAAAATATGGCCATGTCCAAGCTGTTAATTTCTCTAACCCCATGTGAAGATAAACCATTTCATTGCATATGAGATTCACAGCCTTCTATCCAGACCAGACCAGGTTTCTAAATTTTGGGCATTAAAAGGTTTGGACCGTGCAATTTGTCCTCCTCTTCTTCTAATTTTAATTTCTTCTTTCAATATAAAGAAAGGTATGACAATGGATATGTTCAATTTCAGAACACAGAGGGCAGGTGCTTACACTAAGAGTGAACAAAAGGTACTTTTCTACTTAAAGTATTATGAAAAAATAACAGTAAGCATCACTCTGAGTGCAATCTTTATTACCCACTCTGTAAGTCTGTTGCTTAGGAGGAGTCAAAGAAGTTTGTCTTTTGATCTGCGTTTCTGTTTGGAATAGTGTGCTAGAACTGGGCATTGTAGTTGTTGTTAGTCTACATTCTTATTTGGGTTGCTACTTGAAAATGTTTGTAAAATCCTTTAACTCTATTGAGCCTGCTTTATTTCTAAAGCTGAGTCAAGTTTGGCAAGTTCTTAAGTCACTAGTTTCAGTCCGCTTATTCAGATACTGTGGTAACATTAAACAGATGCTCAATAATGGAGTGACTGAGGGCAAATTGAAATGCAGGAGAATGAAGCTCCTTATCGTGGGCTTGTTTTGATAGAATATCCCCCTTAAAATTACTTGGAAGCCTTCTACATATGAAAAGGATAATTAGCCCTGCATCTCTGGCATGCATTGCCCAGAATACTAAGTTAGCTCAGTTGTGATGATGGTAGCGGCTGAAGAGGAAGAGATGGGAGAATTGGTTGATCCCATTTAACTTTCAAAAATTATTGTTTTTATAATGGGCTGATATGCAGAAACCTTAAGGGGCTAATGTATGCCAATCTATAGCCACTGTTTATGTTTGCATTCTTTCAGCTCCTTATTATCTCAGATTAGGTGGCTCGTTTTTAAAAAAGAGTGCAATAGGACAGTACTTGAGTAAGCAGAGTTTAGAAATGTAGGTCAAGGAAGGAAATGGAATTTAGGGCAATCCTACATTTCCGTGCTTTCTACATGGTGTTCTGGTGAACCTGCCCCAGTCAGAGGCAGTAATGGAAGGCAGATGAAGGATGGCTTGCCAACCACCACTGAGCTTCCCTGGGAAATGCTAAGTGTGTTCCAAGACGCATATTTCCTTGCACACAGCAATAATGTGACCTAGCCACTCTGCCTGGCCTGAATTTACTGTCATTTTTAGAATGAGCAGAATATTCACTATAATGCACCAAACTCCTTGATAGAGGAGCTGAATGAAAGAAAACAAGTCTCCTGGAGCAAGCCTATACATATATTTTTGTCATAAAAATAAGTGCTGTTGTTGTATATCTGGACTCTCACGCTCTTGGCCAAAGTGTGCAACTCACATTCCTTCTGCCTTGAAATAGATTTATATGCCGTGAACACACACGTGCACAGTGCTATCAAGAGATAATGAGTTAAGACATGTATATTTTGTCCTAATTAATATTCTGTCAATAAGTTAGATAAGAAACTTCTAAGAATGAATGCTTCCCTGCACTCCATCTAACATTGCCAGTGAATTTTCTCTGACTCACTTCATTAATCCAGTCAGCACAATGGATCGGGTAGGAGATGTGTCTGAATAAATCACTCTCAAGTGCAGCGAGGAGGAGTAGCTAATTAATCAGCATTGTCACGATGTTTGACTTGTTGCTGCCTTACTGTGTATGGGATGAGGAATCAGTGTATTTAACCTGCATGCACCCTTAAACCGATCTTCACTTGTAAAGTAAAGTTTAACCCTTGTGGGAACAGCTTTGGATATTTTTGCTTCTTTTTGGGGAAGTGGGTGGGAAAGACAAAACTTCACTAGCAATTACGTTGTTGTGGTTGTTTTAACTCCATCTAAGTGAATAGGATTTTCCCAAGGATGTATCAATGGAAACAACGCCACTGCAGCTTGCTCTAAAAAATACTTACAGCTCAGTATTGTTAGGGATGGGTGGGAGACATGTTCACCCATCCTTAATCATTTGCTGTTATGCAAATTGACTGAATTCACCCCACCCAAATCTATTGTGAATCAGCATGTGTGCACATACCCAAACCTGCCTTTCCCAGAATTTTGTGACGTGGTTTGCAGCTCAAAATATACAAACAGTGGGTCTTAGGAATAGTTATATACAAACCTGTGCGTATTAGTACACATAAAATGATCTTTGTATCAGGAAAAGCCTTAAAATGAGTGGGTCCAGTTTTTTTAAAAAAAATTGCATGTATTAGAAGAAATGAACAACAGTGTAAGCGTGTTTTTGTGCTGATTTTGATTTTTTGTCTTTTTTTCTTCTTGCGTGAATTTGTAATATGTTGTGGAAAGAGAATCAAGTCAGTGTTTGGGTCTGTAAAAAGAAACATCGAGATAAAGTGGTTATAAAACTCTCCTCCAGGGTGGGTAGATAGGTGGGAGGGTATGAGAGGGTCCCACACACTGCCTTGTTTAGGCTGTTTGTTCCCTTGAAGGCACCAGTTACTTCAGGACCAAACTGCTTTTTAATCTGCCATTTTGAAATGGACTTTGTTTTCATGTCTCTATTCTCGCTGATTTATGGTTTTGGTTTCATGGAAGTTTGTTTTATAGTTGAGTCTCTTTAATGATTTAAAAACATTAAAGATTAAAGATTTTTAAATGGTTTTCCGCACTACTCTGAGCCTCTTTTGGAGAAAACATGCTTTTGCAGTCAGATAAATATAGTATTTCCTAAACCCAATGTGCACCTATTCTGAAGCAAGCTCTGATGAATTTTATTAGATTTGTTCTTCAGTAAGCTTGTATATCTGCAGCCTCAAAAGGCTTTTGTAGTTCAGTTGGAATAACTCCAACCATTTCATAATTTTATTTTGGTTACATTCACATTGATTTCATGGCTTCCACTGTAGAATATGTGCTGGCCTGCCAATTATGAGATCTTGTAAGAAAGTTTATACCTCAGTTTAGGAAGCAAGGATAAATCAATCTGTTTCTGAGGTGTCATTTTTCTATGCATTCATTTTTAATTCTATTCCTTCCTGCCTTGCATAAATTTGCTTGTCAAAACAAAACAAACAAACAACGAGTTTAGCCTTTAATAAGGCAAGAAAGAGTGGATGTAGTGTCATGGCCAAGTGCTGGATTTGGAATGGGAACCCTCACATTCATGTCATCTCTTGACTCTAAATCATACTGGTCATTTTGGGACCAGTCAATTATTTCAGACCAACCTCCCTCATAAGGTTGTTGTCATAGGAAATAAAATAAAGTCTACCATATAAGCCACCTTAAGTCCTCAGAGAAAATGTAGTATATACATGCAATGAACAGATACAAATTATTTTAATATTTATTGTGGGGAAAAAGAGACATCAAGACATATATCTAAACATATTTTATCTAAAGATGCACTATTGCAATACATATGCAACATTTTTCTGTGAGGTGAGGCAGGACACAGACTTTGTAGAAGTACATCATCTAACCCAATTTCTCAGTCTTGATGACTTGAAGATGCGTGGACTTCAAGTCGCAAGGTTGAGAAACACTGATCTCCACAATGCCTCTTCTGATCCACATAGATTCAGAATTGGCTGATATACATGAGAATTTCCTAAGCATTCCTGATTCTCCAAGATTCCCTAGAGGTATCACATATTGACGCGTATGCAAGTCCAAGATTAAATTCACAGAACTGCAGTTTCTGTTAAGATTCTTGTCTAAGATTCTGCCTACTGCTTTCAGTTACTAGCTTAAATATACAGTTGTGCAGTTTAATTCTAGAAAGATCTTCAGATCATGCAGGGGAATGAACATAGCCCCAGTTTGCAAATCTGTAAAGCAAGAATATATTTTTTCCAAGAATTCTGTGGCAGCTGCAGAGGGCAGCCACACAGCCTCAGAAAAGAAAAAGATGCAGCTGCTTTAAAGGCTTGTAGACAAGTGCAACACTTATGTCCTGTATACAGGATACTTCAAAACACCCTCTTGGAATGAGGTCTTAAGCACTGCAGACCCATTAAATAGCATTACTATAGAGCAAATGGTGTGACAAACTTATTTTCATTGGGGGCAGTTAGTTACCACCAGGCTACTTACCTGGTAAGAAGAGATGGACTCCTTTATGCTGGTCTATGACTGTAATAAAGATTTGATTTGAGGTGGACACCAGAAAAGTGGCTTTTTTCTGCTTTATTTATAACTTGGGAGTTAAAGGTAGAAACGAGAGTGGTTCATTTCCCTGGGGCAATAGTTCTGCTTATTTATTTATTTATTTATTTATTTATACATTATAAAAAGTCATGCTGACAACATTCCTTGTTCCAGCGCTGAATTATATTGGTACTATCTGCTCATTTTTTTTGAGGATTTGGGTTAAAGTTTAGGGTGATTTTAAAGGGAGGATTAGGCATGGTTGACATTCCAGAGCTCCTCTGTGCTGGAGAGAGAAAGAGGTTGCTGGAGTGGCGAATATAAAGAAACCATTAACTTTTACACAGTAAAACATATGTAGTGTTTAGGAAACTATCCTCCAATTGCTTTCTTGCTATTTGTCTTAAGTAATTCATCATTTAAATCTCTCTTCTCTTCCCCCATAAAAGAAGTGTCTGGTTTTCTACCTCATCCTCATGTTGCTTTAGACTCTCTTTAACTGGTGATTTTGATATATATATATTGTTCCAAGATGGTAGAAGTGGCTGGTATGGCTTCTCCTGTTACACCAGTGTTTCTTTAAGATGAGTGGACTTCAACTCCCAGAATTCCCCAGCCAGCCATGCTGGCTGGGGAATTCTGGAAGTTCAAGTCTACTTGTCTTAAAGTTGCCAAGATTGAGAAACACTGTGTTACACGTCTCTCCAGCACTCTACTGTCTCTCTGGCTTCATCCACTTCCTTAACTGAAAAGGTGCCGTGAAAGTGGTGAAAAACAGTACAAACACAGAAGACATCTTAGCACAGCACAAATTTTAATACATGTTGACACTCACATGTGACAGGGATCAATAAACATTTATTCATACAGCATCTCTCTCTCTCTCTCCTGCCTGATTTCACTTATGGATCTGAAAGTGGTGTACACATGGTGTCCCATTCAGGACTGTCTAGTCCATGTTTGGTTAGTTTCGATAGGACGGGTATTTTCTATGTCTCCAAACGAATACAGTGCAAGACCAGCATTTTTCCAATCATTCCCACTGTTAGAGGGAAGAACAGTTACTTTCAGCATTTCTTTCAAAGGAGAATAAGAGTGGGTTTCTTGTACTAAGTCTAGCTATGAGACAGGCGAGGGGTTGTGTGAATTACACTGTCTGTTACTGTACAATTAGGTCTTCACTGTAGCTTGTTTTCCCAAAATCAAGTAAATCAAAGCACAGCGAGGGCCCTCCTTCTCTGGGGATTCTTTTTTTCCAATCAGGAAAAAAAGCAGCCAGGGAGGCTGCAGAATGAGAAGAAATGTGGAATAAAAACAAACAACCCTCCCCAAAACAAAACAACCAGCATTCACTGCTAGCCTGCAATAATAAAATAAGATTAAAAGTATCACTAAAATACACTTTAAAGCATCCTGAGAATATCATTTAAAAAAAAAAGAAAAGAAAAAAAAGCAGAGGTGGTTTCCCCCACCAGCTCCTTTCCCCCTTCCTCCAACTTAAAAGAAATAATTAGGCCGATTTCAGTGCAATATTATCTCAAACCAAGAAGAAAAGACAGAGTTTTAACTTTCATTAACTAAAGAAGATTAGAACCTGCAACTTGCATGAATAACAGAGTGGAGACAGAAATGGTATTATACATACATACGTACATACATACACACCCAAGCAGAATGGTGCATGGGAAGATCCATATTGCAAGGTGAATGAATGTGCTGTCATTTACCTTCCCTACCCACTTTGCCTGGAGACATGGGATCAGGTTCGGCCACCACCAGCTGTAATACTCCGAGTACAAAACGGGAGATGCCCGCATTAGTGCTCAGCCCCCAGACCTGGAATCCATATCAGTCGTCTGTTCTCTGCTGCAGCACAGCCAGGGTTCCAGTGCTAAGTAGAGCCACAGATTGCTTGAGCAGAAGGAACAAACCCCCAGAGAAGCAGCAGTGACAGTGATTCGAGATGTGAATGTGAAGGTTCCTCCACTTGCACTCCTGGCTTTGTCTGGTATCACCGATGATATTGATGACAATTAGCGGAGAGAGTTTAGGAGCAAAGTGAAGGGAAAGGCCCATCTGTTATGTTATCCATTATCTGCATATGGCCTTAGGCAAGTGAAGCACGGTGTCACCTTTTACTACGAGTTGAATAGACGTTGCATCGTTGCATGCTGCAATGTTCTAAGCAAAATAAGTATTTCTTTCTGGTCTTTTTTTTTTCTCTCTCTCTCTTTTGCAAGTATATTATTATTAGGGGTCTGCAAAACTGTGATTGAAAGATTCAGTCTGAAGGTCATTCTTTCACATTTAGAAATCAAGTTGATTTTCCAGATAAAATCACAGAGTTGAGTCAATGCATTGAATTGAACCGGTCAACTTCCAGTAAATTTAGATTGATTTGGAATACTTTGGCACACGTGGGCATGCACTTTTAGAGTCTGAATTGATTCTAATCAGGTTGGATTTGATGTAGCAATTTGATTCTGTTCCACTCAACAAATCTATTCAGCTTTTCAAGTCAAATTGGTGGTTCAAATAAAATTGACTGTACAGTTTAAATCAATAGTTCAAACTGGATCAGACTGATTCCACAGTTTTTGTTACACTGACCTACACACAGGAATTCACTAAGTACTGCAAGGAACATCTTGTTTTCCATATTTGCTTTTACCAAGGACAAAATCAAATGCAGGTTCAGGCAGAGTAGAAGCAAATTGTTAAGATGAGTAGGCAAGGAAAACAGTAATAGAAGCAAAGTTAAAATAAAACAGAAAAGTGCATGCATGTATGTATGAGGGGAAAAGAAAGAAATGGTTCTCTATAACTTTTGCCAACAAAAACAGGCTATTGTTTCTTCTATAACTTCACTACCTCCATAAAACTGAAACAAGTTTTTACATCTGATGGGGTCAATAAGGAACCAATAAACTAAATTCTTATTTCATTTGGTAGTGTAACCTGGAAACATTTTGGAGTAATATATGGCTTTAGTAAGTCCATCCATCCATATTCACTTTTTCCCCTTTAAAGTCAGAGTTATAGCACTGGAGACCTCTGTTTCTATTTCCTTCATCTTTGTACAGAGCCATGATATTTTTATTTATTTATTATCTGAAATATGGCTGTACCAGTTTTCTGATGGAAAATGTTCAGAGTAGCTAACAGGAATAGATAAAGATGGTAGATGATGATGGATGGATGAATGGATGGATAGATAGATAGATATAGATAGGCCATGATTATGAACATCAATAATCAGCTTATATCAACTCACTAAAAATGACAGCAGAAAAGCTAACCTTTGTCTGACTCTTGAAAACTGAAAGAGTTTCAGATAGGCTTCAGGCAGAAATAGATCCTGTGGTATAGTAGCAGCCAGGAAAAAAAAAAAATCCTGCATCCGTCTGATTATCAGACAAGACCCTATCCATGTAGTTATCAGTTTGGTTTGGCGAGTGAAATCTTAATCTCTAACAGTACTAGGGCTGGACAGTATCTTATGAGACAATAGGTGGTTTCTTGGCTACCTCAGTCTTAAATCAGTTAAGATTATTATTAACACTTTGAATTGTACTTGGAAATGAATTAGTAACCAATAACGTCATAAAGTAAAACAAAAAGGATGTATGTGTTCTGTTCTCTTTGGTATTTATTTACTCAGTGTTTTAGATTTATAATCCTCCTTTGTTGCAACAGCTCAAGATGGGTTTATAATACTCATGTCTCCGATTTTCTCTCTCCCCTCCAAACCTTTGTGAGACAAGTTATTTTTTTCTGCAATGTATCTACCATTTCAATCCTCATGAACTCCAGGCAAATGACAGATATTAAAATAGCAGTAATAAAATTATATTTTAAAATTTCATTAGCAAATTGGTAATGGTTAATATCATACCTCTATATCTGTATCAACTATATCATTTATGTCTATGTCTGTATCTACAGTATATCTGTATCTAGACACACATACAGAGGAATCTGTGGCTCTCCACAATTCAAAATCATCTTGGAAGTTTGGAGAAATGGGCTGAAAGTGACAGAATGAAATTTAGCAGAGAGAAATGCAAAGTTCTTCGGTTAGGAAACAAAAATTAAATGCAGAGGTATAGATGGGCAATATCTGGCTAAGCAACAGTATTTATGAAAAAAAAACTTGGAATAGGAGTTGATTGCAAACTGAATAGATGTCTGCTGTGTGATGTGGCTGAAAAAAAGAGAAAAAACTAATGTAGTTTTAGGCTACATCAACAAACTATAGAAGGTGATGGTTCAATTTTATTCTCCATGGTCAGACACTGTCCCCCACCCCAATATTTTATTGATTTCTGGATACCACACTTTAAGAAGGATTCAGACAAATTGGAACAGAGAAAAGTTACAAGGATTATCAGAGGACTAAAAACTAAGTCCCATTAAGAGGGACTGGGGCTAACATTCTCCAAATACACAAAAGGATGTCACACAAGAGTTTGAGACTTGATCTCCATTGTTCCATACTGTGGGCCATGAAATAATGGATTTTACTACAGGGAGGAATATGATTTCAACTGAAAGTTAGAAAAAAAGAATTCCTTACAGTAAGAGCAATTCAATAGTATAACCAATTACCCAGACAGACTATGGGCTTCTCTTCACCAGATGTGTTCCAGCAGAGACTTAGACAGCAATCTCTTAAAGATTTTTAAATTTGGGTTCCTGAACTGATGGGGTGGGAGAGGAATACTTTCCTTATCTTAAATTGTCCCTTACAACTCAACAATGCTATGATCACTTAATCATTAAAGTCAAATGCCATAGACTAACATTTTCTTTTGTCTTAAAAGCAACGCTTTTCTTCCCAATAAAGAATATAGCCCCATTGGTATTTATGACCAACTGGATGTTACCTAGAGTTAATACATAAATATGGATCAGCCAGACATTACATTTATTTAAACCACATTTAGGTCAGAGCTCTTAGGATTTATATAATGATATCAGATTAGGAAAAAATTGGTAGACAGAAATGATGTAGACTGCAACTTCAATTCAGTCATAGTATTGGATTGGTTGCCAATGAGTAACTGTCATATAGATTAGCAATATGCCAGTAGACTCCATATGTGGGGTCTCCATATGGGGTCTCCAAACAGCCAGTAGACTCCATAGGGTTCCCCAAATTATCTTTTTTCAACTCCAAAGACCCCAGAAATTGTACCATCAAATGCTCTTAAGAACATTGGGGTGATTTTCCTCCATTCTAGAGTGGGAGGGGAAAAAAACCCAGGAAATTTAACCGTATCAGCATATAGAATATTACTTACTGTACATTTGTGTTACACTAAGTCTCTGTTTTTATGTGAAAGAGTTTGTTATGAAGCTGGATGGCAAGAGATCTTCCTTTTTAGCACACTGAAGCATTCTTATCCTAAAAAGCAAAGTATCCATTTACAAACAAGGATCAATTTTCCATTTATCTTTTACTATCACTGAACAGGGATGAGCTGGTACCCTTTCTACTAGCAAGAGACTTTATTATTTGGTAGATTCATTGGATGAACTCCTTGAATAGCCAGAGGCAAGAGTGTCTTTTAGCAGGCTGGAAAAAATATGTTGGTTTCTTAGAAGGTTATACATGGATATATTTTTTTCATAGTAAAGAAATGGGTATGAACAAAATTCACTGCCACGGCTGCTTTCATCACTATCTCAAATGAAGCAAAGCAGAGCCGGGCATACAACATACAGTTTGACCAGGAGTGCTTCAACTTTTGCATACAACAATATTAAAATATTGTTTTACACTATTTACACATCACACTGGCAACAAAGGTATGCAACGTCAAGGCCACAGTTTTCCTAGCTGTAACATATGGCTGTGAATGCTGGACCAACAGAAGGGCTAAACAAAGAACCATTGAGGCCTTTGAATGGTGCTGGAGAAAATGGTTGGGAATCGTTTGTAGTGCAAAAACAGCAACAACAACAACAAATTGTTCAATCCTAGATGAGGTAAAATCAGACTGTTTGCTGCAAGATGAGACTTTCTGGATATATAACAGAAAGCAAGCATTATTAGAGAAGATCTGATACTTGGAAAAAAATGAATGCAATTGAAAAAAAAGGCTGTCAGAAGACAAGGTGTCTAGTTACTATCACTGAGGGCGCAAGCATGAGCTTTCAAGAACTCAAAGCAGTAGTTATTGACAGACAGCTGGTGAAATTATAGCCATGGGTCACAACTAGTCAGAAGTGATTGAACACTGACTGACTAACCACCACCACCACGATGGTGGGAAATAAAATAATTTATTTCATGGAAGAAGTGACCCACAAAGCTTATTAGAATTATAGCCAAATTACAGGTAGTCCCTGGGTTAAGAATGCCCAGTTTAAGGATGAGAACCGAGTTAAGAATAGAACCTATTATAGCAAAATTTGAGTTAAATACACAACAATTCAAGTCAAATACAGAATGCTTCGAGTTAATTGCACAATACTACTTATATAGTGTTATACAATCATACTATTCTGGCTTACATACATATTTGACTTAAGGACAGACCTTGGGAATGGAACTCATTCTTAAACTGGAGACTACCTGAAATACCATTCATTTTCTAAGAGACAAGCAAGTGCTGGTTCTAGGGACAAACAGTATATGACAAGTGTCACTGTGCCTGGTTTGTAGGCTTTTTGGAGGCAAGTAGTTGGTCATTGTTAGAAAGCTGCCACATGAAGTGCACATTTTGTCAGTAATTTTTACCCCCCCAGCAATGCTGGTAGAGCTGAACTAACCTTGCAGGAACCTGTTCAGTTATGCAGTTGGCACCAAACCGTTTGATATTCAAACAGCTAATTAGCAATAGACACAATTTATTTTTGCCTAAGGGTGCCCTTGATCTCTTGGTGCACCTGATATTTATTAGGCCTCGTAGGGGAGAAAGGAAAACACGCTGCCAGCTGAGCGAGACATTTGGACTGAATAGTACTTCACTTGTAATTTACAGACTTGTAGTTACTTAATATATAATGTAATAATCTGTGCTCTGCCATTTGTCATTTTGGTTCCCGGCTGCAGATTATAGCTTAGGGCAGTACATCTGTGCACAAATCTGGCAGGAAATGGCATAAAAATCTTGAACAGCTGAGCACGATGTCTCCATGTACTCAGAAAGGCCAGCCTCTGCTCCAGAGGTCACTGACATGCTTTAGACCTGACAAGCCAAATTGTTGAGCATGTGACTAATATGCATACAGAATACGGGCTGACTGATGTCAGGAGGGGAGGACGCAAGCTTGATGGCTGGTTAGCAGCTAGTCTTAATTTTATGTGACAATCCTATGAAGGAAGTGTCGGGTGGGTGACTAAATGGAGCATATTGATGTCCCACTGGGTGTAGCCCCTGTTGTTTTGACAAATTTTCCTTAGCATTTATCAATCAAGCTTACAATGGGGGAGGGTGCTGCATCTCTAATTCGGGCAGGCCTAATAGAATAGAAGTTCACATGTTATTCAATTTGTACTTGTTAGCAATGTCCCACTGTCACTGGGCAATTTACCTCTATACTCAGCAAATGAAAAGAAAAAATTTGCTGCGCTTCAAACACTTTACATGAGTTACAAGCCAAATTTTAATTAGCATGTCATTACTGTAATAATTTATTGCTCCTTGTAGCTGCCCCAGTATACAGATTACGTTTTATTTATTTATTTTTTTTCATTCCTCTTCTTTAGAAGGAAGGTTCTTTCATATTTATGAGCTGGCTTAACAAAGAAAAGAAGAAAGAAAAGAAGAAAAGAAAAGAAAAGAAAACCCAGCAACAAATTATGTAACACAATGCATTCAATATCTTTAGAAGCATCCAACTTTTTTGCTTACCTCCAGAAAGAGTGATATCTATTTAGAAAGACATTCCTCTGTTTATATCCCCCTAGGAATTTTGGATCCAAGTTGTAAAAATATCCTGATTTAATCTCTTGAGATTACAAAGAGGTGAATAAAATGTTTTTATTGGTAGAAGAGGAAAATACATTTTCAGAGTCAATACAGAACTGTTTCTCTAAAGGTAAATTTGTAACTGAATTCAATGTTATTTTATAATGTGAAAACAAGAAGTTTTGTGGGCTGAAATTTCAATTCAATTTTTTATAGTTAGAGGAAAAGTCTTTTCATGGTGTGACTCAAAGGCATTAAAAGAAAATATTGATATTACTATAGAAAAGCTATATTGCTTCACTTTTCTTCATATATCAAATATTTATATCTATTTTAGCAAACAGACGGAAGTTTTGCCAGGTAAGGGTTCCTGAAAAAGGAAAAAATCCAATTGCTTTCCTGAATTAGAATAATTATCTTCAAAATGTCTACATTTAACAACACTTCTGTCAAAATGTCAGCAACAGAAAAACATAGATTATCAAAATATGTTACAAATTAAGCTAAATAAACTCATGTAAAGCAGTGAAGCCACATGAAATGCAAAAGTATTAACTTCAGTTGACAGAAGAAAGCAGAGCACATGTCCACATCTTCAGTTCCTTCAACAATTCTGAGTTCAATCAGCCATTCAACCAGTTGATGCTAAGGCAGGGTTCCTCAACCTTGGCAACTTTAAGATGGGTGGACTTCAACTCCCAGAATTCCCCAGCCAGCCTTGCAATTCTGGAAGTTGATGTCCACCCGTCTTAAAGTTGCCAAGGTTGAGGAACCCTGTGCTAAAGAATTCTACCAGTATTCATGCATAGGAGCCAACAACTGGGAACACTCTGACCCCTCAAATCTCACCAAAGATATCCACAGTAATAGACTCCTACCTTCACCACTAGCCTCAAAAACAGATGCCAACAATTCTTCCTCTAACTTGACCCAAATGGAATGATGCCCTCTGAACACCTTCAAGAACAAGAGCTTTTAATCGAAATCAATCGTCCCAACTGGATGAGATAGGCCAGAGAGAGAAAACCAAACCACCAAGTTTAAGCCAAGTCCTAAGCAGATAGTCTTGACACCAGAGACACAGCACCATTACATGTTTTAAGAAAACTAAGGTTAGACCAATATTATTTTAAAGTATTATCTAAGTGAGTTTATAGCACTCCTCAACTTCTTAGGAGAGGTAATTAGAATGAGGAGCTTCTGTACATTAATGTCTCATCTGATCATTCAGACAATAGCTAGAATTCTATTGGCTGGGGAATTCTGGAAGTTGAAGTCCACATACCTGAAAGTTGCCAAGGCTGAGAAACATGGGTTTAGGGAGTTATGCTTGCCAGCCTCTATATCCTTGTAAATTTGCTCTTATACTAAACCCTTCATGTCATTATTTCTTCATTCTGAAACCTGTTACATATATTTTAGACTAAGGGTTTTCATCCTGTGGTCTTCAAGAACTTTGGAGATTTTAGACAAGAATCACCAAATTTGGTAATTTTGCAAGATTTCAATCACTTTTTTAAAAAAATAATAAATTTATTGAAAAACATTGCCAATCCCTGGATTCCATCCTGGCTTATGTGGTGGTTTATAAAATCTTTCAACAAGCTGTAGTTGTTGTCTAGACAAAAGAAATGTCTAAGAAATCTTTAAACCTCATTCTTCCTGCATTTTTCCTCTTCTGTTACCAGATTAATTCTTCCATGCTTAGAGTGGCTATTTTTGCACATCCCAAATAAATTCAGTAAAAGAGGCCAAAAATATGTGAAAAATATACATGTCTTAATAGATATGACTCTGTGGAAATACAACAACAATGACCATAATTTACATGAAAATGCAACATTTTTCATCTGAGTGGGGATGGTCATCCCATGATATCTGTGACTGCTTAGTCTGGTGTCTGGCTGCTAACCACTGAAGCAGATATTTTTAAAAAGCATGAATGGGAGGTGGAGAAATTCTAAGCACTTCTAGGGCTCACACATCAGGATCATGGCTTCAGTCTCCATGATATCACCTTGTGCACGTCTTCTGTCTTTCCTCCCACACACAGCAAAAGTCAAACAGAGGACAGTCGTGCCAAATTACTAACTACCCTCTATTGCAACTCGGTATCAGTTGCTGATGTATAGGCACACAGCTATGCAATACCTTCATGATGACAGAAAACTTAGAGTTTCTACCTCAGACAGACTTCTACATATTCAAAACTCCTGGGCTCACAGGATGGGTTGGGGCTATTCCCACACTGGTTTTTGTTTTTGTTTTTTTTGGTTAAAAATAAAGCTAGTAGCAAAAAGGACTGCAGCACGTAGACTTCTGGAAGTGAATATCAGTGGTTTGCTCTCAGCAGAGCTATGGTAGAAGCAACACTAACAGAAATGAAGTTCGTTCATCTTTCTTTGAAAAAAAAATCCTCAGTTGGGGACTCACTTTTTAAAATATCCAAAATGGTTGAAGAGCTTACAGCTGCATTTATTTAAAGGATCGCATGTTCTCAGCAGCATGGAGTTCTTTGCAAGGGATCCCTGTTCCTCTATTTTTTCCTGGAATAAACCTGTGGTAGCCAACATTTTAGTGGTGAGGTTGGCTGGTACTCAGGGCAAGGATTTAGTGAGGCAGTGTCATGATTATGGAATCCCATTCATTGGCATGGTAAGGTGACCCTTCATTACTGGCTTCTGAACGCCCTTGGTTTTATAGGATTTCATTTTATTGTAATATATACTTTTTTGGTCTTTTTTTCCCCTTAAATGTTATCATTCAGCATAGCTAGTAGTGTCAGCAGGATTAAATCTAGAATGGGAAAAAAGTAGGATGACCATGCTACTTTACAGAAGGCCACGCTCTGTTTGAAGAGTGCTTGTTTGTTTTGGAGTTAGCTAGTACTTAGATGGGAGTCCACTAGAGATACCCAGAATGTTGGACAATGTGGAAAGTTGAAAAAAAAAATCTGGGAAGAAACAGTGACAAACTATTTGATATTGTCGGCAAGATCTCGACATGGACATGGACATGGACATGAATCAAGCTCAACCTGAAGGCATTTTACCTATTTTGTTTAACAAAAAGAACCATAAGAAAAAAGAATAGGGACCTGATTTTGCCCCCACTGGAGAATTTTTCACTATAGAATAATACATTATTATTTAAATGATAATCATAATATTGCACTTATTCTTGTACATTTCCTTTGTTTTAGTGATGCATAAATGGCAACAGATGAAACAACTTGGCTCCTCATGTTAATGTTCCAAAGCCTATTAGGCAATCCTACTGCTGATATTGGAAAATTTTATTTCTGCTGAAAATCGACAGCAGAATTTGGCTTGAAGCATCTTTTCAGACCTACGATGCTGTGATTGAGGTTTACTTTATTGTAAGAAAACTTTGTATCAAGGGTGTGTATTTATTAAATATTTTAAGCTTTGTATAAAAGCTGGCACACTAACTTTGAATCATGGCCCTGCTCAATGTAATTCTCAGCTATTAAAAAGGAATCTTCAATCATCAAAGAGTCCCTTGTTCCTTCTCTACAGTGAACAGTTAGACAGCCCTTGTTCCTTCTCTACAGTGAACAGTTAGACAGAACACATCTCAGTTCTGCTAATGATACAGTCAGTGTTTGGAAGGACCTTTGACTGCAAATCAGAATGCTGCTTCCAGTTACATGAGATAATGATTGGGTTCATACAATGTTTACTTGCCAAAACTAAGTAAGCCACATTATGGTTAGGGAAATGTGTGAGCCTAATCATTATGTCCTAATGAAACCACTTAGCTGTGATACAACAACACAGAATATCAACAGTTGGAGTCATGTATCACAGTAAGACATAATGTGATTTGTTTTTGGTTTACCATCTTGGTGAACCCAGCTGTTATTTAGTTAAGCAGACCAATGATCTGACTTAATGTCAGTGAAAAGTTCACTAACATTCATAATTTGATTGCTCAGGTTAAGTTGGTGTGGGCTTGAACAATATCTAGATGGAAAGTCTTTGGAAACCATATATAGACTGCTGTAACCTCAGAAGATGTGGTCTTATTTAATATATTAATCCTAAATATATTTGTTTTCATAAAAGTAAATGTACTTAAATTTGCAAACTTCTGTTTTGACTATATAATTCACTGTATGGTGGCTATAATTGTTCTTAAATTCCTGCAATCCATTAAAAATTCTCGAGCAAGTTCCAGATTGTAACCCAGCAGCTTTCATAATACTGCAGTTTTAGCTAGCATTTCTTCATTAGTCTGTTAAAATTAAAGCAAATGGTCATTTGGATTGTTTGATTTAAACATTGTATTTCACTTTATGGAAATGGTTTTAGGATGAATTCTGTAATGTGGTGGTGGTGGGGGGGTATGTTCAATTTTATTTTCTTAAAGGCCAAGCAAATAACCGTAATATTTGTTGTAATGTGGTTGACTTCCTCCTACTCTTTGTTTAGTATCACTGCTTCACATAAGGGAGTGTTCACCGTTTTTGTAAATATAAGAATAATTTTCTCCCTTTTTGTCCAAACTAAAATGCATTCTTATACTTGCTTAAAATCGGTGCTGCTTGCTACTTCCTAAATGTATACTTAACTGTTTGAAATATTCAGTTGCCAGTTTCATACAATAAGACCTTATCCCAAGCCAATTATCCTTCTGTATTTCTCCATATTTGAAACTTCTTTTTCACTGCTATTTTCCTGCTTATGTACTCGGCCTGCTGCTGTCATTAAGACAATAATAAAATAGCATTTCTCAAACTTTCTGCAATCGTGCAAATGTTCATAAAATGTAGGAATCATCCTAGTAAGCAAAAACCCATCCTTATGTTTTCATCATTAGAATATGGAGCTTACATTTTTCTATAAATAAGACAATGATTACTGTTGCATATGTGTGTGTCTTTTTATTTAAAGACCTTCTTAAATTAAATGTTGAAATTATCATTATCATTATCCAAACACAAGTATTTGCCACTCGAATTATTTTATGCACCCCATGCTTTAATAGCAACAACTCTTAACATAAACTTGCTGGTCAATAATGTTCTTCAGCAGAAATCTTTGAATACTAAATGGCTGGGATCTCCAGCCCAATGCAAACCCAGTTTTAGACATTCGTCATCATATTTGTTATTAACCCTTTTTTGTGGGGATTTATTTGCAAGATCACACTCTATTCAAGACCTGTTCAGGTCAGTCAGTTTTGAATTAGTATTCACTTTGCTATTATATTATCACTTATAAGCTTCAATGAACCAATTTTTAGCCAGTGATCCTTTTTTTTTTTTTTTTTGCCAGACAATTGGCTGGCAATGAATACAGGAAAGCAGGGGATGAGAAGTAAGTGGCTTGGGCCTGTCCTGCCAGCTGATGCTGCAGTGGAACAATGGTGGACCTCCACGGACCACCTGTGATCCATAGACTATAGTTTCAGAATCACCATGATAGAGTGGTGAGAATGGGAACCCCACTTCCACCCACTTCTCCCCACTGACAGGTCTCTTCCATCCATTCCAACATTTGGAATATTATTACAGAATTGCCAGATTAGGAAACAACTGATCAAATGCAAAGAGATTTGAAGCAAATAAGAAACACCACTCATTAACTCCACGGCAATGAAATGAAAATAGCTAGGCAGTGAAAGCTATAGAACATTAAACTATAAAGCTGTGCCAAAGTATTTGTGTTTCCTCATGAACGTATTTTTCTCTTTTTTTCTCAATGAGAACAATGCTTGACAGTGTGTTTACCTTATCCTCACTTGTCCTAAATCTGGATAATTTAGCCAAATCTGTATACATTTTCCTGCATAAGAGGTAAATTATCCTATCCTTGTCATGACTGAACATTGTGACTAATCCAGAAAAGAAGCAAAAGCAACTCCTGGAAAAAAGAACAGTGTTGATGAAAATCACAAAAGGGTGAATTTTCACCCAATCTCAATGGTTTCCTTCATTGTGAAATTATTGTATTGTAGTACAATACAACCTCTATGCAAAGTGTATCAAGATGCAGCATGGTGTGTAGAACCATTCAAAGTGCATAGGCCTTCATATGAGGAGACCGTTGGCTTTTCTTCTATTGCAGCTGTCCCTGTTCTAGCCAACCTAATTGTCTGTACTTCTGGTTTAGTGCAATTTTCTCTGTGTTCCAAATTAGCTTACTGGATGTAATGATGCTACCTTTATCTTCTCAGAGCTCAGTACAAACGGTATGATCAAATCACAGGATAAAAATAACAACAGCTTTAACTGCCTGCATCCTGAGATGGATGGCCACTTCTCTTGTCTCCACTTCACTCCATCCTCCAAAAGAAAGCAGGAAACAGAGTAGAGATTTAATCTTGATTAGGGATAAGGAAAATAATATTTTGTCCACCTTTTAAATTGAACTAATCTAATTTATCTGGGCTGTGCGCTTCTCTGAATTGGCAGGGGCAAATATGAGCGCAACAACAGCTCAGGATGCTCTTTGGTGTGGAAATTTGGTGGAATGCACATGGAACTGAAGATGTCCAAACTGACATGGACTGGACATAGATTGATTGATTTGCCCCTTGCTTCTGTACAGCTGTACTTTATTTGTCACACAGGGATTACATACTTCAGGCCACTCCTTCAGTCTGCTGGATATTAAAAAACAGACATGTAAGCCAACTATACAGAAACGGGGTGAAAACTTTAGAATGGGTCAACCTTAACACAGAATAGAAATAGCTTGTAAAAAAAATTACAATTATAATCAACAATCTATTTTGTTATTGTGTAAATATTGCCCAGCAGTGATCCATGCTCTAATTTATAAACCCCACAATGACTATTCTGTCACAATTATTATCCACAACACCCCAATGAGGAAAATAAAATAATACAAAAATAATAATTTGCAAGTTGAAAAGTCATACAGTATATAAATCAACAGTAACAGTCAAGCTCTCTGATTATTGTTAGGTATTGCATCTATTTTCAAATACTTTTGGAAAGTTCATTAGAGTTTCTGCTTATTATTATTATTATTATTATTATTATTATTATTATTATTATTTTAAATGGGACCCAATACACATTATTTAATATAATAAAGAAGCAAAGACTTTCTTATGAGAATAAGGTGTGCCAAATCTATCTGCAGCATAACCCAAATGAGTGGGCATGACCAAAAAAATAAATGAGGACAATTGTTTCTGAAACACCTTTCACTCTTAATTAAAAAGCAAAAAAAGGAAAAAAGCCAAACACTTAACAAATGATACAAAAGTGAAAGGGCGCCAAAGCAAACTGGGTAGGCTTAGAGCGTAATTGAATTAAGTCGCGTGTGCCACATGCAATCACAAAGCAGGGCCATAACTAGCACATTCTGAATGTCGGGGACCCTCCAGTCAATAGGGAAAAAAGATCCTTTAAACGGGGTAAATGCCTGGCAAGCATGTGCAGAACCCTTCCAGCTAACAGGTGGCTGAATAGACCTCAGCTGGTGTTGCACAGAGCTCTAGCAATGACCTTCTTGAGGATAATTTCATCTCTCTCTTTTTAAAAAATGTTACTGTACTTGAAGCATTGGAAAGAATTTAAACATGAATAATTTCTTTGAGTCTCTTGAGTTACCGGTGGGCTGCCCTTCCACTCCCCCTTCCTGTCTCTCTGCTGAATTAACATAAAGGAACAGGGACAACGGGAAGCTGAAAAGCCTAGCTGGTGGGAGGATTAAGTATATCATTGAAAGGAATTATGTTGTAAATGACAGGGTGGACTGGGGGCTTCTGTTCCTTGGACCCATCTGGTCTTAAAGAATACCTTGCCGTAATTACCCCCAGATGGCTTTGTGCTACACTGTGTCTGGATAGCCAGGTGCCACTGTACCCTGCTGAGTGTGATATTCACTGCTGCACGCAGTGGCAAAGAGAGAGAGGAGAAGAAGAAGAAGATGGTGATGATGATGACTGTTGCAACCTCATTTCTTTTCAGGGGATCTCACAAATGTGAAAGGAAGGGAGCTCATCCAAACCGTGTTGGTTTGTCCTGTGAGCCGGGGGGGTGGAGGGCGGGAATGCCACGCCTAAAGGAAGACAGCTTTGTGATTTCATTTTTCCCCCCTTATTTTTTGTCACAGAAAGAAAGGAAATAATGAAGGATGGCTATTCGGAACTTATCTATAGCTAGAAGAGTGATATAAATGTACTCCGGTTAGGAGGAGGGCTCTACTGAAATTCTCGCTTTATTTGGGCAACTGTTCACCTTCAGTCTAATAGGGGGGAAATGGCTTCCTTTTTGTTTTTCAAAAGCAACTACATTTTTGCTCAAATTTTCAGCAATAAGGGTTGTGCATTTTACTTATCTGTAAGTTGGCCAAGGGATGTGTGAACATCATGTATGTCATTGTCTAAGTGCCTGGCCTGGCCCCCACGCTTCTATTAACCCCCTAGAACTTTTCTATTAGGAAGAGGTAGCATCTAGGAAGGCTACAGATTGTTAGAGTGAAGTGTAAGAGAAAACACACACACACACGTACCATGTCCTCTGCCACTACTTTACAACTATAAAGTATGTTGGTTTTATTGGTTTTTTATTCTTTGCTAATGTTTTTTTTAATTATTTCGACATGTTGTGACTGTCCAGAGCAGTATTTGCAAGATAGTTGGCCATATAAATTGAATAAATAATTAAATCAATCTAAAAATACCCCCAAAAGAAATTCTAAGGAACATTGAAACTGTGGCATAAAAATGGAAACTTCATTTGCAGGAGAAGAAATATTTCAGGATGGATTTCTTCTCACCATTAATGAGGAGAACAGCGTTTGAGGTGGTAGTTCTGCCAATGCTCATAATTTCTTGGTGCTTTACAAACAAAAAGGCTGAGAATGAGAATATTCCATAGCCACATTTCATCTCTGACATGTATATATGTAATGAAAACACATGTTTTTACTTACCTATTTTGGAAACACTTATATAATCTAGTTGTAGTGTTCTAGGACTGCTCTAACACAAGTAAGCTCACAAATTCACATGAACTACACTAAACATGGCTTGTTTCAACCATGCTTACTTAACAAACCATAGCATCCTGATTCACAGAAAATTCTTACCCATAAGCCATGGCTTTCAAGCCAATGGCTGGGCTCTACATCACACAATGCTACAGGAATCACACTATGGCTTAATGATGTGTGAACCTACAGGGAAGTCCAGTGCACCAAATTGGAAAGAGTAGGTTCTTCTCTGGACATATGATCCAGCTAAGACCCATAAAAGAGTGGCCCAATTATGTCAACCATCACCTCTTGCTTACTAAGGAAAGACATCAGATTACATATTTAATTCTTGATGCAGCTTTATTCCAGGGAAAAATGCTTCTGACATTTTAGGTGCTGCACTAAAATCATATGCCTGGCCTTTATAGTGATTTGGTTTTGCTCTTTGCTATATGCCTTTCTTGGTTTGAAGATGTTTTGCCTGGAACTACTGCTGGTGAATGTTTGTCTTCATAGAGCAATTACCCGTTCGGCCAGTACTGGTGAATGTAAGAACAGTAGCTTGAATGGGCAGCTAATAGTTCTTCTCTATTTTTAAAACTATAGTTTCAAACACTTAGACTTGCTCTTGTTTTTCAAGAAATTGTGCCTAATAAGGCAATTCATGCTAGATGAGGGGATAGGTCAATGATTATTAAGCATTTTCTGTTAAGATTCTAAAAAGCTTGCTTCCAAGTATGGAAGAAATGGTGCTGATTTATTCTGATAATTTATGATAGGGAAGGGGGAAAGGGAAGTAATTTAAAGTGGTTAGATACAACAAAATAGGTTTTAATTCAAATAAAAATTACCAACAGAATTTTTGTAAAAAATCAAATTTCCTTTGCTAGGGAAGAAAACTTTTGAGAAATCATGTTACAGATTATGGCAATGCATTAATTTTACCTTTCCCTCAGTGCCATTGTTTTCCCCTGAATAAATTGCCATTGTCCATCTCAGTGGAAGCACTTTTTAACTAACCTCAGAAAGGTAAGCAGAGTCTGATCTCCTTAGTCTTTGAACGAGAGACTATCAGAAAAGTCTACAATGGTCCAGGGAGTTGAAAAGATAAACCAGAACAAGGCAATGGCAAACCATATCTATGTTGCTGCACAGAAAACTGTGGACATGTCCATGAAGTCATTAGGAGATGCTAAAGAAGGAAGGAAGAAAGAAAGGAAATCTATGCAGTGCTATATGTAGTTTTTGTGGCTGGCTAATAGCAGCTTCCAGGAGGAGTTTAGATGAAGAATCTGGCATGGCGGGGTGGGGGGTGGGGGGAGAGATCAAGGGTTAAGCACTTCCTTTCTTTGTCATTATGCTATACATTTTGCAAATACGATCCAAACGCAAGTCAAAGTTCATAATAAGACAGTGGGTAAGATATCTTAGTAGCTCATAGCAGGACATCCCTCAAGTATCTTTTCTTTTCTCTGTCAATAACATTATGGGCCAGAATGATAGTTGGAAAGAATCATTAATTCTAAACCTGGGATCAATTCAGGAATCCAAATTAAAGCATTCCTAATGGAGAACTGTCTAGCCTCTTCTTGAACACATCCAGCAAAGTGAAGCCCACAGCTGCTCTGGGTAATTGGTTCCACTGTTGAACTCCTCTTATGGCTTTTTTCTAACTTTCAGTGAGAATGTAACTTAAATCCATTATTCCATGTCCTGCACTCTGAAATGAGAGAGATCAGGTCTTGGATGTTTTCTCTGTGGCATTCTGTCAGATATTTGAAGAGTACTATCATATCCCCACTGAGCCATCTTTTCTCAAGGCAAAAATATTCAGCATCTTCAGTCTCTTATAGCTCTATGATTTGTTGCCTTTCTCTAAACCAGTTCCAATTTCTTCATAAAGTGTGCCCAGAACTAGAGACATTTCTCAAAGTGGGATCTGGGCAAAGCAGAATAGAGTGGAACAATTTATTCCCATGATTTGGAAAGTATTTATTTATTATATTTATTAAAAGAGATACTTGAGGGATGTCCTGCTATAAGCTCCTAAAATATCTTACCCACTGTGTTATTTATTCATTCATTCATTCATTCATTCATTCATTCATTCATTCATTTATTTATTTATTTATTAAATGTATGTACTGTATCTCTGTTAATGCTGTCTAAAACTGCATTTGCCTTTTTTTGCAATGATATCACAGTGGTGGCTCATTAAGTTTGCTGTCAACTACTATTCCAATATATTTTTCACTAGGATCATTACCAAGCCTGGTATACTCTGTCTTATATCTGTGCATTTCATTTGCTTCCTAAGGGCAGAATTGTACATTTTTCTGTGTTAAAATTCGTTCTGAACGAGGTCATTTTGTTTCAGCAGCTGACAAGGCAATTAAAGTCCCTCCTTGCCACAGCTTCATGCATCCTTGAAAGATCTGCAATTTGCTTATGGAAGGCATCATTCACATCTTATTCTAGGTTGGAAGACATCAACAGTGGAACTGCATTTATTTATTCTTTCACTTATTTTAACTCAGGTGTTCTCCACAGCATTGCCAATTTCATTAAGTGGATTTCTGAGCATTCATGGATATTTTTTACATGCGGGATAACTCTTCTCCCCTTTCTATTGCATTTGTTCTTTTGAAAGAAACTATATCCTATAATGTCAGCATTCTAGCATGGGAGTCATCTCACCAGGTTTCTACTATACCTATTAATTCATAGTTCCTTTTCTGTAATGAGAGGTGATCTTTGGAGAAGCCGCTAATGCTGGGAAGGTAGAAGTAAAGAGAAGAGGGTGACCAGCAGCAAGGTGGATGGACTCAGTTACAGTGGCAATGATACACTGTTGGAAGACCTGAAGTACCAGGTTATGGACAGATTGTCATGGAGAAAACCTAACAATGGAGTCAATAAGATTTAACAATGACTTGATGGCACATTGCTGAAGCTCATCTTGTTTATGCCTCATGCTCTTCCACATTATAGACCATGAAGGCCCTGAACCTTATTTGTTGATATTATTCTGATTTTTCTTTCAGTAGTTTAGGAGACCCTATTTCAGATACTCCTCCACTTTCTACATTGTCCACATTCTACATTTATAGACCATGTGAAGAGTTTTGCCTGGGACTGAAGGAAAACTTCCCTCAAGCAGACATACCAGTATTGGGTATCATTCCAGAGAAGGCCTTCTCAATTGCTGGAATGTAGAAAAGAGTCTTCATTGATGCCGCTTAAACTATGGAGAAGTTGGTATGAGAGGAGACACTGCTTCAGATATTTATCACCCAAATCATTTTACACTTTAAAATAAATTAAATATTAGCTCAGTGTAAGTAATTTAATTATACTGATATTAAGCTTTGGGGAATAATATCAAACAATTAGATTATCTAGAATTCTGCATCACCCAAACCTTCCAGAGGATTTTCAAGGGCAGCCTGCGTCAAACTTGGTACAGCAGATGATAAAGACAGAGGAAGTATCTGGAAAGAGTTGTGGGTATTTTATCAATAAGCAGCTCCCAGAAGATAATAGAAGAGCACATTAAAATAGCTCAAGGGTTTAGACGTTATCACTGTGATATATAGATCTTTTTTTATAAATGCTAAATTCATATTTACTTCCTAGTGGATGAATTTAAGAGCAAGAGTGTTTAGGAACTTCTTTTGATCCACCAGTGATATTCTCTACTATTATCAGAAACTCACTCTGCAAATGAATCCTTCCAAGGAAGTAGCTTAGTAGTGATGATCCTTACTAGTCCCTGAGCATCTCCTCCCTAAAGATGCTCCAGTAACTAAGGTGTTTCTTTTCAGCTATTCCAATTGCAGGGGAGAAGGAATGCCATATAGACTGTTGTTGTTTACAAATAGGAGATAGACCAGTTGGCTTGGGATCATTGTTGCAGAACACTAATCTATATTGTTTTCAGGATACATGGTGTTATGGACAGATTGTCATGGAGAAAACCTAACTAAGGAGTCAATTTCTGTTCTGTTTGCCTTTATTTGGCCTTGACTCCTGGCAACTACATGGACAAGTCTCTGCAGTTTTCTTGGCAGCATTTTCAGAAGTGACTTGCCATTGCCTTCTTCCTAGGACTGAAAGAGAGTGACTGGACCAAGGTCATCCAGCTGGCTTCTGTGTCTAAGGTGGTCTAGAACCTGGGTTTTCCTGCTTCTGGTGCAATGTCTAACCACTGCACCACTCTGGCTCTTACTATTACATTTGAGCTAGAGTTCTATCCACCTATCTCTGAATCAACAGAAAACTGTTGTTCTCAAGTTTCTAATCTGCCTCTATTGCCTCAGTTTCCAGTCACTTTATTTCTTTCCGCAGTAATGGGTGACCAAGCCCATCAGACCATACTCATTTTGAGGGGAGTCTTTGAACTGTATTGGAATAAGCGGGAAAATGCTATTTTAGTCCTGGCAAAGCTAAAATAAGCCAGTCTTAATTAAACCCATCTCTTCCCTGAGTGGGGAACAAGATGAAGACAATGTCATGGGAACACAGCAGAAAATAGCCATTGCCCTGCCATTTGTGGGCTATGGATAAGTGGAGAAATCACCTTAAAAACATACCATGTTTACAACTTCACAGTAATTCCAAAGAGCAAAGAAAAACTAAATAGCAAGAGTTACTCTATGCACTAAAATTCAAAATAAATATTTTAGCAACCCCAGAACAATGCTGGGAATACTACAGAACTCACTCCACCGAATGAAAACAAGCATTTATTCCAATTCTTGGGAAAAAGAAATGTGTAATGCCTGTTCTAAAGAAAACAAAATTCTGGAGGCCAGAGGTTGCATATATCATTACTGGGGGGGGGGGGGGGGGTGCTACCATAAGTGAAGGAGGCAGCTATGGTACAGAATGCATAGGCACCTGTCACATACATAGCCAGGGCCAGAATTTTTGGTGTATTTGGGGAGGAGGCCACTTCCCCTAGTTATCTCCTATTATGTTCAATCTGTGTCAGACCATATTTTATAGCAGAGGTTTTCAACTTTTTTCATCTCACAGCATACATCTCATAGGCGGGACTTCTGGGCTACGAAACTGGAAGTCCCATGACATCACAGGTTGCTGGGACTCCAGGGAAGAAATGGAGGCAGTCGCTCCTGCTGATGTCACGGAAGGCGGGGCTCTGGCTGATGTGGCATGCCCGCGGACCTTTCGTGGCACAACAATGTCCTGCATCACATTAGTTGAAAACCACTGCTTTACAGTGCCTTTCCTGCCTCAAAATAGTGGGGAATTATGCCATTAATTTTCACCAGCTGTGTTTAGAAGTGGAGGGGTGTGTGTGTGTATGTGGGGAATGGGACAAGAAAGCATTTTTGAGCCTGCTAGACCTTGAGTTCTCCACCCTTGCTCTACACTGTTTCACACTTCAGTGCAGATTATGCATTAATGGCAAAAATAAAATTCATTTGTATCTCTTCTTTCTTCTCTCTCTCTCTCTCTTCCTTGTCTTCTCCCCAACCCCTGCCCCAGAATGAACTTCTATCCCTACTGTGGTCTCTGAGTAGCTGGTAGTTACTGCATGGTTTGCTGCTCCTAGTGGAGCCAAACTTGGTGTAGTTTATGGCAAATCAGATTGGCAAGTATCCAAGGCTTTCTCCTTACTCTTAATGTCCTTCCTTCCGCAAAACAAAACTGTGTTACCCCAAGGACTGGCATAATTAGCCCCCTGCTCTTGGATAAAAATGGATGGTATGGAAAGAAATACATGATTTGTCCTCCATTTCCTGAATTTTGGCCCTGGAGATGTAACCTAGTGAATGGTAAGAATCTTTTTTGTCCCCAGTATGTCACTAACTGTCACTGTCTATTAAAACTTGCATGGAACAGCTTAGCCTACCTAAGAAGAAGATGTGCTCTGACATCAGGGGAAAAAAAGGGGGGGAGGGGGAGAAAAACTTAACATGAAATAAATTATACTGAAATGGAATTAGCTAAACGAAAAGATTGCTTTGAAGGCATCCAAGCATTCATACACATAGACACCAAAACTTGTATTAAAATATAAAGGCCACTGCTAAAATAGTTACAATACGGTTCTTTGATGTTTTACTATTTTCTAGCATGTGTCAGTGGAATAATACCCAGGGCTCATCAATGTTTTCTTAAGCATTTCTTTTATCCAGTTTTCTTCTTCCTTTTTTTTTTTTTTCCACTCCTCAGATTTTGATTAAATATTATCAAGAAACATTCAGAACAGGACACATTTTAGAAAATCACTGTTTTTCCCCTAATTCTATAAAATCTGTGTCAGCCAGAAAGAAGAGGAGTAGAAGTGTAGTGCGATTTAAGTCTGAGTCAGTTTGCTTAATAGCAGCTGTAACTTAGTTATTTGATTTGCAGGATATAGATCAGCCAAAGAATAACTGTAAATGTGTTGATCTAATATTTACGCATGAGCTGTGAGAGGCAAAGAAAATCATTATTACATAATTGGAATAATTATGGCTATTTCACTCACTTCATCTATATGAAGAGAATGCCATTCTAGGGAGGAAATTATTGTAATCTATAGGCATGGCGCAAATGGTAGTTGTGCGATGATTAGAGAATATGTGGATTTGAAAAACAGATAATGAAGATTCTATTTGCACAGGAAAGTGTTTGCAGAGAAATGTGTTAAGTGGTAAAGGGGCATTTAAAAGCTAGTAGAGAGGGTTCAAAAATGCAGAAGAGGATCAGCAAGGGGATTGTTGCTGTTTTCTCTGGCAAAATGCAATGCACACATGCACATGTGCACGCACACGCACACACATATGCACATGAACCAGTTTAGGTGCCAGACTAGCAGCAAGGAGACCAAGATTCCAAGTCTTTTTCTTGGGCACAGAAGCTGGTTGGGTCACTCTTCTCCAGCCCTAGAGCGGGAAGTCAAAAAAATCTCTCTACCAACCCACATTGGATCAGAGTGATAGATTATGGTCTATAACCTTCAATGAAGATGCTTTTATTTTGCAGGGAATTGATTCAGGTTGATTATATGTACATGTAATGTATGTATTTGGAACATCTTGCCCCCGGAGGTGAGACAGGCCCCCTCACTCCCGGCCTTTCGGAGGGACTTGTAGACCTGGCTCTGCCATCTGGCCTGGGGTGGGGAGGGAGGTCATCAGGTATGGGGTTGGCTAGCCCCCTAGAGGCCTGGTGTTGCTTCCAGTGGCCTCCTGGAGTTTTCCTCTTCCTTTTATTTTGTGTAATTGTGTTTTTTATAAATTTTAACTATATATTTATTTATTGTTTTAATCTGTTGTAAGCCGCCCAGAGTCTTCCATTGGGGGGAGATGGGCGGGGATAAGTTTGATAGATAGATAGATAGATAGATAGATAGATAGATAGATAGATAGATAGATAGATAGATAGATAGATAGATAGATGTATTTATGCCATTTAATCAGTTGCATTTTGTTATTTTCTAAGGCAATATTCAAAAACTGGAACAGATATTTTCTAGTATGACCCTTAGCAAAAAGAAAAAGAAAAAAGAAAATTTCCCTCCTTCCTTCCTTCCTTCCTTCCTTCCTTCCTTCCTTCCTTCCTTCCTTCCTTCCTTCCTTCCTTCCTTCCTTCCTTCTTTCTTTCTTTCTTTCTTTCTTTCTTTCTTTCTTTCTTTCTTTCTTTCTTTCTTTCTTTCTTTCTTTCTTTCTTCTGATTATTATTCAGTGGCTTTAATTGTGGGCTCTCATCTGGGGTCCCCATTTGTATGCATCCTAACTGAGGGTAATAGAAGGTCAAAATCAAAATTTTGTGGGGAAATGAGAAAAATGGAGTGTGGACTCAAAAAAGGAAATTTAAAGAGGGTTGAGGGCAGGAATAGACAACATGGTGGCCACAATCATGTCACGTAGTCTCTGCCAGGCTCCTATATCATTTGAACATTTCTTTTTCCACTATGGTGTGGACAACTCTTTGGTGGCCAAGGGCCAAATGTAACATTTTTGGGGTGATTGAAGGCCACAAAATAGGTAGGACTTAGAGTATATCATATTTGTGGGTGTGGCAATGCATTTGGGGGTTAACTTTGTGGTATAATCATTATATTCCTATTTCAAGGGTATCCCAACTCAAAATGTCAGGATAATATGCTGTCCTTGAAGGCTATAAAATAGGAACTTAGGGCGAGAGATGGCTGATCTCTAATTTACAAGAATACCCCTACTTAGAGAATACAATGTATGTAACATAATCTCCATATGCACAAGTATTTTCTGTTTTCAAATGACAAGTCCAGCCTTCTAAATGAGCAGAGAACAAAGACCATACTTGTGACACCCCAGTAATGCTACTGTTGTTCCATCAGATAGACATGGAATTTCTTTTCTCATTTTGCATAGGCTGAAATGCACTTTTGCCAGTATTCAAACATCCCGAAACTGAAGCCCGTCTTGAAAATAACATCTGGTTTGAAAGTTATCCCCAGCTGTATGAACAAAGCACACATCTGCTGGATCATCCACCAAGCGGCTGTACACGCACGCACAGAGAGACAGCTGAGGACAACTTTTGAAGCAGCTGGGGTAGGCTGGTAAAAGATGCCACTGCCTTAACACTTCAAAGAAAGGAGCTTTGCTCACATTAACCCATTTTGCAAAGCATGTCTTTTGACTGTTTGGCCCAGCCCTATTTAATACACACAACAAATGAAGAGGGGAAACATTTTAAGAACACAGGAAGTGTTTTGAGCATTTCAGAGGCCTATATAATTAGCATATGTGAGAATAAAATAATTTCTCTTTATTGTCATGTATGTATCTTTTCCTTCATGTCATGTTCTGCTGCTTGAATTACATTAGATTTTTGTTTCACTTATGATTGGTTCATTCATTTTTATTGCTCTGATTTCTATGAGATATTTAGACGAATTTCTATTGCTCATAACATTTCCCATCCAATTGCCATGAAAATTGAAACTATTAACTAGTCTCTGATCTTTTCTTCTCATGATCTTCTATTTAAACTAAGTTCCTGAACATTCCTTCTTGATGTATGGGCTTAGAATCGTGGGAGATATAATCCAACATATTTCAGGGTATTAGACAGGGAACTGTAAACAGACAGAGGTATCCATGGAGCAGGGCAAAAAAGTCAAGATGGTGGCCTTGAAAGGAAAGACATGCCTCTTTTTTTGTATGTCACACGTGTGTCACATGTAAAAAGGGGGTTTCAATCATGTGGCTGCAGCTGCCATTTTGACTCCCCCCCATCATTCCTATAAAGAAGTGTTTTTCAGTTATTTTAGTTTCCCCCCTTCCCCCTTTATCTGTCCTCTTTCATTCTTGTTCTCTCTTTCCCCCTTTCAGTGACTTTTCTATTACCAAGATCCTTAGCTGTCAATTTCACTGTATTGCCTGGCCATTTCACAGATGTAATTCACAATGATTCATATCATGCACTCAATAGAAAAGGAGTGTCATGACTGCAAAGGAATAGAAAATGATGTTATCTTTCCATCCATTTTTTATTAAAATGAGTGAAACAGAGTCAATGTAGCTCCTCTATTCTTTGATAATTTTGATTGCCTGTATCTATTTTATCTACAGTATATATTTACAATATACTTCCATATACTAATGAATCAAAAGAATGCAGCATTTTTGTCCAAGGGCAATATTATCCTATAAATGAGTATAGAGAGACTATTTTCAATTTGTGTCAACAATTCAACATGTTGGTTCTTTTGCTCTATTTCCAAGGGTGGATTCCATAATCAGGGCATCAGAAGCATCTGTGCATGAAGGGTCAAATGGTGGCTATGACTCCACTCAAAGGCCCACCCCTTTTTTATGTATGTTGCATGTGTGGTGCACATAAAGAAGGGCAAGGTTTTGATTGTGCCATTGTGGCTACCATCTTGACTTTTTTGACCCTCTCCCCAATACTTCTGCAGGACACCATCACCAAGAAACCTAAGTTCATTATCCACTTAATGGTTAACAAGTGATCATCTCCATAGATCTCAAGAGTTCTATGTTTGAAATTGTGGTGTCAATTTAAAAACAAAATCACATGAAAATCACATGATTCCTACTTCTTCAAATTCTTCAAAATGAAAAATTGGGGGCACTAATTTATCAAGACGAAGGAGGAACTACTCTGATAAACAGGGAGAATCAGATGACTGCCCTCTTCACCACTTAAAAAATGTTAGTGATGACAGAACAATTTTCCTGAGAAGGTAGTCCTAAAAGTAAGCCCTTGTTTTGAGTCCTTGTAAATTACTTATCTCAACAATCTCTAAAATTAAGAGAAAGGATGAGCAAATAGGCTGGAATCCGGTGACTAGCTCATGCCCTTTCTGTCAAATATCTCATTAGAGCTAATCAAGAATTTCAGATCAGTTGACTAAATTATGTACATCTTTACATGAAAAATACCTAGAGTCCTTGGAGGCCCTATTGTAATATTGATTCTTTATTAAGCTGCTTAGGAACTTGAAAGGGGGTTCCTACATGCTTGTTCAAACATGCTATTGAGAAACACCCAAGTTGCAAACATCTCCCTTCGTTAATTTTCATTTCCTACTTTCAAAAATTGCTCAATCATAATTTTGAATTAGGCCATTGACTCAAGCCTCAAAGAAATCATGAATCCTTTTGGGAAAGCAGTAAAAAATGAAAAGGAGGGGTATTGAAGATTCTTATTCTTCCTCTCATAAGCTATTGATCTATTTCTGCTTTACAGAAAGGAAAGAAGCAAATGGCAATTATGGGAGGCCATTCAAACTACTTTATTTGTAATACATCTTACAACTGAATTGAAGAAGCAAAGCACCTAGGTACAAATGAAGTTAAAGTCCCTTTTAAAAGAAATCAGAGTTATATATCATTTTGAAAGAAGCTTTGCATTGGTATTGGGGATGCTCTTGCAATTAGTATTGACTGTTAGTCCATCACTGGTCCATTTTAGTTACTATGTGTTCACTTTCATCCATTTCATTCCATTGGAACATGAAAATAAATCTCTGCCTAAAATTATATTGAAATATGGATTCTATATGTCTGCACTTGGCCTCTTTTTCAATTGCCTCCATTTTTTCCAAGGATCAGGTCTTCTTCAATGGCTCTTGCCTTTCCATTGTGTGTGTGTGTGTGTGTGTGTGTACACACACACGCACACACACACACATCTACATGATCTTTAGCTTCATTATTATGTTTATTTCTTTTAGTCCAGCATTCTTCATGATATATTTTGCATGTGAATTAAATAAGTTGACAACATACAACCTTAGTACACTCCCTTCTCAATTTTGAACCATTTTTGTTCTATATACTATTTAACTGATGCTTCCTGGTCATTATAAAAATTATTCAATAGGGAGAGAAGATAGCCAGGTTTAGTCATATTTTAAGGACTATCTACAATTTGTTCATTGTCAAAAGCCTTTGTATAATAAATAAAGTAAAAAATGTGTGGGTTTTTTGTAACCTGCCTTTTCCAATATCCACTAGATGTTAGCAATGCGATCTCAGGTGTCTCTACTTCTTTTGAATACATCTTGTACATCTGGCAGTTTTCATTTCATGGATTGTGGAAGTTTGGATTGCAAAATGTTGAGCATTCTCTTATTAGCATGTGAGATAAGTGCAACTGTTTACCAGTAATTCTTCCCCTGCTTTTTTTGGGGGGGGGGAGGGGGATACTGGAATATAAATTGATCTTTTCCAGGAGGGAAGAGTTAAACTTCTCTATATTTAGCATTAAGAGGCAATCTTCTATTTTTAACAGATCCACAGCTATAAAAAGAGAGTTCTTCCTGCAAGATCCTGATTTCTCCCCCACAACTGATACTGCAAGCATGTGTAGAACAAGTACAAAGGATAGCAGTGAGGATGGTTGGAAGACCATAAACTAATTCTACAAGAAGAAACTGACAGTGTTTAATCTTGAGACAAGATGGCTGATAAGTATAGAGAAAGAGAAAATATCTTTAAGTATTTTCAAGAGGTGTCACATAGAAGAAAGTGATGTCCTGGTCTTTTATCATCTCAGGGTGCAGGTCAGCAATACAGGAAAGCAGCTTCTAGATGATTCTTAGAAAACACTTCCCAGCAGCTAGGACAGATCAAGAGCAGAAGCCAAGAGCTAGTGAAGTGGTGGGTTC
The DNA here is from genome assembly GCF_059951505.1 of Python bivittatus. Taxonomy (NCBI): domain Eukaryota; kingdom Metazoa; phylum Chordata; class Lepidosauria; order Squamata; family Pythonidae; genus Python; species Python bivittatus. Next base: position 4,540,437 of record NW_028277097.1, read on the forward strand.
CTCTTTACTAGAAGTATTCCAAAAGAGGATCAATAGCCTATTGGAGATTCGGCAGTGAGCAAAGGGTTGGATTCAACCACTAACAATTGAATGATAATATTAATATCATGTAGTTTGTCCCGCAGAAACACCAGGATACTAATGGGAAGCAACCTAACAATAGCTTCATACATTATGCTAAACTATAGTTTGTTAAATAAGTCACACTTAAAATAAGTCATAAACTATAGTCAACAATCCACACCAGTTAAAATTGAACAACATGGTAAGCCAAAGCCAAACAGGCCACATTATGACCTACAGGATGCTTGACCCCAGTCTGTAAGAATTGAAGTTCGATGTTTGAAAAATGATAGCATCTTGAACTTGCATATCCAAAGTAAAAGTATGCTTTGGAATTTCTGGAAAAACATCCTGACATGAAACTAATGTTGATATATAAGTTGTCATCATATATTTCATTTCTTGATCTGATGCCAGAATGCGACAGTATCTTATGTATTTGTTTGTTCATATAGAAATAAATCTATTGATTAGATTGAGATTCCATCTTTCCTCCAGGAGGTAAAACAGTGATTGGTAAAAATTATCCAGTAAGCTTCCATTGGTGGAGGTAGACTACAAACTGGATTGCCTTAGTTGTAGGCAACCTCTTAACTACTCTACTATCCTAGCTCATATGTAGTCTTGGAATCTGGCTTACATATTACTTTGGAGTCTGTAGAAAGAAGAGAAAGAATTGATAAAAGAGTCAGCCACTTAAATATAACTAAAGAGTTAGTTTAGTTTAGCTGTACACACACACACACACACACACACACATATTTGTTTGTTTGTTTGGATTAAGATGGTTGCACAGCTTGCCACTGAAAACACTGTGTATTCATTTGTGTATCATCATCTATTTCCAGCTCAGTTTATCTTAATACTGACAACAGCTTGCAATATGAAAAGTGAAGCTAAACATTTTATTTGGTTGAATTCATTGATAGACACTTTAACACCATGTTTTACAGAGTTCCTTGTTTTGATGTGAAGGCATCCTCCTCTCCTTTTTCTCTTCTCACTGATGGGACAGACGATGGCAAAATGAAGGCATGATCTAACTCAGTATTTCTCAACACTCAGCAACTTCAACTGCCAGAATTCCCAGCCAGTGCATATTGTCGTAGACTATATTACAGAAAGCCTCTGCCATCTTATATTAAACAAAATCAAGTCAGGGTTATTTTGAGTTTCTTTGTCATGCTTCCTTCTATCTCTGGACTTCATAATCTTTCTTCTCTCTTTAATGGTTCGCTCCTTCCTTTCCCTCTTAGATGCTCTCTCATACCCTCCCAGAGGTCAGCTCTAAAGTCTTTTAAAGCAGCTTCCTGATCTTGGCTGCGGAATGGAGATCCTGTCTTGGACTGGGAGAAGGGCATGACCAAGGCCTGCCCTCCATGACATGGCTCCTCCTTGCTCTGGATTTGGGTTGGGGATGGCTCAATGCTTGCAAGAAAGTGGCCTGCCCCAAGTGGGTTGGAGGGGCAGCTGCACCCCTGGCCCCTCACTGAGGCCCCATTGTGGCCAAGGTTGGAGCTGTGAAGGTGGGGGTCATGGGGAGAGTGGGTTCTACAGTTTTAAAAATCAAACAGATTTGGAAAATTGAGATTTCTGGAGATATAGGACATCAGAATATGTCATGTCATCTGTGGATTGATTGATTGATTGATTGATTTAACTAGATAAACGTATGTATGTTGATGCACCTGCCTTATTTATTAAGCCTTGCCTTATTTATTTATCATGGGCAACTAAAATAAAACTGAAATGGAAAAAAACAGAAATTCTGAATGTGTGTGTGATGTCAGTACACTTACAAAAGAAGTGGGGCTTGTTTTGCAATGCTCCATCTGCCACTTTGTTGATTTTGAACACTCCACTCCCCGGGATGCTACTGGTTGTGAGGCTGGTGGGGTACTTTTCATGGAGCACTCATGGTGATTGGAGATCCCTGGCATATAGTATTATTATTTGATTTCATTAAAACATATTTTCAACCACTACACTGCACAACCCACTAGAAAACAGAATAACATGAAAATATCCATACCTTGGACAGACAGTTCACAATTACCATGTTCTTTTTAGTTCATGACATACATATTCATTAATAACTACAGCTATTTTGGCCGCTAAATAAATGAATACAAGAAGGTTCACAGATAGTTCTGCCTTTGCAGTGATTTCCAGAAGAATAGGGCAAAACCTGAGATAACCTACTTCAGTCACTCATTGATACAACTTTTTGAAAGGCACCACGCTGTTGATTACTTCTATAGATATATCTATTATTCCATTGTATAGTATTCATTCATTTTATACCTGCAGATGTGTTCTAGTCAATATTGCACCAAAACCTACTTGCACTTTCTGAAATAAACTTTCTTTTTATATCTTATTCTCATGTTGCTTAAAGAATATTTTTATTTTTAAGTATTATGATATTGAGCTTACTTTCTTCTTGGAGGCAGTTATGGGACTAGTTCTGGTTGTGTTTTTTGGTTTTTTCTTAAAAAAAAAAAAGATTGCCCACAGTTTCTGAACAAAAGCTCCATTGGTGGAATTTCCTTGGATTTGACAAAAGTGTAGGAATTCAGGGAGGTTACACTGGAAAGATCAGGCAGACCATTCATACTGGTCTGGGCCACTTTATAACTAAATAAGTGCAAGAACATCACACTCTCCGGCAAGAATTTCATCAAAGTGATCTTTGTTTTTGAGATAACTTTTGAGAGTCAATGTCATCAAATTGAAGGAGAATGGCTTCAGAAAATTCCAGATTTTTTCTGCATGGCACTAGCTTTACTGTTGAAATGGTGATTTTATCTGTACTGCTAACCATGCTCTTTGAGAAGATATTCCAAGAGTTAGTAAAGAGACTTAATTAAGAAAAATCATCTCCACTCCTACAGCTACAGCAGTCCTGTCTCCAAGGGGACCTCAGACTAAAAACTGTCCTTCAGCAGAAGAACTGCCACATTCAAGAGCCCTTTCAGATTAATTACCTTCCCAACCCACAACATCTTGTTAAATCTTGCAGCTTTAATTATTATTTTAAAAATAATAGTGTTTGCAGGTGAGGTTCTCTTGTCATTGCTTGCAGATAATGGTTAAAACAGCAAAAGTTCCAACATTTGGAGAAACTGAGACTATCCTCCTGAGTGACATTGGGAAGAAAAGGGAGAGTAATTTGAACAATAGCTTTTGTAGCTGGTGTTCAGAAGCTGAGATTACCCTGAAAAGAAAATTACGCCTGCATAGGGTCCTAAGTATAATTACACAACAGTTAGGAAATTGAAACCAGTGGGACTTTCTTTCATGTAAAGAAGTTGAGCATTAGGCTGAAAGATAGTAAGCTGCTTACCTGCTGAGCTTCATATTCTGATGAGATTTGCTGATTCTTCTCCTCTCCCCTCAGTTTGAGGGGATAATAACTTAGTTACGGGCATGTACCTTTCCAACTAGCCATAAGAGCCCACCAAAACCAGTAATATGAACCAGGGGAAAACAGAATGTGGCTAATTAAACCTAGTCCTTGTGTGAGGAAAATACATCTTTGGGTGAAAGAAGCAAATTTTTAGAAGCCTCAGATGAATGGGATTGCCTTAATAAAATTGAAATATAAAGGAATGTGCAGCACCCTTGAAGGTGGTGGGAACTAGGCTGGTTGCAAAAACCCTTGTCCCAAACATGCCCATATGCCAAGGCATCTGTCTTGAAGGAGGATGTGTTCTTCCTGGCATTTGGCACCTTGAACTAATCTGTTTCTTCTTCTCTGTGACACCATTGTTTTCCTTGAAGACAGTAGATAGAAGAAGGGCAGAAAGTAACTTGAGAAGTATTGCTCATTTAGGTATGCCTGCCTCATCATATTAATATGTAGTGCCCAGAGTCACTTCTTTGTGAGATGGGCGGTATCTAAATTTGAAATATAAATAAATAAATAAATAAATAAGTGTATGCATTTTTTCCCTTCCCCTTCTTGTAGAAGTGTATGAATATCAGGGTATCCATTTTGACTGAAGGGGAGTGTCTCCCACTAACCCTTGGTGGGTCCCTTCCAGTGTGCACTGTCTAATAAACACTGCGGTGAAGCCTTGATTATTTTGCATTTGAGTCCTGTGTTTTTATTCCACACTTGTACCCAATTTACAGAAACAGGAAAGAGAGAATTGACTCCTTTTTTTAAAAAAAAAATCAAATTAATGTCAGATTTTACCTGGAATTTCATCTCCCATGATAAAAGTTTAAACTGAGCCTCCAAAGCTAACAGTTCCATCCCATCCATTCCTCCTTCTCCTTCAATTTTCTCTTTACTTCATGACCACAACTGGGAAATAGACATGCATGAATATGGTTTCACTGCTAAGAGTGGAATCTCCAGTATAGTGCTCAAGAGAGCACTATGGAATTTTCCTTAACATCTACCATGCCCTTTGGCCCTTCTGACTACTTTTTTAAAATTAAGTGGGGAACTTGCATGCCAGAACACACCACCCTCCAGTATTACCTTTATGGACAAGAAGACCTTTGGTCTTCATGTAGAATCCCCAGAATGTATGTGAGAGAATGAGATAGAAAGTGTAAGGTAAGTAAATAAAGAAAGGTAAAGTAGGGAGTGATGGAATACCAGGAATGGTAGGTGCTTTCTCCCATGACAACTATTTTGTGAGAGCACCCACAGCACATTTACAAAAGAAGAAAACATAAAGGAAAATAAATTGATATTTATGAGGCATTCCATTAGGCAATCATGGGTTATCATAGGTGACCCCATTGGATGCAATACAACCAAAAGCTTCAAATTTTAGGCAAAGTAGATCCTTGTTAAACAAGTGCAGTTGCTGAGATAAAACTTTCCTTACATTGGGATAGTGAATGGGACCTGCAAATGGTCTGTTCTGTTCCTGTGCAGTTACAATCCAATTACATTTTTCTAAAGCAGTTATTGTGGCAAAGAAAGCACAGGAATG